>NW_005841942.1:2045430-2046068 GCF_000455745.1 Alligator sinensis
CACCCGGCATGGCCCAGGTTCTCCCCAGCCACCCTGACACCGGGTGGCAGCGGCGCCTGGTGCGGCCCAGGACCCCAGCGTGGCGCACGCTGTATAAGGTGCCCACCGCCAAGAAGACCGGCGACCTGCAGTGGCGACTCGTGCACGGCATCCTGGCCACCGGCACCTTTGTGCGTCACCTGGACCCAGCGGCCTCAGCCGCCTGCCCCTTCTGCCCGGGGGTGCTGGACGAGGACATTTTCCACACGTTCCTCGACTGCCCCCGGCTGCAGCCTCTCTTTGCCGCCCTGGAGACGCTGCTTTGGGGGCTGGGCCGAGACTTCTCTGAGGACGTCTACGTCCACTCCTTTCCGTACCGGGTGGCCGAGCGGGCCACGGTCAGCCTGGCCAACTTCCTGCTGGGCCAGGCCAAGATGGCCACACTGAAGAGCCAGCAGAACCGGCTCACTGGCACCGGCATGGTCGACGCCTTGCAACTTTTCCGCCTGGTGGTGCGGGCCCGCCTCTCGCTCGAGTTTGAGCATGCTGTCCTCCGGCGGACGGTGCCCACCTTTGAAGAGCGCTGGGCCCTCGAGGGGGCGCTGTGCCGAGTCGAGGTGGGACGCCTGGTCCTCGTACTGTGAGACCACCGGCTGCTA
>NW_005841942.1:2046106-2072201 GCF_000455745.1 Alligator sinensis
AATACAAAGCTCTCAAGAAGTATATTGAGGAGAACCTTCAAAAAGGCATTTATTAGGCCCTCCACATCCCTAGCCAGGTCCCCAATTTTTTTTGTAATCAAGAAAGATGGATCTAATGTTCATTGTGGTTTTTTTTGTGGGGGTGTGTGTGTGTGTGTGTTGTTTTGTTAGTTTAGAGTGTACGGGCAGGCCTTGCAGGCCATGAGCCCAGGCCTTGTCCATGAGGCCCAGATATCTGGGCGTGCCTGTACATGCTCTTTACTGGCTCCGAGTGATCACCCACCTGGAAATAAATGTCTCTTAAAAGTCAAAGTCTTTCCTTCTTTCCTTTCTTCATTCCAAACAGAATATGTGCTAAATTTCCCAGCCCACTACAGGAAGCAATACAACAGGGGTACGGCATAACTGAAGCTTCATTGACAAAACTAGCAAATACCCAACACTAATTCATTCAGTGCAGGTCATACTTATTTCTTCTACCTTGTTTAGGAGATGCCAGGCACATCTACACTTGCAGTTAATTAATGCAAAGCAATAAACTCCAGTGCAGTTCACACTGGAGTTTATTGCTCCTGGGCACACCATTTGAACACGTGCCTGGAACCACAGCACATTGAGCTGAGTCAGAGCAGCTCCAGCTGGTAGGGAGCCTGTTGTGTTGGCCTGCCAGCCTACGACTGCTGCTCCTGGATCAACATGCTGTGGAGGGGCTGGCTGGGACATGAGGCTGCTTCAGTGTAGGGCTAGGCAGCGTGCAGCACCCACACTAAAGCACACTTTTGCCCCTGCCAGCCAGGGCAGCATCTGCACATGTGCTGCTGTGGAGTAAAAATATTACAGTAAAAGCTGTGTTAACTGGCATGAGTAGGGTAAGGGCAGGTGTCAGGTATGTAAATGCCGGTTAACACAACTTTTACTGTATTTACAACTATTCCCCTGCTGCAGAGTTAGTTAGTTACTACAACTTAACAGGGACTCACATGTCGACACGCAATGTTTAATGCAGAGCATAGTCAACTTCACAGTAAATGTCTCATGTGACATGCCCACCTTCTCCTAATCTACTCTAAATTCTTGTTTAACAGCAAACCTGGCACGCACAAATTATACAGTCTAACATATCTAAGAGATCTATGGCCTATGAGAGGAAGACAGAAAACAAAATGAAACAAAACTAAATGTCTATCTGGCAGTGATGAAAAATATCCTGGCAGTGATGAAAAACATCCTCCTGAGCTCCAAATGGCAACTAGCTTAATACTCAAAGCATAACCCCAAATATCTATCCTATGCTAATTCTAGCTGTGTGCAAACATTTGCTCTACCCAATCTACAATCACATGGCTTGTTTTAAGTTGCATGGTCATAGATCAGAAGCAGCTTGTTCAGTTATCTGCTGGTGTCAGGAGCCACAACGGGAACACAATCTAAGTAACCCGGGCTAGAGGGAGGGGCAGGAGGGATTGAAGGGGCTAGCAGGTCCATGGGGGGAACTTGGTAGTTTTGGAAGAAAGGGGTTGGCAGCAACAGGGAAGGCTAGCATTCTGTGGTGGGGTTGTCCATCCAGGAGTAGGGAGGTCAGGGGGCTACAAATAGCTTAGTCAGAGTTGGGGAGGTGGGGAGGAGGATAGGAGAGCAAAGCTTCAGGACTTAAGTAAGTGGCTGGGGTTCCTCCCCGAATGCGTGAAGATGTTCACCAGATTGGTCTAACCTGTTCCCAATCTAAGTTAGTTTACCTCCTCAGGTGAATTTATTTAGATTGGATCAGTCATTTTTCCCTGATTAAACTTCCCTGTATGTCTATACAGATTGGCACTTAGACTGACCTAACCCTAGTTAGGCCACTTGACCTAGTTTGGCCAATCTATGTGTAATATCTCCACATACCCCCTGAGAGAAATAATGGAGCATCTTTGGGTTAGTAATCATAGTGGCAAGAACATGAAAAAGGCCTTTGGGTGTACAGGATCCAACGTACCTGCCTAGCCAATAAAACTTGATTCCACAAGAAAGAAATGGATTCAGTGTTTTAAAAAGCAAAGAACTTTCATTTATAGTATTAGAGGGTCAAAGCCTTATTCTTATAACTGATTATTTATCCTTTTACTCTTTATTTGAGATAGTACAAATTCCTTTCTGTGCTTGCTTCCTAGCTCCCTCCCCACCTCCCTTTTGGCCACCTGACCTCAAGGCTTTGCTTTAAGTTCTCCAGTTTCAAACAGTTATATTTTTGTCAAGTGCTCCTAGTTATTTAAATGTCAGAACATCCTAGTTCAACCATTCCCTATGGTAAAAAATAAATGTTTACTGAAGCATGGTGACAAATGGCAAGAAGAACAGGAATGATCCTTGGTTTTTCACTATAAGATAATTTTGTATGCTAACATTGCGCTGAAATGTTTGCATTGATTCATAGGCATGAAAGTAAATTATTCAGATAGACTTTGTTTGTTGACAACATGGAAAATCCATGAGTCAAAACAGTAATGTTTGCAAATTGGAAAAGTGACAGAGTTAGTAGGGAAAAGAACTGTGGCCAACATCCTTATAAATGTGAATGTAGATATGCAAAAATCAAGGTTAGTACATGTACAAACAAATGGTGACTTATGTTCAGTCATTAGGCATGTGCAAAAGTCCATGCATCTAAATAGTCCAGGAATGCATCCAACTTTAGAAAAGTTCATGAAAATGATAAGAACACATTAGGACTTTACAGCATGACTTTCAATACTGTATTGTAAGCATATTAAACATATACTTAACCAACAGATAGACCAAATTAGCTGCTGTTAAAGAGCAGAACTTGTGAATTATCAGCACCAAGAATTAAAAAAAAAATAAAATAAAAGCCTACAAGATCATGAAACTGGCTCCAAGATCAAGAAATCTGGGTGGGGGGATGTTAACTTTAAGGACATTTCTATTCATTCTTTAGTATTTTAGATATTAAACATGGTATGCTTACATTTATAAGCTTTTCTCTACAGCCATGAAGACTTTAAAATTGCTTTGGTTTTTAACTGAAACTGGACTTTCCCTATTATGAGTGACCATGAGAGCTGAAGATTTAAGAAAAAAATTAATATTTTGAGACACCCAATATTTTCAGCGATGTTCACACTGCCTCCTTGCCCAATCTGATGGCTAGAGATAAAATGTTTGTTTATAGGTTATTATCATTACTATCATACTCATTTGTGTACACACACACACACACACACACACACACTGCATGACCTCCCACAAGTCTCAAGGAGAGCAACAGACCAACTTCAGATCATATGTGACCAAAACTATTATCAATTAGATCATATGATTAATATCAGTATCCAAATTAGGCATTGGTACTATATCTCTGGAACAAATAAGTAGAAGACAATTGAAGCAGACAACAATCCATCTAAAGTCCTTTTGTTGCTTTGTTGTTTTTGTGACAGCAGCATCTAAAATACAGTGAAATATGGAAATCCTATAAAAGAAAATTTTTGTCTTTGACCAGCACCACTGCATAGCAAGCCAGTGAAATTAAAATTACCCATTGGATGAAGCCCCTCACAAAAAATTTAATTCCAAAGATCCCTTACATTACAATGGAGTGCCAGGATGTCCCAGGTGCCATGACACCCATGTGCATTCTTTGTGCAAGGGGAAGTCAGCTCTGTACCATGTGCTGTGTAGCCCCCTGTAAAAGGAATCTTTGGTGAAATGTTCGTTACAAGTATGCTTAAATGGATTGAGAGATCAAGAAGCCCTACATAATGGACCTAATCCAAAACCCATTGGAGGAAATGAAAGCATCCTGCCTTCTACTTAAAAATGAGCAATTCCTTTGACTCTGCTGGCATCTGGATCAGGTAAAGGGACTAATGGAATAATGCTAGTAAGAGGCTGGGGAGATGATCTCTCTACTGTCTTCGAACTGCATCTCCTCAGAACTGCATCTCCTCAGTGCTCCTCAAGAATATTTACTCTAGATTTGTGCTGAGTAAGGATGGCTGAAGAGAGATGATATGAAAGCTGTGATAATCTATAATGCTTTCAATCTGATTTATGCTTTTCAAATGCTAATAACAGTTTAAAAAATCTGTATTTTAGATGACATACTTTTATTCATTAGAACTGCATATTCTGGGAATTTTGCCAGAAAACAAAATTGTTCCAATTATTAATTATAGTTCACCATAATTTAGTTTATTGATTCACCCTCATTTTAAACCTTCCTTCTGATCTTTTCTGTTTCATTAGCTTCTGATTATGCGCCTCTTCATTTGCTAGAAATGCAGTTTTAATAGGTTTCAGGTTATGCACAGCAATTTTTTATATGTGCAATATGAATGTAGTGAACATCCCTTCATCCCATGCTTGAGAAATATTTGTGCATGGATTTGTGTAAAGCTCTGTATGTTTTACTTTACCCTGTAGGCAAAATCAAATCAGCATCATCAGTCAGTATACTACTTGTCTTTTACTCTTCTATACCCTTTCTCCTTTTTTAAGTAGCTCTCAGAGTATAAGCTATGAGGTTAATAATAATTTCTTTTTAGTTTCAAGGATCACAGTACAATCCATCCTGACATGTTTTAATTTAGTGTTGAAAAAAAACAAGATTTAATTTTTTTAGTACATTATATTAGAGATGTAACATGGAAAGAATGCTCACAGCTTTATGGACTGACATGATGCATTTTATATTTTCCTACTTGAAAAATGTAAATGAATTACTTGTTCACTTGTGACAGTCTGGTGAAGTTTTGAACAACACTTCTGGGACACTGAGGGCCCTCAAGTCTCATTGACTTCTTGATCAAACACTTAAAGAACAAAAACTAAGAAAATGTGGGACATATTTGTCTATAATGTTTTTCAGATGCAGACTCTCAATATTAAAAAACCCTCTAGTGTCTGTTATTAATGTAATTCTTAAAACTTTAAGAAGAATATCTTTGGGTTAAACTATGACTATAGTCATTACCCTGAGCATCTGTACAAAATGCACTGAAACAGGAGTAGCTCTAAAAGGTATTGACTATCTTTAGAGGAGCGACAATCCCTCCCTTACTTTCTCATTTCATCCAAGAATCATGGTCATTTGTTGCCGAACTATACAAACTTTAACTGTGCTGTAATGACATGCAGGTCTCAGGGACTGGAACCCAGCCGTGGAAGGTTAAAGGGATAATAGCCTACATATCTACTGTCATACTGTTTAAGAACACTGGCTCAGCTGACAGAGATGCTGGGCTGGGCTTAAGGAGGTTAAAAACACCCAGGAAGAGAAGCTGGGGAGGAGAGGAGATTGGTGCTTAGAGAGAAGCCCAGCGACTGTGTTGCCCCTCCAGGTCTGAAGGAAGACTGGAGGTTTGATTTTGTGTTTATTCTTTGAACCTGTACTTGGTTTGATTCCCATGGTGAAAAGACTTTGCTATGATGAGATGCTTTTCACATGTATAATAAATGAACTGGCTTTTATGAGGAAACTGGCTCCTGAGTCTGCCTAAGTTAGTATCAACCCACTACACGTGCCTTTAGACTAGATCCATTCCATTGATCATTGATTTGGGGCTGAAGTCACAGCTCCATCCACCCTTCTTCCTATCCAAGTTATTCTCTGCCCATGAGATCCATAGAGCAAGAGTAATCAGGTGTGTTGTTCACTTACTCCTGAACACTTACTCAAGGTCTGTGTAGTACAGGTAGAATTATGAGGAAAATTCTTCTTCCCTTCTGCTCCTGTATTGAGTCAAAATTTAATTACAAAAGCTAGGGACAGACATTCAAAAAGCCTGAGCCTGAATTGATTCAATCTTTGCAGGTTAGTCTAACCTGACTAGGCTAAATCAGTTTTGTGACCAGACAGACATCTCAGAAATGCAGCCACGTGTGGCTCAGACTAGAAGCCATGGAGCTCTAGAGCAGCCTTCCCTTCCCCTGCACAGAACTGAGCTGAGGGAAGGTATGATCAGCCCCCACCCGTGAAAGATGCTCTGATTAGCCCAGCAGGGAATTGATAATCGTGTTTATCACCCCTAACTCAGTGTTTATCACCCCATTAAGAAAACAGCAGAGGGACATTACCAGCTTTCTGTTGATTCTGCCTGTTGATTCTACCTGTTGACTCAGCAGGGACCATAGCCAGCATATGGCCTGCTAGATAATACACAGACGCCTCCTCAGCAAGGCAGAGGGGAGGTGGGAATTCCTGCCAGCAGAGAGTGGTGAGGGGGAGGCGGGGAGCAGCCCACAGTCTTGCCAGAGCTGCAGCCAGGAAGCAGAGGGAAAGGGCCAGCCCTGATGTGGAGCAGAGAGCACTGCCCAGCCCAGAGAGCATGTCAGGATACTGGGGGAGTTTGATTTATCTTAAACCAGCAAGGGGTCTGGGATAGACATTGCATAAACCAGTTTGAGCCAAATCATTTAAGCCTCATACTACATTCAACCAGGTTTATCTCAAACTGGTTTTAGCCATTTTCAAACTGGTATATGTTCACTGAACATCTGTTCTGTTACAGGTTTAAACCTGTTTCTGATCACTTAAATGAGTTTATATGTAATGTCTGTCCCTAGCCATAGTCTAATATAGCAACATAGGCAACTGAAACCACAAAAATTCAAATGCAAACATAGCAGAATCCTTATCTACGGAGGGATTCATTCAAATAATTACATGGATTTGTTATGTATGTGCATGTGCATATGTGTGCATGCACTAGAAACAAAATTTGCAGGGTAATGTTTTTTATTGGGTCAATTGTATAATGGGGAGACAAACTTGTGAATGCAAAATGCCCTTCCTTAGGTTTTTAAAAGAAGCAGATGCAGCCTAATGCCTGTTAGAATGAATACTTTTGTTTAATCCTATTAAGTTCATAAAATTGATCACTTAAAAAGGCAAGTGGGCAGTAAACCCATTGAGCAAAGAGAAGTACTTACATATCAGGTAAAGAACAGTTCATATACATACCTTTAATTATTGTCTAAAAAATAAGACCATTCTCAAAGGGAAAAAATCATTATGGCCTGTGGAGCGGAGGTTACACGAGGAAGCAAGTAAGTAATAATGAGCCATGAAGCCACTATATTAAGTTCATGGTTTTTGGTGTCCAGTCAAGTTATAAATTGTTTTTCCCAGGCCCATCCTCCTAAAGTATTCCTTAGATTTCCATTGAGAATGACTGTGAAGTCTGATCTATAATATTTTATTTATTAGCTTTACAGTAAAAAAAAAATTAAATTTTAACATGAAAATAATATAAAATAAAATAAGAATCTCTACATTTCACACTTTGCTACTTCCTGGGCACGTCTACATGTGTCCCTATGGTGCCGTTGTTACTGCACCATCATCTAGTACTTCTTTTTGGAAAGGCTAAATGACAGTGCAATAACAGCTGGTACTGCACCATGCCAGTGGCGCATGGTTATTTTTAGCCATTACATCATTGTAACAACACCCTATACAGCGGGAGCATGTTGCTACAGCGACATAACTGCAGCATCACAGTTTGTGCTCCCTGATGCTACATTGCTGTAGCATGTTGCTATGGCAATGTGGCATCACATGTAGATGTGCCCCCTGACTCTGGAAGCATTGTCTGGCTTAGAGGGGTTCTGAGACAAAACTATGTTTTTCTGCCCATATAGACTGCACATCCTTCTAAATCATATTAGCTGCCCAATTCCCCAACTCACAGTACTGTATAACTGTGAGTGTTAGTACTAAATTCCAGTGAAGAGACTATTTTTTTCCCTTATGACTTTCTCTCATCTTTTCTCTGGAGCCAGAACCTTTTTACTTGTCTTGAATATCTGATTATATGTCCAGCTCCCACTAAGGAATTATGGTATTTAATTCTCAAAAAGCAATTGATTAGGGTTAATATCAAAGGTTATTTACAAAAAAAACCCATTCCTGGTCAGATTGTTGCTAGTCCCTCTGCCAGCTAGCAATAAATATGAGAGAAAATAAAAAGACTCTATACTAAATTATCCTCATGCACTGTACAGTCACATTCCTAATCAGAAGCAATGTCTTTCACTCTCCTACTCTGAGAAATACTAAAAGGGGGTTGATTGGGCTTTGTCTATTTTTGTATCTACCACAGTGCAATTAGTATATTCTTTCTTACTGCTCCTTATGGGAAGTTAAGGACAGCTCAGGGAATTTTCTGCAATTAGAGGCAGTCCAGGGAATCTGGGGAGTCCCTCACCACCGTCCAGGTATCCTAGAAGCTCTGAGAGAACCAACTATACCGCAACCAGCTATAATGTGATTCTTGATAGTCTCAACTGGGAAATATCATATAAGACTAGGGATATGGCCGGGTGTTAGTGATATTTGGGTGTGTCTACACATGCATTAATGAACCTTAGTTAATGTGCATTAAATTTAGTACCTCTATATTGAGATACTAGGAGAATTCATATTAGCTTATCTTAATGCACATTAGCTAAAAAGCACAGGGCATTTATAGACATGCTCTGGGAGTGGGGCAGGGGTACTTTAATTAGAGTGGCTCTTATAGCCACTCTAATTAAAATGCCTGGAGTGTCATGTGTATCAGCATCCCCGCACTGAAAAATGGCAGTGGGGGTGCATTAATAAAGCTCTTTAAAGGAGCTTTAGTTAAAGCACCCCTACCGCTATTTTTCAGTGCAAAGACAACTGTAATTACTATGCTCCAGCAGACTCAATTAATCAAATCTGTTCCAACATGCTGTAATTACAGCATGTCAGAGCAGCCTCACTGTACCTGTATAGGCACCCACAGTTTTTAAATGACACTTAATGCGCTTTAGCCTATTTCAATGTATATTAACTACATAGCACAGTTTTCTTAGTGTTGACTTAGTGTGCATTAAAATAGATGATTGTGCATTAAAGCACACATGTAGATGCACTATATTTGGAATACTGGACCATGTACTGCATCCACATTTCAAAGGAGATGCTGACAAATTGAAAACGATTCATAAAGGAAGTACATGAATGATTAGGGAGCTGGAAAACATGTCAGTGCATTCAGTTCATCCAAGAGAAGGTTATGTAATGACTTGATAAGGGTCTACAAGTATCTGTATGGCAGAAAAATCTCTGATAGCAGATGGCTCTTTAATCAGCAGAAAAAGGCATAATGAGATTGAAAGTTTGGATGCTGAAGCTAGATAAATTCAGGTTAGAAACAAGGCATACTTTTTTAACAGTGAGAATGATTAACCATTCACATGCCTTCTCCAAGGACATCTATAAGAGCTAATAGGACCTGTTTCCCTTTACCAAAAATAATGACTTCCTTCTAGCAATAATAGCTGCTAAAGTCTTGATGAAGCCATTTTGAAATGTTTCTGAAGGGTTAAAATCCTAAGTATCCTCATATTGAACAGAGAATCTGAGGTCCAATCCTGAATTGTTTTCAGGTGCCTTTCAAGATCAAAGGGAGTAAAGCATCTGAATTGTTTTGAGGATCTGGGCCCTAATATATTGAGTAGTTGCAATGAAATAATTGTGGTTGCTCCCAGAGTAAGCTATTATTCAGGCTGCATAAGATTGTCATTAGCTGGCCTTTCACATTTAGCTACTAAAGGTTAATATTTATTTTGCAGTTCGTGTGTTAAAGCAGTATGTACATGTTCAAAAATTCAGACCTGTTTATGCACCACTTAGGCACTTGCACACTCATTAAGAAGAAATTATGTTAATATGCTTTAAAGAAGTAGCAGTCATTACCATTCACTGTTATTAGGCTAAATCACTTCCTGGGAGTGGTTCTGATAAGGAGACAGTCTTGATTATATGCTTCCCACGTAAATAAAGTGTACATATTTAATATATAGAGTCTTGCATATTTGTGTCATTTTATTATTGTTATTATACTGTAACATCACAATGTAATCTTCCATCAAGCGGCTAAAAATATTCTAAAAAATCCACACTCTCATAATCAGCAGGTGACTCTCCAACTTAACATAAATATCTTAGTTATTTCAGCTATTTGTTGGCATTCCCCCTCCCCCCCAAACAGTACTGGGATGTGATCAACTCACCCTGACTGCTTTTAAAACAGTATTTGTCTATAATGATGGAGGTGGGGGTTGTCTTCAGCTTAGATTAGGTGGGAGGAAAAGCATCTGTCAAAGTGCATACTGCAAATTGTATTTTTGCTGCAACATAACTGAGGGAAATGTCCATTGTAGTTCTATTTTTGATAAGTTAGAACAACATAGTCAAGCTGGCAATTTAAATACAAGTTTAAATATGAAGTTTCAGCTAAGTGAGGAGAAATGTTTGATATATTAAACCCCACAAATTGGGGAGAGGGGGCAGAACACCAGGCTACAAAAAGTGTTGGGGGGGGGAAGTACTTTGGTGCTGAAACTGGGTCACTAGACAACTAAGAACGAAAAGGATGACAGAAGAAGGGCCAAGGGGGGCAAATCTCAAATCTAAGTGTTGATTTCTATTTCCATTTGTGTATTTAAATGGCAGATTTCTAACTGCATAGATAGCATTTTTGGCAATTACATTCACATATCGATTCTATTATCTCTCAACTGTGGGTGCATGTAGACTGAGCATGTGCAGTAGGCTATGCAATGGGTGGACACATACATAGTTAAGTATGTGTGCCCATTGTCGAGGTGTAAGTGTGTCCAAGTTATGAAAAATGTAGCTGGTCATGAGCAGCCATGAAATATAGAAATCCATGAGTAGCAAGTCTTAGAATCAGGATGAAGAAAGCCACCCATCCTCCATCCATTATGGCCTTGGTGTCTGCATGGCTGGACCATTAGTTTGGGAAGCTGGGGGCCCAGGTTGTGGGCCCTCTCCTATTTAGAGGAATCTGGATGTGCATTTCGTTCACTTCCTACTGCAATGTTCTAACAATCATACCATAGGTTGGCTTTTTTTTTAAAGTATGCTCCATGGCTAGCCAAAAGCTGTTTGGTAAGAAGCAAACAAGACAATGAGTATGTGAGCCAGTGAAATGCATGCTGAGTTTTAATTCCTCCTCCCCTGATAATTTATTCATTTTGCACCAAATAGTCCTTGAATTAAAAAAAAACACAATAGTCCTTGGAGAAGGAACTGTAATACAAGACTCCCTTCAGTAAAGACTAGGTGAGTGCTGTTATAGTTATGTGGTTCAAAGAAGTTTCACTGTTCCAACTTCTGACACTGGGCTTGTACTCCTAATTAGGGCTTCAAACACAATTCTCAGTCAGAAAATATCAAGGCAGGACTCAAGACAACCCTATCACATATTGAACTGTTTATGAAATGCTTCATGTACTGTCCCAGGCTAATCACAAATATAAGTTAATCATTCTTGAAAACTTTATGGTTTTACCGCACATAACAGTGTTTATAGCATTTCCAGAACTACTTTGCATACTACATTTACTGTGGTTAGATTGTCTGGTTATATAGGTAAAAGTGGATTTTTAGCCTGATTATTATAGAGATGATACCTTCTGCTCTAGAGTACTATAATTCTATATAAATCAGGGGTGTTCAAAGTCTGGCTCACAGGCCAAATGCAGCCCACAGAGCCATTGCATCTGGCCTGTAGGGTTCCTCCAGGGTCAGAAAATTTGGTGTCCGGGGAAGTGTGGCCATTAATATAGCCACCAATCTCCCTGCCGAATTCCCAGATCTCAAGCCCTGCATGCCTGGTTGGAGCCAGGCTGCACCCGCTTCACTCCCACATATCCAGAACAGCTCCCTTTCCCCCCTCAGGGCTGGGCCACATCCGTTTTTCCCCCACAGGGCCATGTTGGGGTGGGTCACAACCCCTCCTCCCCCCATGGGGCCAGGTTGGGGCCAGGACATGCCCCCTTCCCCCCCATGAACCCAAGTGAAGCCCCTTGTCCCCCTCAGGCCATGCTTCCTCCCCCCACTTCTCCATGAGGACAGATGGAGGCCACCACACCAGCCTCAGGCACTGCAAAGGAACCACCATCTGGCCTGCGAATGGACCAGTCATTGCCCATCCAGCCCACCAGGGAAAACGGGTGAGTACCACTGATATAAGGAATGAGTAGGAGACAATCTGAAAGACATAATAATTATTCAATATGGTACTAAATACAGTGGTGCTCAACTTTTTGTCTCTATGGGCTGGTTGAATGACCCAGAGCCAGTCCATGGGTTGGATTGGGCCCTGTACAACATTTCACTGAGCCAGTCCATGGGTTGGATTGAGCCTTGTACAGCCACCCCCTCCCTGCCCTGTGTACCAATATTTGGCACCAGGGGCCTGGTGTCACTCCCACCAGCCCCCTTTCATGCCCAGCAATATCCCTGTCTTCACACTGGGATTGGATCCTGGTGGCCCTGCAGTGCCCTCCATATGCAGGGATTGGGCCCTCAGGCTTTGTACTGCCCTGCCTCTGGGCAAGTTCACTGTGCCATCCACTCCAGTGTGCAGGGCCCAGGACTCCCCACGGGTCTGGAAATTCAGCAGCAAGGGAGCAGTACCACTTTTCCCCCACCACCAAATTTCTAGACCCGTGGGGAGTCCTGTAGGCTGGATGACATAGTGCCATGGGCCACTTGTCACTTATATCTTTGAAAATAAGTAATATTTATTCCAGCCATGCTTAAAAGCAAAAATCAATACAGCTACACCACTTACTACATAGTTAACAATGGGGGAAAAAAGTCTCAAAGTGGTGAAGCATAAAAAAAAAGGGTAAAGCAAACAAAAATGCATAATATTGTGATATTAAAGATATGCTAGATAACAAGGAGAAATATAGATGAAATTGCCTCTATTAATATTAATTAAATAGTAAAAGTCTAGATTTCCTCTGAAATTAAATGTATGTCCAAATCTTGCAGTCCTCACTCAGTGTCCCATGCACTTCAACAGGAAGTTTACCTGAATCAAGAGTATACTGTCCTTTTATATTTAAAGGTTTTTTGAGCCAAATTATATTTTCAAAATACTAGCTGTAATGTATTGCCTTGTAGCAATCCTCATCTGGGAATGCAGTAGATTTCAGGAATAAGAAATGCATTGCTAAACAAAGCAATAGATCAGTGAAGTATTTAAAATTATCTGTGTATTTTTCCCTAGTCTGTGGACTTGCATAAGCACATAGTAAGCCATAGCAGATACAAAGATAAGACTAACATCTTTTTTTTTTATTTTACTGGTGACTGGGAGCCTGCTATAATTTTCCAACGTTGTATCTATATGGGATATTCTCCTCATGCTTCTCCACATGGGCTTCCTACACAGATGCTGGGATTTTGCTTGTCTTTATCTTTTATTTCACTTTAATTGGTTTAAGCTTCTTCAGCCCATTTGTGCTTAGCAGGTTTTGCTTCTCTGTGGGTTTCATCTGAATTAAATGAGGAAATCTTTAATTAAGAACCAAGCAACATGGGCAACTATATAGCCCCAAATAGAGTTGAGATGTCAGAATAGGTTGCAAAATGTGAAATTGCTTGTAAAATTTTTGCTTGCAGAGCTTAGTTGCTTTGATCTGATGCTATAGAGATAACCTTGAACAGGGGAAGGTTACAGCTTATTGTGCAGGTCAGTTTCTTCAGTAACTCAAATATCTTGAATTAGAATTGCTGAGAGACTATACTCCACTGGAACAGCCTAAATGGGAGCTGCTTCAGCTAATGCCAGCTAAGAATTTGGCTTACAATCTTGGCAGATCTGCCATTTAACACCAGCACTTTACTGTTGGAAGATCCTAAATATGTCACAACTGTTTTCTGTAAGGATATTGTTAATCCACTGTAATGATGAATCTAAATCCACTGTAATGATGAATCCAGAACTGCTTATGATGTCCAGAGTCCCCAGCCAAATCCTGCTTGCAACCCACAGTCTAACTAAAGTCAATACATTTAGGAGTTCTTTTGAAGAGGTGGAGAAGAAACCATCCCCTGGCTATGGACATCTGCTTCTGAAATCTCAGCAGTTGATGGGGAATGGCTGGTAAATCTGAAAACACGGTCACTGGAATCCTCTGCCCAATGAATGGAAATTACTGCTTTACTTACCCAATTTTGCCCCTCATTCAAGTTTCATTGTGCATTCAGGTTCCATACTGTTAAAGCAGAAGTATTTAAAGCAAAGGTAGGGAACCTACGACTTGCGGCTGGATCCAGCCTGTGGAGTTGGTGCTTTACCTCCAGTGTGCTGCACCACACTATACCGTGGCTAGGCAGCTGGGTAGCCAGGTGGCAGGGTGTTTTCGGATGCCGTGCCACAGCCAAACACTGCAGAATAATGGCAACAGGGAAAAGAAATGTCAGGCCAGTCCTAGTACCAGTACTCTTCAGACCCAAGCTGGGCCATTACGTCCTGCAGCCAGGAAATGTTGCTAACCACTGATTTGAAGGATTTACCTTTGAGTGAGCAGTACAATCAGTCAGAAAACAGTTTGTATCTCCTGGAAGATCTGACATTTTGAAATTTCCCTTTATCTCAAATTTAGCAGTAAGTTTGCAGTATATACTATGGTGAACTAACTTAGATCAGGCCCCTCATTGGCCTGATTTAAATCCCACAAACATCACACAGATGGGCATTTAAATTGACCTAACCTTAGTGGATTGAACCACTGGATGTCACTGATGGAAAGAAATATTGAAGAGAGGAGGAAAACCTACCTGCCCTTTGCCCAATGGCCTATTGTTAAGACAAACCAAGCAAGTGAGAGGCCTGGGTTCTATGTTCCAATTATTCTGACATTTAAACCTATAACTTTTCATTTTCTAGGAAAATGACATGACCACCATTTTATGGATTACAGAGGGTGAAAGTTTGTTCTAATTCTGTTAAAACTGGGTCACCAGACAGAACAAAATATAGGAGTCTTAAGGTAGAAGGACAGCACTGTAGACCATATAGCACAGTGTGGTAAGGATGGGAGAGAAGTCTGAGTTCTGTCCCCTTTTCTTTATGCTTTTTATCTAATGACTAATGGACTGTATTCCTAAGTCACTTTTGTTAAAGGAAAGCTTTTGAAAATTCAAACCAATAATTCCACAACTAATTTCTATTATAGCTGTTAGAGAGAGATCTCTATGCTCACATCTTCTGGAAAGCACTTAGACACCATAGTGACAGACAAACTTATAATAACTTGGAAAGAAAGGAAATAAAATGATCACATTATTCCCATTACTGCCCTTTTACTTCCTTTACCCTCAATATCCTAAGCAGCAGTCACCATCCATCTCTGTATTTTTCAGCATCCCTTTTTACAGTCCATTAATTATGCTCTCCAGTTGTCCAGAGGGGTACACTGTTCTATATCTTGTGCTGCTGTTTAAAATAAAAGCCTCCTTGATGCTTGATGTCTTTAAGCCAGAGACAAATAGAAACAGCTGCTGAAACACAGCAAGGGAGATCATGACAAAGGGAATGGCTCTAGGGAAGGTGAAACTTTCTGGATTTCACCTCCCCCCATTTCTACCTCTACTGACTACTGCTGGATTGGTTTGAATAGAAAATCTAAACTAGATGTCTTGTCAGTGGCAGGCAAGAGAAGATCATTTTCCCCATTCAAAGTGGGGTAGGTTTATATTTTCTGGTGAACTTGCTTTCTGCAATAAAGTTTGTTTAATGATTATTCAAGTTTTAGTTATTTTAATTGTGCCTGTTCTGATTAAGCTGTGATGCCAATTTACAGGAAACACCTTATCGTTTTTTTAATTGTTTAAAAAATCCCCATAATTGTTTTGCATTTGAATCAAGTTTATTAACAGACATATGATCATAACAGAGAAATCACTCCAGTTGGTAAAGCCCTAAGCTAAGCCCAAAATAATTTGATCATTTGTAAATCATTGTCACTTGAATGTTTTCTCAATATAGCTTAATTATGATTCAACACAGTGTAAAGCTTCTGGGAAAAGACCTCAGTTACAAGGTATTTCCTGGGAAAAGAGGAAAATTGAGAGCTCTCAGCTAGCAGTGCACTTTATTATTCATGTATAATTCTTCTGCACCACTGAACATCTGCTAATAAATTTGATTCAAGTTTCCATGATAGCTTTTACCCTCATCATTCAATCCCTGCATGAGTTTTATATCTGATGAGAATTCATGTTATTTACTTATTGCTAACAATTCTGATCCCATTAACAATTTAGCCTGTAAAGTCCTCAGGTAAGTTAAAGATGTTTATAAAAACAAACTGTGGTTTAGATAGGGGAAGAGAATTTCTATAGGTTCCCTGGAAGCTAACTGACAGGTGGTCACCTTGGAAGTATGTGGCAGTAGTGCAACTAAACATTTATTAGGAGTTTCTGATACAGAAGGTGATCAAGAGCATCAGAAGCTATTACTGCTAACTCTGGGTTTTGTCAATCTTATGTTCATTTGTGCTTTCACAGTTATAGATAAGCTTAAATCCAGATCAAATATAAAATTTCCTTTGAACGCCCACAGACCTGGTGTAGTGATTTGGTATTTGACTTTGTTCCATATAATATGGTTATTTTTTATGCAAATAGAACACAGGTTTGGGGCTCCAGGCTCATGAGTTCCATTCTCTATCATCGGGTTACTATTTGGCCTTTACTGACTCACAGGGCCATATTTTATTCTACCCATTAAGCATGTAAGTGGAGTTAGGAACTTGCACACAATTCACTTTCATCCTGCCCAATCACTGAAAAACAGTTAATCCAAAAAGGTGGTAGTCCTTGCTGCCTTTTGTGACTAACTTTTAAGAGTAAGATGTCAGTTTTTACAAAATTAAATGCATTCATTGATTTTTCAAGGATTCAGGCATGGTGACTCAAATCACATTTAGGTGCCCGAAATCTACTTCTGTGCTTAATAGATAGACTAGAATCTGGCCCATAAAGACCAGTTTGTTTATGAATGCCCACCAATTTTAAACATTTGGTTTATCCACCTAGATATGCCTAGGTTAAAAAACGCACAATTAATTCATGGATACTTTTGAAAAATCTGTCCATAGCTTCTCTGAGCTAATCTGAGTTTATCTATAAGGTGTACCTCTACCTTGACTTCTTTCATGGGTACCCATGGGTATTAATGTTTGTAAAGTGATCTGAAATTCTACATAAGAGTTGAGCTACAAAATAATGCCACAGAGCTCTTAATAATAAAAATACACATATTGTACAAACAGAACTTGTAAAATAAAGTTATTAAACTTTAAATTAGTCAAATTTCTTACTTAAAGAAAAATCCAAGATGTGAACCTTATGGACAACCTGCAAATAGGTGGTGGCTGAGTTGTCTCTAAATTCTGCTAGGCTGCCACTTCTTGAGTTTGGTAGATGGAGGTTATGTCAAGCTGGATACATTGGTTTTATACCAATCTAAGAGTCCCCTATTCCAGGGAGAGCCCAATTAGAGAGAGCCTGTACACAAGGTACAGAGAAGGGCAAAAAGGATAATTAGTGGCATGGAAGGGCTTCCATATAAAAACAGACTAAAGAGGCTAGGCCTATTCAGTTTAGAAAAGAGATGCTTGAGGGAGGACATGGTAAGGGTTTAGAAACTACTAAATGGCAAAGTGAAAGTAAATAGTGATTTATTATTTAATATCTCTCATAATACAAGAACTAGTGGTAACAAAATTAAACTCGTAGTTAGTAAGTTAAAAACTAACAAAAGGAAGTTTATTTTCATGCAGCGTGAAGTTATAGTGTGGAACTCATTGCCACCAGATGTTGTAGAAGCTGACAGTTTAGCCAGATTCAAAAAGGGATTGGACAAATTCTTGGAGGAAATGGGCATCATCAGGTATTGAGCACAGAAGTTAAGGATACAACCTCTGACTAAGAACTTCCTAGTCATTATATCCAGAAGGCTGAAAGTGAGAGAGGAACAGTGGAAGTTCGCTCATACCCAGTTCACTCTCCTTTTCAGTATCATTCACTCTGCCACTGTGACACAGGTACTGGGCAAAGTAGACTGGTGGTCTGACCTACTAAATGGCAATTCTTATGTTCTTATGTTGACAGGAAACAAAGTGTGATGACCTCTCTAGGCAGACACTTCTAACTGGATAAGTCATTCTCCTTTACAGAGTCTATAGTTTGCATACTAAAATACCTTGAAAATTATACGTGACACCAAGTCATATTGATTTACTGCAGCTACTGTATTTATTCTGACACTGAGCAGAAAAAGATTAATTACTGACCTGCACAATTATCAGAGACTTCATAATGAGTTAAGTAGTATTAACAGTGTTAATGTATGGGTTGTGATAAAAGCTAGCATATTCTTGCCTTTTTTTATATTTCATTCCATATCTTTTATTTTTTTTTCCTTTCTTTCCCTCTCTTTCATCTCTTTTCATTTTTCTTTTCTTTTCTTTTTTTTTCTTTTCTTTTCTTTTTTCTTTTCCCCTCCATTTTATGGTACTTCTAAACCAGAAAAAATCCCATCAATTTCACTGGTGATGTCTATGGTCCTTGTTGCTTGGCGGTACAGCAGTTAAAGCCTCTTGCTACAGTTCCAGAAGCATGAGTTCAGTCCTTGCTCTGGTCTCATACTGGAGGTTGTGTCTG
This sequence comes from Alligator sinensis, assembly GCF_000455745.1. Taxonomy (NCBI): domain Eukaryota; kingdom Metazoa; phylum Chordata; order Crocodylia; family Alligatoridae; genus Alligator; species Alligator sinensis. The sequence goes on from NW_005841942.1 coordinate 2,064,633, forward strand.
GTCAGTGAACTGTAAACATGTACCTGGTCAAGCTGTGGAGTCAATGGGAGTGGGATGCAATTATAACCACATCATTCCTTTACATGCAGTTGGATCTAGAAACTGTTGTACCTTAACCGAGCTTTAACTCTTTTGACTTGCTGTCTCCATTTAGTTCCTGATATTGGTCTGCTAACATTTCTACCTACAGTACCCATCTACAAAAGAATTACATGAGGATTGGAAACGGGCCAACATTGTGCTCATCTTCAAGAAGGGGAAGAAGGAAAACCTGGGCAACTGTAAGCCAATCAGCCTAAACTCCATCCCAGGGAAAATCCTGAAAAATCTCATTAAAGAATCTATGTGCGATAAGCTTGTTGAGGGTAAGAATCTGAATGACAGCCAGCATGGCTTCATCACTGGTAGGTCTTGTCTTACCAATCTCATCTCCTTCTATGAACAGGTCTCTTGCTACCTGGACATGGGAGAGAAGGTTGATATTATATACCCAGACTTGCAAAAGGCTTTTGATCTAGTATCCCACAATATCCTTATGGGAAAAAATGGAAGATTGTGGGCTTAACTGACTGCATGGTAGGACCCAGAGAGTTCTCATGAATAGATCTGTGTTGTCCGGGCATGAAGTAGCCAGTGGTGCCCCTCAGGGATCCGAGCTTGGACCAGTGCGTTTCAACATCTTTATCAAAGATTTGGATGGGGGAGTGAAAAGCTCGCTGGCCAAGTTCACAGATGACACCAAGTTATGGGGCAGTTTGGTCACACCAGAAGACAGCTTGCAGACACAGGCAGACCTGGACAGGCTCGAGAGTTGGGCAGATCAGAACCAGATGAAGTTTAACACTTCCAGGTGTAAGGTGCTCCATCTAGGGGCAAATAACCCTCAACATACATTCAGGCTCGATGGTGATAGCTTGACTTGCACCATGGCTGAAAGGGACCTAGGGGTAATGATTGAACATTGCATGAATATGAGCTGTCAGTGCGATGCAGTGGCCAGCAGGGTAAATAACATGCTGGCATGCATCAACTGATGCATCTTGTGTAAAACTAAGAAAGTGATACTCCCACTGTACTCAGCACTAGCTAGACCGCAGTCATAGTACTGCATCCAGTTCTGGGTGCCACACTTCAATAAGGACATGGAAAAACTTGAGAGGGTCCAGAGAAGAGCCACCCGTATGATCAGGGACATACAAGGCAAGCCATATGTGGAACGCCTGAGGGACCTGGGCCTTTTTAGCCTAAAGGGAAGGCTAAGGGGGGATTTGACAGCAGCTTACCTCTATATCAGAGGAGTGCATCAGCAGCTTGGTGAACAACTGTTCACTAGGGCACCCCTGGGGAAGACGAGGACCAATGGACACAAACTCCTGGAAGGCTGCTTCAGGCTTAATACCAGGAAAAACTCCTTCACAGTCAGGGTGTGGAATAAACTCCCTCCAGAGATAGGTACAGTCACCTACCTTAGTGGTTTTCAAGAGAAGACTGGACAGTCACCTCACTGGGGTCATTTGACCCCAGTTGTCTTCCTGCCTAGAGCAGGGGGGCTGGACCCGATGATCTGTGGGTCCCTTCCAGCCCCTAACAATCTATGAATCTACATGGATTTTTTTCTGAGTCATATATTACAATACATATTACATTAACTCCCCACATGAAATTACATTCCTACAGCACCATCATTAAGCTCATTTGACTGGATGGATTGCCCCTTAACTGTTTGAGTTTTCAAAAATTACGTTTGTACAAAAATGCTGCAATAATCTGAGAATCTGTTCCACAGCTACTTATTTTCTTTTGAAAGTTATAGTTTAAATTAAAGTACAGGTGATTTTAATAATAACCAGCCAGACTGCACATTAAGATAACAGAATCTAGTCATTTAAATCTGAAGCTGTTTGGGCTTCATGTGGTGTCTACAGAAGCCCTGTTGATATCAATGTGAGTCCTTTGAATATGGGTTGGGGGTAGCCTCTGACCTTATGTATTATGAGAATATTTCTGAATATATCCCAAGAAAGGGCACTGACTATCTTGCTTTTAGTACCTTCCATCATTTGTCATTTAAACAAAGTATTTCACTTTTGGTACCATGCTGTGCTCTTCTGGAGCTTTAACATTTCCCACTGTTTTGGTAACCTGTAAATTAGGAATTAACCAACAAAACTGGCACTTGAACTCATTCAGCTCTTATGTGAGACTAAAGGATAGATAGCAATATTACTTGTCCCAAACCTCATTCTCAAGACTTCAGTGAGCATTCAATCAGTGTTATAGGTAGAAGGCAACTCATAAGGATATGAAGTCAGCACTTCGGCAAGAAACACAATATGCTGTGTATGCATGTGCACAAATGTGCACACATACACATGCACATCAACTTCCTAACTATAAGCAATTCTGATGAGAGTCCAGAAACAAACTATTATGGTTCCCAACTCCTAAATATAAATATACACCCTCTCCTCCTCCTGCTGAGAGAAAGGAAGAAAGAAAGGAAGGAAGCCATGGCTTTGATGACTATTCAATTCTGATTCCCAAAAATAATGTGCACAGCTGGCTACTACCATTTAAATCGAAAGGAAGTCTTTTTATGTTTCAGTGAGCTACTGGAAGCTCATTACTCTGCAAATCTTCCTACTCCATCTGCAGTAGGTTTGTAAAATCATCAGATTCTATAGTGAAGTCTCATGTTGCTGAGGGTCAGATCCTGTCCTTACCTCCAATGCCACCAACTGCCTTAAATATTTTTCCAGTTCCATTTTAGAAAATGAAGATGGGATGCTTGGGCTCTTTGCAGAGGGGTTCATGCCTCTACAGAAGATCTTTGTGCAAAAGATATTTTCCTACGTGGGAAATGACAATCCAACCATGGCTATGCATTGCACCTGATGGGAGAGCCTGACTTGCAACATTGCTGCTACATCCTTGGATGCTCACTAGTGACATCAGGGTGACTTTACTGATATTCTGTAGTACAGAAAAATCTGCCTCTCTTTCCCCTACATACCCATTTTCAAGTAGCAGCCCAACATGATATCCTGCTATTTTAGCTGCATGTTGCTTCCAAGTTTCATCCCTAAAACTTCATTACTTTTATAAAATATGCATCAGAACATTTACAACAACAGAATGCTGTGAAGTAGTCCCATGAATAATTAAAACTAAACTACACTTGTCAAATTCATGAATAAAGTACATTGCGTGATGCATTATCCATGCCTTTTTATTTTACGTGCTCATTTATCCACTAATTTGTGAAATCTGATCATTTGCTGTGGGTTCCTGAGTCACACTGCTACATTTACCTATAGAAACACAGGCTGATGCAGTAGGCTAAGAGGAGCTAAATGATGACTGTCCCGAAACAAATGAATTTTGTGTGCAGATGGGATAAAAGAGAATATTTGGGTTCTCTATACTCCTGTACTGGAAGAAGATATTGTTAAACTATCTGTGCTCCTTGATGGGGGTGAATGCATGGTAGTATTTCCAACCTTACTGTTAGACCCCAACTCCATTCGGTGCCCAACGACTAGGGAAACAACGATCTAATTGCTCATGGATCCTGTTACTCATTAGCCAGAGCAAGGAGGGAGCACAAACCAGCACACACTGCTTGCAACAGCTTTATTCAGAATGGAGACAGCTTCAGGCAAGCTCCTTCTCTGACACCTAGCCTGTGAACACGGGGAGCAGCAGTGAACATTAGTTTTTTTCACATTTTATACACCTTGGTTCATATTCATTTACATTCACTCCACCTATTTCCCTCCTTCTGTTCCACCCATTTCTCTTCCCAGTTCAAGCTCCTCCTCTGTTTACTGTTTACTTCATTAGCATGAAATTGCCTATGCATTTCCTTCATTTACATGCCCCTCTGCTAAGAGCACATGCATATAGCCATGAACTCGGGTACTTTGGGTCAATCACTGGTTCTTTCTGGTTCTTTGCTGACTTCAGCACCATCTCCAAGGTCTTGCTTCTGCTTTATCTCCTGACAATAGGTGGTGGGCTGCATCTTGTTCTTCTTACACAATGGACTCTAACACTATGACCTTATTAGAAAACTGCTTGCCTAAACATTTGCAAGGTTAGTCTTCATATATTATCCTGCCTTGTAACCAGCAGCTTTTGCTGAGACACAGGAAAAGCCTTTGTATTCAGCTGCAAAGCCAGTACTCCCCAAAATCCAAATTATTGTCACCCTAACACTTACCACTGTATCATAGTTTGCAACTAGAAGCCTGAAGTTATGGAAACAGAGCTCAGTGTGGTCTTTTTGGGCTTAGTGTAAGCACAATGCTACCACTCATTTGCCACTCAAGACATGTACCCTGACTCTGTGCACATATATCAAACTGATTCTACCAGTCATAAATGAGGCATAAGACTGCAACCCAAAGCATCTTGGATTAGGCACTAAGGACCTAATTCTGCTTATAAATTGTTTTAAGTTGAAAGGAATTCCACTGAAGTCAGTGAGAGATGTAAAAATGAGGTAAATGGCAGCAGAATCAGACCTACCTTTAACAGCTGATTTATTTGTCATATGTAAACTCAAACTATGTATTATTCATTATATACACATGTACCCAAAATATCATCTCTTTATGTTTATTTTATGTGAAATCTGGGTCTATTTTTATTTGCTTGTTCAAATATATGAGACAGTGTTCAGCAAATAATATAGCAGAAACTTTCACTTGAGGCTAGCATTCTTCCTAATCTTATCTGATCCTTTTGATTTAGCTGAGAAAAGTCACTCTGAAAGAATGTCATTTTCATGCATCTCTTTGCAAAAAAATATACATAATTAAAATTATGCAAAATGGAAAACATTCTCAAAGTGTTAGGCAACAAAAAAGCATATAAATTTACAAAATGGGGAATAGTTATAGTCAACATAAATGATTGACCTGTATATGACCTAATTAAGAAATATTATAGTTGGATGAGGGAAAGGGAAGATCAGCTGAAGGATTATTTATAAGCAAATTATTGACACAACATTTTTAAGCTGTGTTAGTTTTAATATTTGAATTAAAAATGGGCTGTGGGTTTTGTGGAAGGCCACTTAACTGAATATAAAACATTTGGCAGGATCCCTAATGATATCATCAGCACTGTAAATAGAAAATCACCTTTACTTCTAAGGGATTTATAGAAAGCTATAGCTAAGAACCTACTCCATAGTCTAGATCAGGGGTGTCCAAACTTTTTGAATGTGGGGCCGGATCACGAACTTTTTATCACCCAGTGGGCCGGCGAGCCATACTCAAAGACCTCACAGGAAGTGGTATCACATCAGGAAGTGATGCCACGTGACCTTTGACACCAATGAAGTTGCAGGAAGTGACAATGAAATGGGTCTGGAAATGTGGTTTAAAATCCATATTTTGCCTACCCCTGATCTAGGCATAGCTATGCCTATCGTCTACTATGGGTAACTCTCATGCTTCTGGGTTTGGCTGGTTGCCCCCCCACCACCACCCTTCCCCTTTCTGCTATATGTGCCAGGGTGTTTTTAAGACTTCCTCAGAGGCACTGCGTGTTGGCTACAGCCGAGGCTAGAGACTTTGACTGGGGTGTGCCAATGCTTCTTCTGGGACCAAATCCAGAGGTTTTTGGCTAGAGGGTTATGTCCAGTGGTAGGCAGCCCCTTCCATGGGTGCCAGAGCATAGCACACAAAGGCATTTTGCTTGGCACGTGTGCCTTGGGGCAGACTTCAGGGGAAGGGTCAGGGCTGTGCTACCACAACAAGGATAGATCCCCTTGTGGCTCCCCCGCTGTCTGCCATTGGCACGCCAACATTTTACAAGTCAAGGCTGTGGGTGTTTTTGGCACTGCCCAAAAAATGCTGCTGAGCCCCGGTCTTGCCCCTCTGCTCAGGGTCCCACTGATCACTAACTTTGGGGTCAGGAAGGAATTTTACCCCATGGTCAGATTAAAGCAGACTGTGGAGGTTTTTGCCTTCCTTTGTAATGCTTCAGCACCTGGCTTCTGGGACATGGGCACAGCTGGCTCCCAGGAGGGAAGACCAGGCTTTGAGATGGGGGTCAGAGCTGAGCCTCCCTCCCCTGTGAAAGGCAGGGACACCCCCCACACACGCACAGGTGCCGGGAGCCCACAGGCACCAGCCTGGACCCAGGGGAGGTGCTGTCTTCCTGCCCCGATCCCAACCCTGACCCCAGCCCAGCCCTACCTGCTGCACCCTGGCCGGGCAAGAGGTGGCAGAGGAAGACAATGAGGGCGAGCCCTGCCTCTGTACCACCTCCGCATGTCCGCATCAGCATGCCGTGCTGGGCTGGAGGGAGCCAGAGCCAGGGCTGGGACTAGGACTGGGTGGCACCTTGGGGTGCAGCGAACGCAGACTCCGCCTGAGCCTGGGGCCACCCCGTGCGGCACGGCCAATGCCGACAGCCCAGCGGGAGGAGGCACCTGCCCGTGCCACTCTGCCTCCACCAGCAACCTGGGGCTGGGGGGCCAAGCCGGGCTGCCTCTTGCCTGCAGGCAGGGAGCAGCAAGTTGCTTGGGCCGGGAAGTGGTGGCTTCCCCACGTGGTGCTGGGACGGGGGGAGGCGGGCCGGAACTGCACTGGCCAGCAGAAGTGGTGGCGGATCTGTGTGCTGCTCGGGAGGGGATGAGCCCAGCCAGAGCCGTAGGGGCTCAGCTGCATTTTCCCCCTGCCTAAGTGCAGCTGAGCCCCCTGCTGCTCCGGCTGGGCTCATCCTGTCCTGAGAGGCACATGACTACTCCTTTTCCCACACGCACTGCGTCAGCAACGTCAAGCTGACGCGGTGCGTGTGGGAACTTTGCCCCTTCTCCAGCCCTTCAGCAGCCACTAGGAAGCTGCTGAGGGGCTAGGGGAGGGACAAGGGGCGGGAATGAAAGTAAACCGTGTTTACTGTCACAGCACCAAGTCACAGCACTGCAGGCCACAGAAAATGCCTTGGTGGGCCGCATGGCGGCCCACGGGCCATATGTTGGACAAGTCTGGTCTAGATAGTCCATGACAGTCTTTCCCTTGACTTGAGTGGGATTTTTATCAAACCTTTAATCTTGAAGACAATAGCAAACCTTTCTTTGGCTTTACTGGGAACTCCAGTATTGCAACCTATCAAGACAAATGATAGCAGCGATTGCCACTGCACTGTCATCTATGTAGGCCAGTAGCTATCCTTGGAAGAATAGGAAGGACTCCTGTCTAGATCAGATTAAAGATTGGACAAAAAGGACTAGATATAAACATCTCAGAGATGCACAGACTTTCTCTACCTGCCTTTATAAGCCACAGAATATTTGAATGGCACTGAATCATGGAATATTGATCTGAAGTATAGATGACCCTAGCTTGCTGTATGTGATTATGCCTCAGAAAATATTTTCTTCTCAAAGCAGGGACACGTTAAAACATTCAGAGCAGCTTTTAAAGTCCTGTATAGGTTTGGTCCCTGCTACCAGTTTGGTTATGGAAGATGACATAAGAAAGGAAATATTTCTCTTAAATGTCAATTTCAAGCATATAATAATAAAGACATCTGTAAACTTCCTATAAATCAGCA
>NW_005841942.1:2072232-2075695 GCF_000455745.1 Alligator sinensis
GTTAAACAGTGGCAGGGTCATGGATTTCCAAAAGAATGGAAGGAAGTCAGGTATCCAGCTCCCAATTAAATTTGATGGGAGGTCAGCACCCAAGGTCCATATGCTCCTTTGAAAAGCTCAGCCAGGGTCACTACTAAACCAGCAATTGAACTGACTTATAAGCACATAAAATGAGCTTATTTTATGTGCTTAGAAGTTCATATCGTAAGAGAAAAAGAGGGAGAGAGACATAGAGGGGAAAGGTTCAGAATATCATTTTTTAGGTTTATTTTTATTTCCTATCCATTTAAACACTAGTATTACTTGATTGCCTTCATGTATTTATTCTAAATGAAGACTGCTGTGAATCAAATTTTGCCTAGCATTAGAGTGGGGGCCAAGGAAACAATATTAATTCTCTTGCTTATACAGTCCCCTCATGTAAGGACCAGACACAACCAAGTCTTTATTCTTAGTGGTGTTAACGGGCTGTCACTGTGGTAAAAGAAGCTCAAGCCAGTGAAAGAACTGGGAAGGATGGGGTGAAGTCAGGGCTGCCCTTTCCTGTGTTTGAATGAGTCTAATGAGCTGAGTGGCCATGCAAGGATGAACAAACCATACCATCCAAAGGGGCTGGAGGCTCCCTCCTACCGCAAGCAAAGGAGGCAGGAGAGAGAATGTACCTTCAGAAGCAGTCTTCATCCTGGAGTTTCCTCTTGCATGTTCCACTTCTGTATTACTACAACATGGACTACATAACCAAAAAAGCCTGAGAGCAGCCCCTTTCCTTGTGTGCCAGTGTAAAGGAATGCATAGTCATTGTAAGCAAATGTCTAGAAGGAAGAGCACTTTGTGCCCATAAACTTGTCTACATTTCCCCAACTATACAGTTGGTCCAATATATGATATTGCCAAACAAATTTTGCTTCTTACTGAGATTCTAGAAATCCAAATTGTTTAAACAGACACTTGACCTTGCTTTAAACAGGAGAGGAAAGCCTACTGTGTTGGAAGAAAGATATAATCATGGAACTGTCCGAGTATGACTAAAAATGTCATAGTGCATACAAATGCAAATTAAAAAGAGTTACTCTGAGATTTTGAATTTTAAATATTATAAGTGTTTCTTTTAGATGTGTTTAAAATATATTATTCTTTCCTAACTGAGCATCACTACTGGTTTGCAGTATGATCTAATATTTCTATGATATATATGTAACATAATTTCTTATAGCCACAAAGACTAGAAAAAATGTAGTGTGCATACCTATTTAATCCCTTAGCTGGCATGATACCTTTCTTTGCCCTTGGACATAGAATATAGAAGACATTCAGCAAAAGGGTAGACATGCATCCCCAGAGACAAATATACTTTTGGACATTCTGCTAAGTTGGCTGTTGACAACACCAACTGAGACCCTGCAGAAAAATGGTCACATCAAATGATCATTTTCTGAAACATTTCTGTGTGCACTGATGACCGGTTCTCTGACTAGACTCTGCCTGATTGAATGCACAGGGTCAGGTAGTCACCACATGTTGCACTAACAAACACTGTGCAATCAATCAGGCAGACTGGAAGATGAGAAAAGGGGAAAAAAAGAATCACTAATGAAACCTTACTGGAAAAAAAGGTTACCTCATTCCTTTGGTTGTACTTTTTTTACTGCTCTTTTGTTTTTTCCCTATTTTTCTTTCTTAAGTTGTTACTGCTGCCAGTAATTAGGATTTAAAAACTGTTTTTAATCATTATTAACTTTGTACAGATAACAATGTGCTCTTAAGAACAACTTGTCAGCCTATGACAAGTCTGAGAGAATGTAGCCTCAGCTTCCCCATCTGGAAAGTGGCTATAATGATATATTTTTATCTTCCTTTATAAAGCATTATAGCATGCTCCAATTTGCAGTGTTGTGTAAGAATCCATTTGTATCACCCTTTTTTTCTTATGAGTAGGACCTTATTATGTAATTAGATCCATTGAAATCAGTGAGACTGTGGCCTAAATCCTATTCAATCCTTTAGGCATCTGAGTAGACTTTGGTGCCTGTGGAAGCACTTACATGTGAAATGAATGTGATGTAATAAACGATGGCACATGTTGCACCAGAGTTTATTGCTCCCAGGCACTACATTTACTCATATGCCTGGGACTGCAGCCCATTTTTCTAGGTCAGAGTAACCTCAGGTGTCTGGAGGTCTGAGAGATCAGCCTGTCAGCCCAGGGCTGCTTTGACCCAGCTCAACGTGTGGCCAAGAGGCTAGCTGAGGCATGTGGGTGCTCCAGTACAGACCTAGCTGGCAGGCAGCCCCTGTAGTGTATGCCCCAGCCAGTCCCATTAAGTTCTACATGTGCTGTACTGCACACTAAAAACAGTGCCATAGGATAGTACTTGTGTTTACAAGTACTAACCTGCAAAGGAGTTAATTAGTTTCCTGCAGCCTAGTGGGGCTGCACATCTAGGTGCTGAGACTTTACTGCAGAGCTAGTTAGGCAGCAGTAAATGTCTCATGTAGGTATGTTCCATGTGTGATAAGAATTTTACTCTTCTCTAAGTCCATGAAAAGCAGTTCCTATGAAACATAGATAGAACCTCTTGGTCCTTTGTGTCTTTTTGTGGTTTAAGATTAAGGTTAAGATAACAGCATGTTACAAAAGTAGACAAGTTAATGATTTTTCAGGGACTTGAGATAGGTAGAATTGCATAGTACATAAACGCCTAAGTCCTCTTAGGTGTCAACAAGGGGACACATCTACACAAGATGCTTAATGTGTCCCCTAATTCTACTGCACATTAGCACAGCAGGCAAAAGTCATGCTAATGCACTAATGCACTAAGGTGCAGTAGATTTAGCCTAATGTACATTAATGTCACTAAAAAAGCATTCATCAGAGCTAATATGCAGTAGTGCTGGTTACAGAGCATTAAGTTAGTACCTGTCATTACAGGTACTAAACTTAATGCGTTGTAATTACGGCACATTAATGAACATGTAGACATGCTCAAGTAGAATAGGATCTGGGCCCTACTGCTCCCCATTCTCTGTGTAGAGTGTTTCAGTGATTAAAGTAGAATTGCTCTTAGGCATCTCCACAGTCTTTCCACCTACAATGCCTAAGTGTAGGTTTCTATAGAATCCCTTTGAATCCTGCACTAGGTGGCAGGAACACATTTTTATTATCTACTTGGATTCATTATATACTCAAAATCTTTGAGGCAAATGGCACAGCAAAATCAGAAGAATGTATTCTTTGAGCATGTTACACCACAGTGATTGTACCACCATCCATTCTCACTGACATGCTCCAAGTCCAGAAGTATTCCAATGAGACTACTTGAGATTGCCCTCAGCAACTGCTTTTAGGACTTCAGTCTCCAGTGTGCTTAACAGTGGCTTCCAGGAACAACTCCATTGCAGGCTCACAGGCATTCTTCCAGGTTTGGAGTGTGCACATAGGAGTGTGTGGGTGTTCCCAGGGATG
>NW_005841942.1:2075726-2085818 GCF_000455745.1 Alligator sinensis
ATAATCCAGCTGGAGCAGGCTGCTGTCCCAGCATGGACATGTTCTCACACTCTCTAAGATCTTTGAGGCACGGGCCATCATTTTGTTATCAACCAGTAAAGTACCTAGCACAGTGAACTTTGGTCCCTGATTGAGTTGCATAACATGAATTCTAATACTAATATTACTAATAATGTGCATGTATCAATACTGTCCTGAATAAAAATTGGTGGTTTCAGGCTACTCAACTCTTTTAGAGCAATGATTAATTAGACCAGAGGTAGACAAAATATGGCTCACGGGCTGGATCCGATCTGCAGAGTGACTTTGTCTGGCCTGTGATGGGTCCCTTGGTCCCAACTGGCCCAGGTACCATCCACCCCGTGATGCATTCTGACACCCCCTAGGCACACAATGGGGCTGGGGTGGCTCCATAGCTGGACTGCCTTTCTAGGCAGCCCAGGCAGTGGTGGCTCCTTCCATCTGCTACCACCAGTGGCCCCAACCCCATGGTACTGGTGGGGACCCATGCACACAACCCCAACCCTGCCCCACCCTGCACCTGCCTATGCTGAGCAATGGCAGCAGTGGTGGAGGCTAGGCAGAAGCTGCTGCTGGGTATTGTGGAAAAGTGACCCTTCCCCACCACTTCTGCTAGGCCCTTCTTGCTGCAACCACCTGGAGTTTGCACCCGAGCTACACTGTAGCTCCTCTGCACTGCCACTGCTGCCCTGCTGGGCAGCCCAAAAGTGGCAGTGATAGCAGCAGAAGGAGCCACAGGGCAGCCCAGGCACTGCTCCAGGCAGCTGCAGCAAGAAGGGCCTGGCAACAGTGAGGGGGAAGAACCACTTTTTCCCTTCAACCATTAGCAGCTTCTGCCCTGCTGCCGCCACTGCTCAGTGTGGGCAGGTGGTCCAGAGCAAGTGCAGGGTGGGCCAGGGTTGGGGCTGTGCATGTGGGTTCCAGCTTGTCCACTCCAGCCAGGAAGAGTCCAGAGCCTATGGGTGGGCCTGGGTTGGTTGGTGCTGGGGCTGTGCACTGTTGGCAGTGATAGGGAGGAACTGCAGGGCACTTCAGCTTCATCCAGGCTGTTGCGTTTGGGGAAGAGGGGGGAACTGCTGTAGGCCAGCCCGCAGCAAGTCCCCAAAACTGTTTATGTGGCCCGTAGGCCGAAATAGTTGTCCGCCCCTGGATTAGACAGTTCCAAAAAATTCACAGGGACATAAAAACTCAAAATCATCCATCACTGCAAGTGGCATGTGTCATGACCCAATGATTGTGTGTGCGCTTCAGCACTGCAGAATTATTTCCCGCCACATGGAGCTTTCTTTGCACGGTGCAATTCTCAGCTGCAGAGAGAAAAACCCCGGTGCAAAGGAGTTCCTGCCACCCATACGTAAATTTGTTCCCCATTATTGGCTGTTTCTAAATTATTCCCAAGTGGCGGCGAAAGGAGTGGTTGCTTTCCCCTATTCCCAAGTGGCGGCTAGCGATTGGCTTGCTAGCCGTATAAGAGGGTTGAGCAGTTTCTGCCCAAGTACCGGAGATCTCCGAGAATCTCAGGAGGATCCTGAGAACCCCGATTCCGAGAATTCCGGGAGAAATCCGAGAGAATTCCGTCAAGGAGTCCACGATTATCTTGTGGATTTCTACATATATCTCGGACTGAATGATGGTTTGATCAGCCATCAAGAATCTCTCCCCATCACGGGATGATCCCTGACGTACCCCTGCCCTGTGCGCTCATTGAGAGTCACAGCACAGACTCTCGTATCGGTTTAGAGAGCTCTTATCGTTCGAGTTTTCTTCTTTTCTTCTATCTACAACTGTAACCAAGCAAGTTTTCCTGCCTGCACCGTGACCATCTACAGTGTAAGTAAAATAATCTTTAATCAACCTCTACACGTCAGTGCCTAATTGTAGTCTGCCGTGTCGACTTCCCTGGCCCACGTGCCCGGGCTGCTGGCCACAGCCCCTCGGCCCCAACAGCATGTATTTACCAACCACTCCAAATACATTCTCTGCCTAGGAGTAGAGGCTAGACAGTTTCCTTTTCTGATTTCTGTTATCATCCTGCTATGCTGCTCCTTCTGATCAGAGAGACCATAGAAAATGTCTATTGTCAGTTGATTCCCCTTTTAATTTCAAGCTCTAATTTTCTAGCTCACCCATATTTCTTCAAACATCTCTTTAAGTCTTCTTAAAGGGCTTTATGAACTTCTCTACACATAAAGGCAGCTACCTCCCTTTCCTTTTCTGATCCATTATAACAAGCTGTGTTCCAAAATATTTAGTCCTCATTAATTTTATTTTTTTCTTTCATTGTTTAGCCTAAGCATGACATAGTAAAATGTTCTCTGTATTTGGAGAGCCTTTTAGCTTCTTTTTCATCTTATCCTGCTTCTTAAATTTGTGTTCAGATATATTAGAAGCTTGCTCTTAATGTTGATACTGGTAACCACCGCTAGTCTGGATGCCAGGATGTTTTAATTTATTCCACCATTGCTTATTCTGATTCCCTTTCCAGAATAAACTGTACCATTTTAATCGCATTTATATTAGCACATCTTCACCTACCTGGGTATACTTGTACTTTATATTTTTACCAGGTTGGTCAAAAGGGATAAAACTCTTGTGTGCCAGCAAAACCTTAGGGTTCAATATTATTTCATTTTACACACTTAAATGGCATATGCACAGACAAATATCTGGGTCTAGTCTGGGTCCCTGCTATCCATGAAGCAGGAGTGTTCCCATTCCTTCTGTCTAATAATTATTAAATCCAAGGTGCATAATTATTAAATGTAAGGTGCAATTATTAAATGCAAGGATTAAGCAAGTCTGCTGGAGCATATTAATTAGCACGCTCCAGCAGCCTCAACATCTCATGTACTCAGCATCCACCCATTTCAAAATGGGGAGGGGAGGTGCTTTAATTAAAGCTCATCAAACAATCTTTAGTTAAGGTGCCCCTCCTGCCATTTTGAAGCACAGGACACTGAATACATGAGATGCTGTGGGCACTTCCATTAGAGCAGCTCCTGAGAGCCACTCTAGTTAAAGCGCCTCTCCTTTCCCACCACCAGCCCCTGAGCATGTGTAAAGATACCCTGAGGTTCTAGACCCTCTCATACAGAGAGCGTTTGAATATGAAAGTCCTGCTTCTCAGGAAAGTGCAGTAACTACCAGGTCACACATTAGGCATTGGCTGAACCTGTCTCAAAGCTCTCCCATTGACCCTTGCATTTAATAATTATTAGACAAAAGGAATGGGAAAGCTCCTACCTCCTGGGCAGCAGGGGCCCAGACTAGAACCCAATATCACCTTTCTTACCAGGAAGCATCTGTGCCCCTGAACTACATACACACTTCTTTCCTTTCTTTCTTTCTTCTAGTCCCATATTAATTTCTTCTCTTGGCTGCCCAAGGTTAGAAAAGGCTATCGCAGCCATTTTGTTTCCGACTCTGGAAATAAAGAAAAAATGTAGAGATCTCAATTGTATAGGAAAACATTTTTTATTTAAAAGGTGATATTAACAATGAGGAGAAATGTATCACTTTAATGTTTAGCTTAATGTAGCTTTTTTATTTTAATATAGTTTATACTTTATTTTTGTATTGTATACATGAAGGCCAATGTTAATATTCAATCCTCAATATTTATGTATTCATTAGATTTATGTGTCATCATATTCCAAACATATTTTCTTCTCCCTAGTTTTGACAGCTGTTCTTCCTCCCACTATTAATCTTTTTACCATTGTCCCATACCATCTTTTAACATGTTCAGTACAGTCTTTCTAAAAGGATTGGGCCCAAAGCATTTATATGTACAGCTCTAAAAAGTACAACTCTAACTTACTCAGTTCTGGTCTTACCCTGAAAAAAATGAGGGGTAAAACTACACCAGTATATGTCATCTGTCTCCATCAGCGTTCCCTCTAAGCTGTGCGGCGTGCGCAGCTACATAGGCACACCTGGCAGCGTGGCATGAGAGCACCTGCACAGCCATGCATGCCACACAGCTTAGAGGGAACGCTGGTCTCCATCAGTCCCAAAGAACCATTTACTGTAGACAAATATTCCCTTGCCTGTTCCCTCACTTCCTAGTAGCAAGCCATTATAAGGCCATTTAATGTGCTCAACTACCTTAGAATAATCTGCTCTATTCCCTGGTAATTTATATCAGTGTATAAAACTGATATATGTTACACCAACGGGAATGTGTCATGAGGGACATGACCTAAGATACAACATATCCGGGAGTTCAATTTTAAACCATTTGGAGTTCTTCATAAATTGAAATGCTGTTGGAAATGTTGGACCTGAAATGGTATGAACAGTTTAATACATTAAAAAGGAATTGCAGGAAAAATGGTACACCAGCAACTTAATAACAAGAATGAAAAATGATTTTGTATGGTGACTGTATGCAGCTTTAGAAACTTGCATGAAACTGTTTGAAGGGGACTTTGCGAATCTATTTCTATGTATTTTTTAAGTAATATAAACATGCAAAGTGTAGTAGAGAGACCCCATTGACTCCAGTTAAAGCTATGTAAATATTTTTGTCAAAATGCTACCTACAGTGAAACGAAGAAATTAAATGAATCAGTTGGGTCATCTAATCTAACTCTCTTCACTCTTTTTACTGTTAAACAATTTGTAAAACTCATGTAAAAATTCAGATAAAATGCCTCTAAGTCTCTCAAAGATAAAGTAAAAGTGAGTGACCAGGTCATGGAAGGGCTCAGAATCACACAACATTTTTGATAATCAGAAAGTGGAATCACTTGATGTGAACATAGCATAGAGTAGAGTCATGGTCTTAAATATATTTCATAGCATTTTAGACTCTGATTATTTCAACATCCATGTGCATGCTTCATTTTACACTCAAGAATCCCATTGGATCCACTCATTTGGATTGTTCACGTTCATAGCTGTTGACAGTATCTAGACTACAACTTGGTATTTTTCTCAGTTTTCTAATAAACTTTGTTCAAATTGACCATAGAGGACTTTCTGACAAAATCCACTACCATCAAAAAGAAGGAAAACAACTTTCTGACTTCTGGCAGGAGATTAAAAGAGAGATCCAAGCATCCTTAACTCAGGTAATTCATTTCAGGGCAACAGCCTACTTATTATATCCAAACATTGATTGAAGTTGCTAAGTTGTCTGGTGAAAGCCAGGGGACATCAAGAAATGTGATGAAATAAGAAAGTGGAACTAAAACTTCCTTATATGTTTGTCCTCCTCAACTTCAATAACCAGTTGAAAGTAAACTGGACTTTAAGTGGGATATATCTGCTTAAAATTCATCACTTGTCATGTATAATAATATGAATACGAGGAAATAACAAAACTACTGAAATAGGCATAATTTTCAAATATCATTGTTAATATTTTCAATGTGAGTTCTACATAATGTAACACCAGCATGAATGCTGAGAGGTTTCTGAAGACAACAGAACAAATATCAGCCCTTAAGTTACTTCTTTTTATTTGTCTTTCTTTTGCACAGGAGTTATAAACGGTGTTGCTATAAAACCAGATGATTCACAGTAATCCTGTGACAACTTTCATCTGAAAAATCATCAATAATGATGTGTTGTGAATAATACAGCCACAAATTGATTTGGTGCAAATCCCCACACAGTTTTGTTTGCTTCATTGCAGAGTCAATGTTTTGTGATGCAGATTGCCTTGATTTTCTACAAAGTAGCTTCATGCAGGACAATGCTATTCAATGCCCTCCACCATCAATAGGCTTTAAACATTTTAAATCAGTGAAAGACTCAAAAATCCTTTTGCTCCCTATAACAATAACGCTATTTTCAGCCTCAAATTAGAGATCCATTTACTACAGCTATTGAGAATGATTTTGCTACAAGTTAGCTAGTTTTATTATGTCAGTGCACAGTATTTCCTATAAAAAGTTTGTTTTTCCCACCCTTTAATATAGCCAAATTTTAATTTAAGTGAAAACTACACAATACAATTTAGGGCACAAGCCACCTGTATGAGAATTAGATGGAGAAAAAAGGGTTGTCAGACTATTTCTTAAGGAATTTCAGATGTGAATGTGGCCAGAGAATTTCAGGGTGCTGCTCTTATTTTTTTTCCTCAGCAGTGTTCATGAAGTACACTGACAGAGGAAAGTCCATGAAGACAAATATATATATTAACCAGGAAAGGTAGGCAAGCCATGCAAACTAGAGCTCAATTACAGAGAAGCTGTCTCCACAAGGGGGAGAGTCATACTCCTTAGCAGTCTAAGTGATTGGTTTGTGCAGTGAACTAAGTCTGAGCAGTGCTAACGTTTGAAAATATAATGGCTTAAACAGAAATAGTAACATGCCTTTCAAGGTCATGAAACAGTTCCTCTGCGTTGGAAGGACAGCACCCCAATGGGATCCCTATCAGAAGAGCACTCTGGGGACTACTAACCTGACTCCTTCCGTCTCTGACAGTTAAACAAGAATGGGCAAGTTTTACAAGTGGCAGGTGTGTGCCTAAGTGCAGTTTTACGCACCTAAATTCAACATTTAGGAAACTTTGGTATTCATAGAAAACACTGATTGACTGCCAGGTGGTCTTGTAGAACATCTAAACTTCTGGCTTTGGGCATGCATAGATCTATCTAACTCTTGAGTTGGTCCAAAGCACTGGCAGGATTCACAAACCAAGTTTTCTCCGGTGGAGCTGATCTGTAGAGGCATGTTCAAAAAGAGTTTAAACCCCTTTCCCACTGAAGAATGTGAGAGGAAGTATTTGACTGAGAAGTACATAACCAAAGTTCAAATCCTTCCTCCATCTGTATTAAAGGAAGGGCAGGAAGCCCAATCTTCAACCTCTCAGGAAAGTACCTGGGCTCTTAGATATACTCCAGCTCCTATTGAAGCCATTGCACTGTGCATAAGTGAAATTTGTAGTCTGGGACCTGGCTCCCCCAATTAAATGTGCCAGCCATGAAGTTATAGTCACATCCTTTCTCTGACCCAGCAATGATTATTTATACAAAGTGCTTCAACAGAAGAGTTTGAGGGACATCTGCAGCAGAATACCCAAGTCAAGTCATCCAGGCATCCACTCTCCCACACTCCTGAGGGGTGGCAGACTTAGATTAAAGCCCCTGCTCTAAATCAGAAGAGGAATTTAAATGTCTTCTTCCCATATCACAAATGGGAGCTGTAACCATTAATCCGACATGTCCCTTGCCCCTTTCCACTCAGCAGGCTGGTACAATGCCATTCTTTAGATGCTTAATTCTCTCTGTGCATTTTGGGGAAGGTTGGGCACTGAATTTGGGTCTATAGATCCTACTAGGCAGGTGAGAGGTGGTTAAAGTTAAGCACTGAGTACCCCCGCCCCCTTGTTAAACTACTTTAGTGACTGCCTCATATTTCTGTTTTATTAAGTCTGACTCATTCCAAATAGAATTCCTAGGTCTTCCACTTACTCAGTTATAATTTTTTATGAAGGTGTTATGCAAAGGCAGCGACATTTTTTAATACTTCCTGATACTAGAACCAAAAGATTTTAACTCTAGTTATAAAAGTTAAGGGTTGTGATTTTAAGATATTCTAGAGAGATATTGTAGATTGGCATCTATTGTAATCGCCCATTCAGACTTCAGTCACAGAACCATAGTTCTAACTGATTAGAAGTGGAAGGTTAAAAGTGTATGACACAGAATCTTATCTGCAGTTAGCAAGCAAGTTCTCACCAAAGGGATTATTTAAAAAAAAAAAAAAAAAGGTTTGGCTCTTTGCAGCCATTTTTACTGTTAGCAATTATATCAGGTGAGAAGTGAAGTGACACCCAGTATCACAAAGCTAGTCTGTGGTAGTTTTACAGCTGGGAGCATAATTAGGTTATTCTGGCTGCCAGGCCATTGGATTACCCCTGACATTATACTAGTTTCTCCTTTTTACATTCTGAGTCAGGTGATGAAGGAAAAAAAGAAAGCCACTGCATACATAAGTATCAGGTCTTGCATTCCTCAAAATCAAAACTGTTCATTTTGAAAAACTTAATTTTATCCACTGCTTGTTTTCAATGGGGTCTTTTTGCCATTCAGTTGCGGGGGTGGGGAGGGGAACAAACTAAGATTACATTTAGTTCATCTATAATTTTGATGACATTTCTGGAGCATTTTCACATGGATGACCTATACCATCCATATGTAGACAGACAATTCATCCAGTTGCCTTCAGAGTTATTCTTGTCTATTAGGTAAATGATACATATTCGGCATATCTACACGTTACCATACGGCAATGTTGCTACAGCACTATACTTTAGTACTTCCTTTTGGAAGTACTAAAGCATGGCACAGTAATTGCCTAGACTGTGCCATGCGTGCAGCACACCATTTGATTTGGCCACTACTTCACCATAGTGGTACGCTAAAACAGGGGAGTGCGCTGCTGAAGTGAAGTAGCTGCTGATCATGTGCGGACTCACATGATAGCTATATCGCCATAGTGTGCTGTACGGTGATGTAGCTCATTGCTACGGCAATGTAGGGTGATGTGTAGACATGCCCATTTTATTACATTACTTGGTGCAAAGACCTGGTTTAATAAACAATATCGCTAGTTTGCATGGTAGACAATCTTGCAAACAACTGAGATGGTGACTCTTGCGCCAGATCTACATGGCTTCCATGATGAGACTAGAAGGGCCACTAAAAAGTGCATTATATCCACCTGTTCCACATTTGCATCTGTGAAAGCCTGTAGATTATGCAGTGTATCTTGATTAGTGCAACCCTGATAGTGTGTCAAAGAATATGCCTGAAGCAGAGAGCCTGAGATGAGCATTGGGTTCCTACTCAAGACTGAGCCATTGACTAATTTCTGTGGTTTATTGTCCAGTAATACTTTTTGTGGTACTCCCAAGCTCCCCACAGAAGGAATGTAGAAATGCATTTAGTAGTTCTTTAAAATGTTAGCAGTTGGTGCAGTGTAAGCAGGGCTGATAGTACTATTGGAGGGTGCATCCAGATGAAACCGCATCTGCCTCTTGCAGTTTGAGACGTGGCAAGAAGCGCGCTGGGAATGAAAAACATTCTCCATAGTGCATATTTGCAGTGGGGGCTCTAAATTTGATACCTGGATATCCAGGTATCAAAAACAAAAAAACCCCACAGAAAAAAAGCAGGGCAGGACACCATCCAAGACCATGCCCTGAGGCAGCTAGAGCCTTGGGTCCTCCAAAGAGATGCTTTGGTAGCTGGCCAGAGCATCTTTATGGCCTTGCCTTGCCCTGGTGCTGAAGCACACTGCCTTCACATGCGGGGCAGCCTGGACTGGTGCAGGCTGCATGGACCTCAGCTCTGTGGAGGTAAGTAAGGAACCAGAGTTGGGGGGCACTAGAGCAGGGGGCCTACGGGGATGCGGGGGACTGTGGGTGTGTTGCAGGGGGCTGCTTGGGAGAGGTGGATCCCCCACCTGCCCCCTGCACGGCCCACAGCCCCCACCCCCCCTGCAGCAGCAGCCCATCAAAAGACTTGGGACCCACCTGGCAAAGTCCCTCTGCAGCACAGAGCATTGTGGCTCAACATGACACGCAGTCCCCACAAGCAGCACAGGGCCCTTGGTGACAGTCTGAGTGGCCTGGAGATGCCCAAAAGTGCACAGCACTTTGCTGAGCTGGGCAGGGCCTGTGCGATATGACACGGGCAGCACCAGGTGCCAGGCAGCCAGGGCCAAGCCGTGCTATTGACCCCCTGCCCCACGTCACATGGGGGAGCTGTGCCAGGAGGCCTCAAGCACCCTGATGTCCACTGCTGCTGTGGGTTTGCTGTGGGCCATGCAGGGGGACTGGGGCTCTGTGGGAGGTCATGTGGGCCCTGCAGGGAGGCAGGGAGGCACGTGGGAGGGCAATTTGGGCCTCACAGTAGGCTCTGGGCTCTGGCGTGGGGCGGTAGCATCTGTGGAGGGGGCTGTAGCCCCTGCGTGGGGGCTCTGGGCCTTGCAGAGGGGGCTCTGGGCCCTGAGGGGGGGGCTGTAGCATCTGTGGAGGGGGTTGTAGCCCCTGCAGGGGGGCTCTGGGACTTGCGGAGGGGGCTCTGGGCCCTGAGGGGGGGGGGCAGGGCCCGT
>NW_005841942.1:2086477-2112542 GCF_000455745.1 Alligator sinensis
GCACCCCACTTCAAGAGGGATGTGGACAACATTGAGAGGGTCCAGAGGAGGGCCACCCGCATGATCCGGGGACAGCAGGGCAGACCCTACAATGAGAGGCTACGGGACCTGAACCTGTTCAGCTTTCACAAGAGAAGGCTGAGGGGGACCTTGTGACCATCTATAAACTCCCTAGGGGGGACCAGAAGGGTTTGGGGGAGACCTTGTTTCCCCTAGTGCCCCCTGGGATAACAAGGAATAATGGCCACAAGTTGTTGGAGAGTAGGTTTAGATTAGACATCCGTAAGAACTACTTCACAGTTAGGGTGGCTAGGATCTGGAACCAACTTCCAAGGGAAGTGGTGCTGGGTCCTACCCTGGGGGTCTTTAAGAAGAGGCTTGATGCCTATCTGGCTGGGGTCATTTGAGGCCAGTTTTCTTCCTGCCCAGGCAGGGGGTCGGACTTGAAGATCTACAAGGTCCCTTCTAACCCTACTTCTATGATTCTATGATTCTATGATTCAGTCTGTGAGCTGCATGGGGCAGGGCTGCACCCTGTAGGGGGCAGGGGACCCACCCCTCCTGAGCAGCCCCCTCTGCATGGCCCTCCCACACCCACAATCCCCCCCAAAATTCTCCCACAAACCCCACAACCTCAAGCCACCCCCAGAAACTGCTCACCCACATAACTGGTCCTATAGGTCAGAAGTGAGGGGACTGGGGTGGAGGACAGGCTGTGGGTTGAGAGTGAGAAGCAAGGACAGAGGCAGGGCTCTGGAATATCAGTGCTGCTCAGCACTGCACATCCTGGTGAGCACAGGGAGTAGGGGCAGCTCTAATTTTTCTATGACAAAAAAAGCAAAAAGTAAATGCCAAAGTGTATATATATTTAGAATTTATTTTATTATGGTGATAGAGGCACTAGTAGGCTTCTAAATTGCTTTTAACATGTAAATATATCAATAAAATATTGCCCAACTGATCTCTATATAGCGGCATTTCATTTTTACAGTGAGAAACACTATTTGGGGTATTTTAATAATGAGAGAATTGGGGTTTCTTATCAGAGAATTTGCAATTTTTAAACAGGAAATACCAGGGTCTCTTCTGGTGAGACAAGTGGTGAGACCCAGGCAGAGGATCCTGTCCAGTGCCAGCATTGGGGACCCAGCTGGAGGGCAGATGAGGTGGCTGACCTGTTGACCATTTAGGGCCAAGAGGACACCCTTGGACAGTTCAGAACAGGCCACTGCAAGGAGCACATCTTGGCGATAGCTGCCCAGATGGCAGAGCAGGGACACTCCATCCAGGTCTGGCAGGCATGCAGCCATGGATCCACAGCTCCAAGGGGGCGATGCTGTCACAGGTGGCAGCATGTCACAGCCAGGCAACAGCCCCCACTGCCAGACTGCTGCAGTGGGTAGAGGAGGCAGAGGCTACTCCAAGTCAGGGCTGCTTCAGCAGTCCAGCTGGCACATGAGGTAGTGTCCCCAGATACCAGCTGGCTGGGCCTCAGAAGCTCTTTAGGGAAAGTAGCCCTGAGCTACATGCCAGGGCAGGGTTTTATATTACTGGGGCCAGCACAAGTGCCGGCCCCAGGCTCTAGTTCCACCTGGCTGCAGATCCGTGAGGAGCTGGGCAGGGTTATTTTGCCCCAAGTGGCACAACTTGCCCCACACCAAAGTGCATGTCCAGACACGTGCACTGAGGCAAAAAATCCCCCACTCAAATTTGTGCCGCTCCTATTTGAGCTGCTGCAAGCACACATGCCTGCATGTGTGGACGTGCCCTGAGTGCTCAACACTTCCCATCTGAACAATCTCTTTTCTACTAGATATAATTACTTCAACCTTTCCATGATGACTGTCTGACTGAGGGTGAACAGTTCAGTTAGAGGATGCCAACAACCTGGAACTATCAACTACTCCATTGTTTATGTCTCAAATTGGACACCAAAAATTAAAGAATACTTTTAACCTTACTCTACCTTGTCCTATAGTTAAAATGGAGATAACACTATCCCCATATGATAGGGTTAGTGAAAATAAATTCATGAATGTTTCTGATGCACTTAGATATGACAGGGATGAGAACCATAAACAAGCCTGGGGAAATCAATAATTTTGCCCTCAGAGCAGGGTTTGAATAAAATGTCATAAATAAAGAATGGGGCAATGCATAGAACAAAAGAAAAAACAAAACATCGAATTGCTGTTCATTAAATGAATACCATCTATCCTGTGCCCTGAATCAGGTTGGGGTCTTCTGGAAAAATAACATATAATTATGTAATTAAAGACTGAATCCTAATGCATACACACAAAAGGACTAAATTAAATTTGCACAGGCAACTATAATTCTAGCATTTTCTAGTTTTTGAGGGCTTGTTTTTTTTAAATTCAATAATATTCATCTAATACAGGTAGCCTCATGGAGTCACTAATGGATGCCTTGTCTAACAAGGAGAGAGAGACATAAAAATAAAATGACAAAATAAACAAAAATAGAAAGCACGCCAATGTAATGCAGAAACTGTATCTTAAAAGATGAGAGGGAGAAATAGTTCACAGAGAACAGAGGCAATGAAATGCAAGAAAGTGACAATGGACAGAAGAAAAATGATGGGAAAAGGCTACACAGAAAGAGAACATACATGCACTAATTGACCAGAGGGGGTCTTCTTGAGAGAAAAGTTCAGTATCAGTGTGTTAACAAGTACAATACATCAGCCATGCATATTCTTCATGTGTGAAATGCCAAACATACTTAACTGAATTATATAATTGAATAGCATGCTTGTGCGCAAGACAGTGTTTCCATTTCAGGTATATCTTTTAGACCTGAGTTTGCTGTCCATACAGTTAGTAAGTTAGTAGCCATTAGATGTCACATTGATTCCAATGAACCAATGCACAGCTGGACAGGTTTTTAGCCTCTGAATCTCACTGGTGAATAATTACTCAGATTAATAGTTCCTAGAATTTATTATAGAAGTAACTGTTCACCAATGGGTGGCAAGTATAGTTAGATTCTACTTCGTGTTTATCAAGGTGATAGAAGGAGGTCTTTTGAATACATCTTTCCAGAGGATGACAATTTCACTTCATGGCAATTTCTGAAATTTTGGAACAGAATTGGTTCTTGCAGGGACCTGTTGATAGTTTTGTTATTTTTAATTGATATATAGGAAGACAAGGTCCAGATCCTTGCTCTCCTTGAGTCAAAGCAGAGGTTTTTTCCTCCAAGATTATTCCAAATTAGATCAATAAAAAGCTTGCGTTGGAAATCACAGGCCAGTCCCCTAACCTCCCAAATTCTTATTTTATGAAAATAAATACATCTTCATGCAATATTTTAGCTTCAGTGAAACAGAATATTGTTGTACAAATGTTATGAACAGCTCTACTTTTCAATTTAGTTTACAGCCAAAATGAAAGTATGTCTGAAAACTCTAAGGGTGCCTCCAGACAAGTGTGCACATGCCTCTTGTGGGGTCTTAAAGGAGTCTGAAACACTGCAAGACACACGCCGAGAACAAAAAATGTTCCCCACACTGTATATTTGCAGGATGGGTTCAAACTTTGGTACCTGGACATCCAGGTACCAAAATAAAACCCGGGTGAAAAAAAGCAGGGCAGAGGTCCCTGACTGCGCCCTGAGGCAACCCAGAAATCGGTCCTCCAAGAAAGATGGTCTGGTTTCTGGCCAGAGCATCTCTGTGGTGCTCCTGCTGCCTCCAGCACTGTCAAGGGTAAGTTAGGGACATGAGGGTGGGGGGATTTATGGGTGTGGGTAGGTGTGAGGAGTGGCAAGGGAATGTCAGGGGTGTTGGGAATGGAGGGGGATGCTGGGGGCTATGGGGAGTGGTGGAGGGGGGCATTGGGGGTGTAGGAAGTGGCGAATGGGATGTCCTATCTGTGGGTGGGTTTGTGGAGGGGCTCAAGTGGTGGCTGCTATACATCTGCCAGCCACCCAGCCCCAGCAGTGCCAGAGGCAGCAGGCAGCGGGGCTGTAGCCCTGTTGCAGGCACACCTGGTAGCGATGTGGTGCTGTGTGACCCGGGCTCTGTACATGCTGAATGGACCCTACCTGGCCTGGCCCAGCAGGCATGATGCGCCCTAAGGGAACAAAGCCCCCCACAGGGACTACAGACCCCTCCCCCCTGCAGGGGCTACAGCCCCCACCCTGCATGGTCCAGAGCCCACCTGCACAGAAAATGTCCCCCTCCCCCACATGAGCTACAGCCCCCTGTAGGGCCCAGAACCCCCTTGAAAGGAACACCCCCCCCCCCCCACACACACACACAACACAGCAGCAACAGCCATCCCACAGGGCCCAGAGCTCCCCTGCAGGGAACAAAGCACCACCCAGAGAGCCCACAGACCCCTGCCCAGCCCTGGCCCCCCACCACACCACCTGCAGCTCACCAGCAGCAGCAGTGGCAATTGGGACACTCAAGGCCTCATGTCACAGACCCTCCCCCATGCAGTGTGGGGCAGTGGGGGCAGTGCAGCTCATCCCTAGCTTCCTGGCAACCACGCTGTCTCTGCCACATCATGCAGGTACAGCCTGGTTTGGTGCGGTGCTGCACGCTTTTGGGCAGCTCAGGGCCACTCAGGCTGTCACTGAGGGCCCTGCACCACTTGTGGGGACTGCCTGCTGGGCTGGGTCCTGTGTGCATGAGCCCCGTGCACTGTCAGGCTGGGCCAATTCCTTTCAAGCAAGACCCAGCCCGGCATGGCAGACCCTGCAAGTGGTGCAGGGCCCTGGCTGACAGCCTGAGTAGCCCTGAGTTGCCCAAAAGTGCAAGGCACCATGTAGCACTGCATTGAGTTGGGCCATACCCACGCAATGTGGCAGAGGCAGTACAGGTGCCAGGCAGCCAGACACTTGCTGTGCTGCCCCCCGCTGCCCTGAACCACATGGGGGGTTGTGCCATGAGTCCCCAAGTGTCCTGATTGCTGCTGCTACCGGAGAGCGGGGGGGGAAGGGAGGCTGGGGCCATGCGGGGGGGCAGGTGGGCCATGTGGGGGGCATATGGGCCCTGCGGGGGGGTGGGCAGGGGACCCACCCCTCCCAAGCTGCATCCCCCATGGTCCCCTGCACTCTCATTAGTTCCCCACTTCCTCCAGCACCCCCACCCCCAACTTATGTAATCTGGGTCCAAGTCACAGCAGCCTGCACCTCTGTTTGCCTTGCATGGCCAGGCAGCATGCTTCAGCACCAGGGCAAGGGCCAGCCATAGATATGCTCTGGCTGGCTACCAAAGCATCTCTGTGAGGGACCTGATTCTCTAGTTGCCTCTGCTTTTTTCCCCCAAGGTATTTTTTGATACCTGGATCTCCAGGTATCAAATGTTGACCCTGTGCTGCAAATATGCAGCATGGGGAATGTTTTTGTGTTCCCAGCATGCCTCTTGCAGCATCTCAAACTGGTTTGGGATGCTGCAGGAGGTACATGTGTGCTTGTCTGGACGTCCCCTAAGAGATTAAATAAACTCCTAATTCTATACTTGTGTCAATGTGTCTTCCTTTAATATTTGAATTCATTATTTTTAAAGTTGCAAAAAATGAAGGTCATGCTCCAAACCCACCAATTCATCTCTTCTATTATTTTGCTTTTGTTTTGAATGGAATTTTGAAGACCCATTTCTGGCTTTTACTTGCACTTGCTTAGCTTTTGTTAATTCAAGTCACAACCTTAATATTATTTAAACATAGTTTTGTGCACTTAACATTAATGAAAGGCAACATGAGCTGTCAAAATGATGCTTCATGGAGGAGGACTGACAGATTACAGATCTTCACATTTTTGACCAACAAAAATGCATATGAATCCATCAGTTTCAATCCCTTATGCAAAATCTAGAAGATTCAATTTGTGCAGATCTGTCAAATTATAATTGCATTAAACACCTAGATGAACAAATTAAATTAATTTAATTTTGCAGTTTATACTCTGATTTGCTAGGTTAGTTCTATTCATTTAGAAATTCCTAAGGAAAACTATATTTCTGACAGCCATGCCAAGTGAGTGGGCATATGTAAAAAGAACAAACTTTCTGATGTTTGCTTCTGACGCAAGCTTTTGGGAGTGCAAGAAAGAACCAGGCATATACTCACTGATCCTTTTTAAAATGCAATCATTTCAAGCAGTGATTATAACATCTAAAGATATTTTAAAGCCTACAATTATTTGAGTGTAGACCTCCAAGAAAAAATATTGTTGCTGCAAATAGTGTTTTTACTGCCAGTTTTTTAAACCATACAAAATCAGTTACTCAGTGTTAGACAGCATGCCATGACCTTCCTTGATGTTTTCCTGTCCTCTGTACTGCACCTAAAAGTCCCGCCCAGGAGGGAGAGGACAATATGGGAACTACACTAAGATGCAGTGCCCTCTCTCATAGCTCATTGCCAGGAAATGACTGAAGTGGCCCTTGCCCACACACAAGAAAGGTACAATTAGAATATACTTGAATTTTGAAGGACTCCTCAACCTATTCAACAGATGTTCAACTGTTGGGATGGAATGAGTGAATAAGAACAAACATTTACAGAATTCCAGGTAGCAGACACTTTCTCACTTTGTTCTTGCTCCAAAGACTTTTGTCAGGTGGACAGAACTACGTGATTTTAGTCCACTCTCAATTGCCTCTCCTGAGGTCCTACTATTATGCTTTAGTAGGACCTCAGCAATCAAACCTCAGTGTAGTAACCACCTTATAACCACACTCTGGAATTCATAGCCTGATGCCCCAGAATGTAATCATACTCTCCATTTGCAGCCTGGGAGGAGAGATTGCACCTGGTGACAGAATATAGCTGTGTAAGGTGATAAACCTGAATAGTAAGGTTTGATAATGGTACATTTACTCATGTGGAGTATTAACTTGCTTCATGATGTATCCAAATGAAGCTTAATGAGTTTGATTGCCTATGGATTAAAGTGCTACTGAGTGGGCATGTCTACATGTGCACAGTTCCTGCGAAGTAACCTTAGCTACTGCTCAGTAACCTAAAAATTACTGCACAGTATGGGCACCATGAACTATGGCAACATACACTGACTTGGGCATAAATTTGATACCTGCTTGATGCAGGTATGAAATTTACATCTAATTAGTTACTGCACAGTAAGGCTTATGTAGACGCCTTACTATGCAATAGCACTGGGTGTGTAAGAAGATGTAAGACAATTAATGTCACATCAATCGCCTTAACACTATGTGGACTGAGCGGGCCAAAACCAAGCCCACGGGATGGCGCGCTGTTGCCAGATGCCACAGCACATGCTGCTACAGATGCCGGAGCCACGGTTCCAGCAGCAGGGTTCCCCCTGTGACTCCCTGTAGGGGAATGGGGCAGCGCAGCATGAGCAGGGCTGGGGATACATGCTGCTTCTCTCACAGGCAGTGTCCTGGCAGCAAGAAAGACAACAGCAGATCACTCTGTGGGGCAAGGAAAGCATCAGACAAATGATGCAGCCTGAGCCCTGCCCACACTGCTCTGCCCTTTCCCATGCGAGGAGTCACAGGGGGGCCTTTCCCTGCTGCTAGTACCATGGCTCCAGCACCTGCAGCAGCACGCACCATGGCACCTGGCAACAATGCACCACCCTGCGTGCTGGGCTCTGGCCCACTCTCCTTAGACGTGAGGCAGGAACATGGGAAGGAAGTTAGAATTGGGCCAGGGCTGTCCAGGGTGCTGACCAAGGCAGGTTGATGTGGCTGCCCTATGAGCCACATTATGGTGCCCAAAGTGTTAATGGCTGTATGTGTAGACTCCAGCATAATAACCATTTACTGCACAGTAATTTACTGTGTAATAAGTTACTGAGCAGTAAATGCATGTGTAGACACACCCAGTGTCAATGCATGAGACAATTACTGTGCAGTTGACATATTTAGATGCACAGTAAACATCTTGGCATGCATACATGCACCCCTATTAGACTGAAATAAACTAATTTATTTTGCAGTGGGTAAAAAACTCTGCAGCAGCGCACATCTAGACACTGAAGGGGCTGGCTGAGGCTTGAGGGTGTTTCAAGCAGGGGCTGCCTGCCAGGCAGCACTTCCCTGAATCTCCCTCGTGCCCAAACCAGCACCTCTACATCACATTGAGCTGGAAGGAACAGCCCTGTGCTGGCAGGCTGACCCCCAGGGCCCTCTGCCAGCCAGGGCTATTCCGCCCTGGCTTAAGATAGGAAAGCCCTGTCAATGACAATGTGGCAGTTCTTTTGTCTTACATCGACTAAAAGAAGCACACGAACACTCAAATATAAAAGTGTGTTATGCTCATTCAGATTTTTTTTTAAAGCACTCACACTGGAAATGCAAAAGTAGTAGTGTTTTGACCTTGAGTCATCACACAGTAATCAAATGCAGGAGAGAACAAAACAAAACAAATCTTTAAAGAAGTTACAGAATGCAAAATACCTACTGGAAAGAAATGAGGAAGGGAAATACAGGATGATATGAGAAGTAGAAAACAAAAAAGAAAGAGGAATGGAAAGGGAAGGGAAGGGAAGAGGGAAGAAAATATTGAACTGAAAAGCTAACAATCTTGAAATAGAAGCAAGACAAAGAGGAAAGTCAGGGGTGGGAGTTCATTAAGTCAAAGGAAAACATATATTACACACAGTAGGTAATAAATCAAGCAATAGGGTTTGGAAAGTGGACCAGGTAGGAGATCATTTTATCATCCAAAAGCAATGCCACCTCTGGCTAGAACAACATACTAATCTGTTTGGAAGAAGCAGCAAAAACAGAGTGTAAATTAAATCTGATCTTCATGAACTTCTGAACACGTTTGTAGTTTGATGTAAATGGAGAATGGAGTTTAGTCAAATTTCGCCCTATTGAGTTTCTTTGAATAATATATTTGCTTTGGCTATTTTTTATTCATTGTGTGTGGTTGTTCATGTAAGTCACTTGGCACTCAGATCATGACAGACAAAGGGTCTGTTGCAGGTGAATGAATGGATGTGCAACCATTCTATGGGAGCTAGATTAACAAAAGAGCACCCTACAAAATAGATCATAAGTAAAGAAATGAGTTTTTGGAAGAAATGAGATCCCTGTACAGTTCAGTTTTTAACCAAAAAAAAAAAAAAAAAGCGGGGGCAGGGGAGAATAAATGTAACACATGGTATAGCTTGATCTGTTTAGATTGTTGGTTCTGTCCAGAGATTATTTCTACAATAAACATTGTCTTTAGGGGTTTCTGATGTGTATTTTCCAAGTTCTACTTCCACAGAGTGGAAAAAATATCTGTAAAAAAACCAAACATAAAATGAAGCACATCAGTTCTGCAAGTGTGCACTAAATTACAGACTAAATGGCTTTAATTTAGGTGACAAATTGGTATAATAATGTGATGTCACCCTTAGAAACTGCTTCTGCCATTTACTGACCCCTTGGAAAAGGGAAGTTACATTAACTCTTTTTCCTTTGAAAATTTCTCAAAGCTCACAATGAACTTTGTTCCCTTCTTTGATATTAAGTTCACGCTACAGTGAAAATAGGCCTGATATCCCACCACTGCCATAAATGCTAAGAGTACTGCAATTGACTTCAGTGCACTCAGGATAAAACTCTAGATTTTTGGCTACTTTATACTGCTGGGATTAGGTAACGTGTGAGTGGAAAATAGGGAAGAAACTACTACTGGTGTTTAATTCATCACCATACCAGCTACCTCCTCCATGTGCTGTGTTGATGATTTATTTTTAATTGATGAGTGGGATATGAACTAAAGAAAAATTTTAAGACAGTGCAGTTTCTGGATCATTCATTCAATATGACACCTGGTTTTGTTCAGAAAGCCACTTCAGCAGAATTGAGCCCAGAAAATGAAATTCCCCTTTGTAAAGCCAACAGCTAGATGCTCTTTGCTGTTGCCCAAAACTAGCCAGTATATAATGGACATGGAGAATATTATATGACAAACTATAATGGAATGCCAGTGAAATTACAGACATTATTACAATGACTAATGTTCTCTACCACTAATTTAAGAGGTCACCATTTGAGGGGAGTGAGATACAAACCATAATTATGAATGCAGTGATTTAAAAGCATGCCTGATGCTTCACATCCTTTCCTAAATTAGATGCAATTTAATTGCATTGTATCCCAGATTGGTTTCCAATCAGTAATGTTAGCTGTAAGGGTTTAAAACTACATTCTGAACTTCAGACTTCTACTATCTCCCTCCCCCCCTGCTTTTCAGGGGCAGGACTTTGTAGGGGAGGCAGGGTGGGAAGGTTATGGATGATCAGGGAGAGAACAATGTCTAAAATAAATTATAGCACCACTCTATGACAAATCCAAAAGAAAATATGCATAGTATCTGAATTCTGAGCTTGCTAGCATTACATTTCACAAAATCTCCTTGTGGCTAGAGGTTTTCTAGATGTGGTGTGGCAAGGAATAGACTTTGGATGTAGCCGTGCTACCAAGGGTGGGACATCATCTAAAGTCTGAGTTTCCATGCAGATACCCTTGGCAGCCTCAGAAGGCCAGAAATTTATGAGAGTTCCCAAATGACCTTGGGATACTCATTTGGAAACTCAGGTGTGATTCAGATGCAAACCCAGAACCAAGCGTTTGATAGAAATCTGCTTCATGCTTTGTCTGAGTTCTAACTGATCAGCATTGTGCCCCATAACCCTCTGTATAACACAGACCCTTATTCCAATAGTGCCTCACAAAAAATTTTTATATGTACTGTCACCCATATAACCTAGGGAAGCCACAGGATCATGCCTAACCTCAGCACCATAGAAGGATATGGTACTATGTAGAAAAAGGGTTAGTGTTTTGTGGTTATTTTTGAGGCCACCATTCTGTTTGTTTGGTTTTTGTACTGTATTGTTTGGGGGTCTTTTGGTTTTGGTGGGGGTGAGGAGGGAGAGGTTTGATTGGAGGGTGTGTTCCAGCCCATTAACTGTAATGGAACATGCAGGAAAATCCAAAAGTACTGTGCTGTAATATAACATTTCATAATATATACCAATAGAAGCTGCAATGAATCCACTTATCTTCATTGTAGCCCGTAATCTAAACCAGAAGTTCAAATCAGTTTGGCAGAGGTGAAATACACTAATCCACTCATGTATCCAGCTAGTCCTAAAAAAGGACAATTTTATATGGTAGAAACATATGTTCTCTGTCCACTTTTTGAAGCTTTACTTCTTGAAGGTAATGTTTGCTACAGTATTTATTTATTTTTTATGTGTAACCTGCTTTAGACTTTGAAGCAAAGAAAAAATTTCCAAGTAAAAGGTAAGAAAAAATGCTTAAGGCTACTTTTCTTTTTTTTAAAAAAAAGCCTTCTTTCTTCTTAAAGCTTTGTTCGTTGTCTTCCTTGTGAAAGGTGTGTACATGTCTCTTTTCATAGTATAATGTCTTTATTCTAGCTAAATCACTAGTTTTGATGAAAAAAATAAGGATTAGTTTACCTTTAATGTCTGCAATAGAAAAAAAAAGTAGTAGATAAAGATTACTACATTTAATATGTTTTCCCTTTGGTGTCAATTATTTCAAATCCAGGTTTCAGTTATTTCTATAAAAGTGTGTTACTTATTTAGACCATGAATACCCTTAAAGAGATCAAAGACGGCTAGAAGATTGATGCACGCTACAGAAATACATTCTTTTCATTTATTCTTCCCAGGCCCTTACAGCAAAAATCAGAAGAGCCCACAACTGGCATAAAAACTAAAAGTTTTCCTCCCTTTAACTGTTTGGACTTTGCATTACAGCTAAAGCTTTGCAAGATAAAATAAACTACCTAGAGGTAAGGTGTCTGAATATAAACATCAATCCTATTTTTAGACAAGCAATCTAACCTAGTGATATGCTCAAACGACATTTGGGTTGCCAGCAGGGATAAAAAAAGTTGTCTAAGTTCTGAGCTCTGTTAGAGTTCTGACCTTGAGTTCTACATATTCCAGAACTTATAAGAGTTGTAGATTTTCCCCATTTTCTACCATTCCTTGGATCATAGAGCAAAAACGTATCAGCAATTGTCCTATGTGTTACAAATAAGTATTGTTTTTGTTGTTGTCAAAAGGTGCAGGGCTAATTTTTGTCACACCTTCAAAGCCATCTGGCAGGAAACCTGGAAAGCCGTTATATTAAAAAAAAAAAAAAAAAAAAAGACTTGCTTGTGCTTAGGGAAAGGAGTCAAAACAGATTTTCTGATGACACACAATTTCACTGGAAAATTCCCAAATTCCTCTAAGTGCCAACCTCAGAAGCACTATAATAGTGGAAAGCAGGGATAGTACCTGTTATGCCATCTCCTCCTCTGTTTGAACAGGTAGGAGTGGTCCTAGGGAAAGGGACTTCCCCGTACCCCATAAATCCATTACCTACCAGCACAAATTAGATGGAGACCATAATCCAATCCACAGGACTTGGCCAGCGTTGTCCATTTATCCACTATCCACAGCCAACCATAACAAATGTGGGGTACTAATAATAATTGGTGCCCTTGGATCACATGTGTGTTGTTTGTATACATGGGGGTGAGGGAATGCATATTTTGTCATAGTCAGAGAGGAGGGTAAGGATGAAGCTTTATCTAATTGTCATATACCAGCTTACATTTAAGGATCATTCAGAGAGTGGAGTAGCTTTAATGACACTAATACCCAAATCAGTTTGAAACAGAAGCCAGGCCCAAATAGAGAGATCCACAGACACAAAGAAGGATTAGCCTTTGTTAAACTGTAAATCCCTCTGTTCAGCTCTCGAGGAAAGATTTGTAATGAAGGAAAATTGGATGAGATTAAATGTGGCTCTTTGTTGTTTTAAAATCATCCCCTTCCCCCTGCTTCCCAAATGCCTTGTTCCGGCTGCTAAATAAAATGCTTGTTTTAGGAAGCCTCTTGCAAAATATCACTGGTCACTGGTTCCCAAAGAGAAGATCAAGCAGGTGCCTGAGAAGACATGGACTTGAAGCAGTGATAAGCACTAGGCAAAAAATAGTCAAAAGATATTTTTTCATTAATTTTATAGTCGTTATAGTTAAATGTACATCTCTTATTCTGATTCATAAAACAAAATCTAGTCTTCGTGACTGTTTTGACACAGTGCCTCCTATACTTCAGTGTCAGTCATTTCTACACCTGAATTAATTGTACCACACCTAAGCTAAGGTTTTTAGCCAGCTAAAGCTCAACACAGTATGCAAGACTGATAAGCACCCCTTGTTTCAGGGGCACCTGGCTAAACCCCTAGGGACAGAGGTAGGGCTGGAAGCCATGTCCAGCAGAGATCCCCTGAACTTTTACTATGCATTTTCTACTTCAGGAACAGCTTTGTGTTTTGAAAAAGTATTTTATCTAACCAAGGGCATAGAGTAGGTTGTTTAGGCTGGGGGAGATCGCTTGTTGCTTAGTTGTTTAATTGCTGGCCTCGCTAGAGGAAAAGCTGTATCAACAAAGTTCTGGAGCTGGAAGGGGGGTTACTTGGGGGGGAGCTGGAAGGGGGGTTACTTGCTGGGCTTGCTACACATTTCATCACATCAGCAAGTTTAACCTGTTACGTAGATATATAAGGCAGACGCCCACTGGAGTGTGGGTGCTTGCTTTGCGAACGATTGCCAAGCGCCACTTTCTGCGCAGAAATAAAGTTTAAGTTGGATCCTTCACCCCTGTGTGTTTATTGGCACAAGCGCACCGGGCACGAACTCACTGTCCTTTGGGGACAACAAGACTTTGAAATAGAAGAGATACATTACCAGGAATGAATCACAGACAGCAAAATTGCAGAAAAAAGGATAGTTTGAATAGTGTAACATCAAGACAATTAAAAAGGAGAGGGGTCGTTAACACCTGTGAAGTGAAGAGAGATTAGCAGGAATCAGGTAGATTATGAAGAGTCATGAAGTCAATTGAGTCCCTCAGCACTGCCTGAATAGAAATGCTGCTGCCCATTCCAGGCAATTGGGTTTAAAGTTTGGATGGAACAGGAATGAAAAGGAGGAATCAAA
Source organism: Alligator sinensis (assembly GCF_000455745.1). Lineage (NCBI taxonomy): Eukaryota > Metazoa > Chordata > Crocodylia > Alligatoridae > Alligator > Alligator sinensis. The sequence continues at coordinate 2,100,463 of NW_005841942.1, forward strand.
TGGGATAGTTCATATGACTGGAGTACAGTCATGGATGGATATAGCTTGTTCAGGAAGGATAGGTAGGAGATAAAAAGGAAGAACAGTTGCCCTATATGTATAAAGATAATGTACACATGTTCTGAGGAGCAATACAAAGTTGAAAGCAGGCCTATTGTTGAGAGCTTATGGGTACAGGTCAGAAAGGAGAGCAGCAGAGAAGATGTCAGGGTGGGCATCTGCTACAGGCTACCAAATCAAGAGTGGGAAGTAAATGAGGTCTCTTTAAACAATCAATGAAAGCTTCCAAAACTCAGGACCTGGTTCTCATAGGGGACTTTAACTATTGGGATATCTACCAGGAGGGAAACACAGAAGTGCACAAGTAGTCCAGCAAATTCTTGGAGTGTATTCTGGATAATTTTTTAATACAGATAGTAGACAGGCCAATTAGGGTGAAAGATCGTCTTGACTTGTTGCTCACAACTAGGGAGGAATTGGTTGAGAATATAAAGGTGGTAGGTAATTTTGGTGACACTGAGCACATCTACGTGTGACACTATGGCACCATAATGACACACTATGGTGATATATCTTATTGCTATGTTTGTACCCACCAATGCTATGGCAACATAGCATTGGCGGGGACAAACCATGATGCTGACACTACATTGCAATAACTATGTGCTACCTCACTATAGCATGTTGCTACAGCGACATAGCTGCTAAAAATAACCATGTGCTGCTGGCACATTGCAGTAGTGGCTGTTACTGCACCATCATTTAGACCTCCTAAAGCAAGTACTAAATGATGGTGCAGTAACAACTGTGCCATGGGGGGAATGTGTAGAGGCACCCAGTGACCATGAAATTATAGAGTTCAATATCCCAAGAGCAGCAAATTAAAGACATTGGGCATCAGAAAAAGAGATGGTAACAAATTCAGGGAACTGGTGGGCAGGATCCTCTGGGAAACAAGTCTGATGGAAAAAGGACTCTAGGAGAGCTGGTAGTTCTTTAAGAAGGCCCTTTTAAGGGAGCAGGAGAAAGCTATTCTTATGAGACAGAAGAATAGAAAATGCAACCACAAGCCAGCCTAGCTAGACAGCAATTTCTTCAATGAATTGAAAATCAGAAAGGAATTCTAAAAATAAATGGAAAATTGGTGACAGAACTAGGGACATGGACATGGACAAGTGGGAAAAGTGTAAGAGTATTGCACAGGCATGAAGAGAGAAAATTAGGAAAGCCAAGACACAACTTGCGATGCAACGGGCAAGGGTCGCAAAAAGCAATAAAAAGGGATTCTATAAGTATATAAAAAGTAAGAAAAGACCAGAGAAAATATAGGTCCCTTATAGAATTCAGAAGGAAATCTAGTTATAGATGATGTGGAGAAGGCTGACATATTTAAGGCTTTTTTTTACTTCAGTCTTCAGAGATAGAGGCAGTTATCAGAGGATGAATGCAACTGGCCACAAAGATATGGTGTAATAGGACCCCTACCCCATTACTAAGAAAAGAGTCATGGCTCCTTTGAGAGAGACATGCATCTACATGAGATGCTTAACTTCACATTAGCATACTTTACTGAAAAGTAAGCATGTGTGTCTACACATGCACATGCTTACTTCACAGTAAACTTCCCTAACACTAAGTAAATTTGCTAATGCAAGTAGGAAATTTAGTCAGCATTAGTAACAGCGCTGTAGCGCTCATGTAGATGCCTGACAGGAAGCAAAATCTGATCTGGGTCAGCTGTCCACCAGGGGGAGGGCAAGAGCTCCCTGCCCCCAGGAGCCACCTGCAGCTAGGGCGGGCTTTTCCACAGAAGCCTGGGTGCCCTGGCAGCAGGGAACTCCAAGCCCCCAGCTCCTAGATTGTGATGTGGGAGCAGGAGCTGGGAGATTATCCAGCCTGTGGGCTGGACTTTGCCTGCCCCTATACTAGCAGCTCAGGGAGCCCTGGCCAGTGCATTCCTCAGTCTCTGCAGAGCCCCATGAGTACAGCCAGCCATGACACCACCAGCCACCAGCAGTGTCAGCTCTACCCTGGGGGGTGGGGAGGCCTGGCCGTGCACTGGCCTGCCATGTGCTGCAGGTTGCAGACACCAGGCACAGCTGGACACTGTCATTGATGGGGAGCCCCAATCCTCACCAGCCCCAGCTATGTGACCTGCACTGGGGGGAAGGCCCTCCCAGCCCCAGGTTGGGCAAGGTGGCCTCTGTCATGACAAAGGTGTTGACCCACTGCTCATCATGCCAGTCCTCCTGTACCAGATGCTGCCACCAGTGCTGGCTGGTGCAGCGGGCCCAGAGGTGGTGGTGCTGGATGGCCAGAAGGGCAATGGTGGGACCAGGGGAGGCCTTCTGAAGCTCCTTGTCAGCGTGGCTGGCAGCAGCAACTGCACAGCAGCAGGGGTCCTGGGAAGGCAGGGAAGTGGTCACTGCATGTGGGGGAGCCAGGCAGAGAGAGATGGCTGTGGGCCAGGTGATGGTGACTGTGGCAGGCCAGCAGGATGACCAAGGTGGGCAGCAGGATTGGGGACCCTGTTCTTCACTGCCAGGGCCAGGGACTGGGGCAGCCATAGAGTAGGGATGCACAGTGGGCACGAACAGAGCTGACACATGCTGCCTCTGTGCACCACACTGCTTGTCTGAGCACTGGAACTGGCTGCCCATACAGCACCAAGCAGGACTGTGTTTTAAAGATGGCTGCCACATTCTGGCAGCCAGGTTTTGGCTTCAGACATGGCTGCCAAGTGCTGGCAGCTAGGGCCAGAGGTGGGAGCTCCCCCAGGTGGCCATAGGGGCACATAGCCGGGCTGAAGGGATCTGTCACTAATATCTAGTGCCAAGTCCCTGCATGTGTAGAGCCCTGCCCAAAATTGCTTACTGTCTATTAAGCTAATGCACAGTAAATCTACTTGTGACTAATTGCACCTGTAGACATACCTACTATGCAGTATCTTACTGCACAGTGAATCTAGGCTGCAGTAAATACATATGTAGACGCACCCACTGTTTTTTATGGGGCAGGAAGAGATAGATGGAAGACACATAAATGCAGCTCCACAACAGGAGCAGATCACTCTGGCCCCTATCTTGCAAGGTGAAGGAGTTCTAATGAGGGACCCACAGACAGCAGGAATTGACAGGGAGTTATAGACCAGTCAGCCCAACCTCACTACCTGGAAAAAATTATGGAGCAGGTCTTCATGAAATCTGTTGTGAAGCACCTGGAGAGAACAAGGAGATCAGGAAGAATCAACATGGATTCACCAGGAGCATGTCATAGCTGACCAACCTGATTTCTTTTGGTAAGGTGACAGGCTCTGCAAATAGGGAGAGAGCAGTGGGTATGATATACCTTGACTTTAGCAAGTAGAAAACTGAATCTTTATACTTCAGTTTGGTGTTCTTTCCCTTTCCAGGAAAATAGAAGCTCTTGAAGCTAAAATTTGGATGGGACCACTACCACTACCCTCTTGTTTGCAAGACTTGCACTCAGTAGACACATACACAGTCTTCTATGGTTATGGGACTATGTGGCCTAGAAATAAAGTGGCTATCTGCACATAAGTGCCAAAAATGCTACCTACACAGCTAAAAAAATTCCACTTAGGTGATCAAAGGGAACTAGAATTCCTTTCAATGAGAAATCCTTGCTGCTCCATATGCTCAATAAAAAAATGTGCCGTATTCAACAAAAAGTCCTGGAAATGATTACTCCTGCTTTCAGAATGTCTCAGTGCTATTTCTAGGGTGATGAGGCTCTATGAATCCCATTGGAGAACATAAATAGCTTGGTCTGTTTATCAAAACATGAAGATGTGAAGCCCAGGTGATAGCCATGATTCTCTTCAATGTAAATGTATTTCTTTTTCTTTTTAAATTGCTTTTCATTTTTTTCTACATACATAAGTAAATATAAATAATGCGTTACATTGAGAATGAATTAGGGGTAAAACCAGTTGAACAAAACATATTTGTGCTAGAAGGCAGACTTACTGCTGACTGCAACAGCATCTTAGAAATGTTTTAAAAGGTCTGTAGTGAATCTATTAAATATGCCTAGTGAGTATCACAGTCTACCTACTAAAAATGAGTACAGAAAAAGGGAAATCTTTAAGCAGTGTGAATCTTTTAGGAGGGGATGTGAATCTTTCTTATATTCCAACATCATTGTATTTTTTTTTCATTTGTTGCCACTTGATGGAATCATTTTCATTAATGTTATGAAGAGCCATGATGTCTCAATAACCATCTCCTCTACAATGCCTACGAGAGGTGCTAAGTTCCCTTCACTTCTGCTAGAAATGTTTCAGTTTGTGCATCTAAATCAATGTGGAAATTTTGGCCAATGAGGCTAAGTATAGACTTTTAAAAATCCCAAGGCAGAATCTATCCAATCTATGTGGATTTCTCTAAGATGAATAGATTGGAGTGAGAGTGAACAGAACTCATGTTCACCCTTCAGTGGGGGGAGGCAGGTTGATGCCTGCACTGGCTAAGGCCAGAAGGCAGGGGGCACTCCTCCATACCTCTCAGCATGCTGGAGATTCCCAAGGGCAGCTGAGTGCAGATGAATGGCTGCGCCATCCCTTATCGGCTGGCAGGAACATGCCTCCTCCCACAACCCTGCCATTTGTCAGGCAGGTGTCAGCTACAGGCAGCCAATGGAGGAAGGCATACTTGCCCCCTCCCCCACCACTCCCCTGCTCATGGCAGCATGGGAGCCCCTGGGCTTTGCCCAGGTGGGGTTCTGGGGTCCACCCCAAGAAGGATAGAAGCAAGCAGGGGAGTGGGGCTCATGAGCTGCTGAGCGAAGTGGTGTCAATGGCACACCCTGCATTCCCAGCTTGGTGGGGTGGAGCACAGAGTGTCCTGCCCCTGTCCCAGGTTCTTCTGAACCCCAGAATCATACACTGAAACAGCTCCAGAAAGGACTTGAAGGATTTCCCCCAACCAGTCAACACTGAGTTCCTGGATGAAGCTGTTTCCCCTGCAGGTGTGGGCTCTGGTCCCCAGACAGGTGGGAGCGGGGCAGCCATGTCCTTGTAGCTGCACCGGGAAGTGAGTTCAGCCCTGAATATGGCACTGGCAGGAGTGGAATCCTCTGAACCCTTCCTGGAGCTGCTCCAGTGCATGGTCTTGGGGATCAGGTGGAACTGGGATAAGGGAGGAACACTCTGTGCCCCCTCGACCTGATCCAGGAGTGCAGGGTGCACTGCTAGCACAGCTAGCACTACCCCCACCCCAAGCAGCTTGTGAACCCTGCTCCTCGCCCCCCCCATCCTGCCTGGGGTGGATGCCCATGCCCTCACCTCACACAAAGCCCAGGGACTCCTGTCATGAGGTGGGGGCTGGGGGCGAGCCTACCTCTCTCTGCTGGTTTTCTGCAGCTGACTCCTGCCTTACAGTTACATGAAATAACTTCTAGATAATTAACTTTTCCATCATGTTGGCACTTTGCGGTTAGATATTTCTTCAGTTATATACTTAGTTACTCATACTATTTTTTTTTCTTTTCTTAGCATGTGTGTGTGTGTGTGACAGTACTTCTTAATATTTTCCTTCCCTAAATCTTCATTTGCAAAAAGGAACTGGAAAAGTTACTTGGAAGGATTTCATACTGCTGATTCTTCCCGAATAATCTAAATTTTTTCTCAGCCAAATTTTCAACCATAAGTTACTGACTTGCCCTTCAACAATTTGTTTGTGCACCACCAATGTATGAAAAGCTTGTTTGCTCATCCAATCATACATCTATAGATAGATAGATAGATAGATATACACACATGAACATGGATTTTAATGGTACAATTTGGGAACTCACTATAAAATCTAGCCTTGTTCTCTATTTCACTTCTGGTCTTCAGATTCTAAATGAAACAGGTCACTACTGAATTCAAATAAAGTTAACCACTAGTAGTTTAAATTTTCATCTAATCTGGATAGGTTTGCACCACAAACAATCTGAGCAGCACTCCTATTTCCCTTTACATTCCCAAATGGCACTTATCCAGCCATATAACTGCCATTTTTTTGGAATTAAAAACAGTTCGTGATCCTATTCCAGATGCAGTGTGGACACACAGGTATCCACACAGCTATTGAACATATTCAGTAAGCTGTGCTCTGACTGAGCAGGTATGCATGTACCTGGGCAAGCATGAGTCAGAGCTGTGCATATTAGAGAGGGGATTAATCCTTAAGATGTGACTGTTCATGTGTTAACTTTAATACTGCATAACATTTCTAGGAGTAAGCACAGGCAAACTGTAATGTGTAATAGCACCCTTAGGTGCCCAGGGAGCTATCTTCAAGAGGAGAGCTGGATAATATCTAACCTATGATGTGGCGACTAAAGCCTGGCTATTATTTCAAGATTTACGCTGACCAAGGTAGGTGTATACAATACCACATATCTGCAAAGCCAAAATTTGTGTGTCCATATGTACTTGGAACAGATCACAAATGCTGTGTGTCAAATATGGCAGCTATGCAGTTTGTTAAAGGACATTCGGGAGGTAAGGTAAAATAGGATTCTGCCCCCAGCTTTTATTTTGATTATTGTGGGAACTGACCTTGCTGCAAACCTCTTCCTAAGCAGTACCCAGTAGGGATGAAGGAAAGCATTAGGGAATTTATAGTATGCAAAGTTGTATTGTGGAACCCTCTCAAATCATTCTATTGAAACATATATGTCCCCAAACATCTTCCTGGTACCCTGCCTGGCAGTCAGACTCATGTTTATCCAGTGCTTAATCTGGTTCCATCTAGACAATATGGCAACAGTGTACAGGGTAAGGGAAAATTGATTTCCAAAGAGTATAGAATGGCTTGAAAGTTATCTATATATAGTTAATAGCTTTTTTAAAACATTCAGGAATATTTTATTCCATCTAGAGACAAAAAGACAGAGGTTTTCTCAGGCAGTTTTTTCAATGAATCGCAGTCCTACTTAGAGGCCTACTCTGCTGAAGTCCTCAATAGAGCTCAGTCTTAGTTAAAGTTCCACTCTATTGAAGTTGATGGAAGTCTTCCCAATTACTTCAGTGAAATCAGGATTTCACTTTGTGTGTTGTTTCTGTCCTGTGCATAAATGAGGACAAAGATGAATATTTCAAAGTTATCTTCCTTACTGACCTACTACAGGATATGATCTTAAGTCCTGCTTGCCCCAGCTACATCTAAGTTGTTGTCTTCTTGATTAACCAACATTTTAAGTTAATCAAGTGCTTAGAGACAGTGTCAGAGTTGACCTTCTGTCCCTTATCCATGGCAGAGTCACATCATGGACTGCAGCAACAGAAGCTGTCTCCCACGTTATCAGTATAATTTAATTCTTACCCAGAGGGACTGTATTATAAAATACAAGTGCTTCAAATAGGCACAGTTATTACATAAAGTGTTCCTTCCATTAGGGAGGTGTAAGGGACTGGGACATATGTGATCTGGCCTAATGGTCAGACCACTGAGTAAAAGCAGGGGTTTAGGACTGAGTCAAAGGATGGGTGCCATATTTCCAAGAGCAGAGGGAAATCTAGGGACAGAGTCCACAACACAGTCCATGGCCAAAATATGGAGATTAGATGCCGAGTACCAATCTGAGGGATAATCCACAGACAAAGTCCAAGAGCACAGCCAAGCTGGGGTCAGGAGCCAGGAAAATGAAAGTACAGGAACCAGGAGGCTTGCCACGGCAGAGCTATTGACTGGCTTGCAACCCCAAGGCCCCATCTGCCACTAAATTAATAGGCAGTCCTCCCAGCAGCCAGTCAGGATGCTCACTGTTCCTAAACTGGGGCAGAGTTCATTAGCTGAGGCTTACTGAAATACATGACCCAGGATGGCCTGCCTCATCAGTCTTCGACAGGAGGCAGTACTGGAAACTAGGAGATGGATTCTAGTTCACCTACATGGCATTTATATAGACTTAGTCACCTAAAGGTAATTCTATTCCACTTAGTTCATGTCCTGAGAATCCTCTAATGCATCTCCTTTTGTAACACAGATAATATAGCTTGATGGAAACTGTCATGCCACGTGACTTGTTTCATGTTCATAGGACAAGCTTTCCAGAGTGGGGAAAAAGTGCCCTGAGAACTTGCCAGCACTTGTCAGCAAGAGGATCTGGAAAGCTACTGACAGGGGCTGTCATCCCCTCACCTATACCTTCAGCTTTTCTGCTAATAAGAAGTCACCTCTTAGCTTTCCATCGCCCCCAAGGCAGAGGAGGGAGAGAATAGGACCTATGGGGTTTGAACTCTGCCAGAATCCCTCTGGTATAAGTGGTTGGAAACTAGTTCAAATCTGTAACACAAGAGACGTTCAGTGCACATAAACCACTTTCAAAATGACCAAAATTGGTTTAAAATAAACCTGGATGGATACAGTGTTAGACTTAACCAATTTAGGTTAAATTGGTTTACTGAACTTCTGTCCCAGATCTCCTCTAGATTAAAGTTAACTCACAGTCCCCCAGAATCCCAGAATGTTTTGCATGGTGAGCAGGCTAGCCATGGCTCAAGCTGTCCACTCCAGCAGAGCAGGGAGGCATGCTCTAGCACCCCAGGTTCTGGCCTTAACCACTGCAGGCATGTGGTTGCATTTGTGGAATCAAAAGTGAATGTCTGTTCATTGGCTTATCAATTCAATCTACTCAGCTCAAACTAACCTGCAAAAATGTTATCGATTCAGCCACAGGCTTTTTGATGATCTGTTCTTAGCCCATGAGGTGTTTTTGCATATGTGATTTTCCAGCTTTGAAGGCTTGTTGAAGAACGGAAAGAAGGGAGGTGAGCCATGACATCTTCTGCTGAGGCACCCTGAAGCAACAGAGTTCAGCATGAGTCACAGAGAGTCCCTTTGCAGGAAGGGGATGGGTGGAGAAAGAGCAGTCTATCCTGAGCTGTTGAAGAACCTGGCCAAACTCTATCACCCTATGTATGACGTGCCACATGTTAAAGATTGATAGAAACCAACTACAAAAATGTTCTACATTTTTCAAGCAACATTTTTATGGCTAGTTATTCACTTTTTTTATGTGCCATGTCTAAATTTATTGTGCAGTCAACCAGTTAATTCTACAACAAATGTAACAAATCAATTTTATTTTAAGACTCACTCAAAAGCAACAAGATGGAGGACCCACACACCTTGTGTATTAACAGTTTTTTCAGAAACTCGAGTGGAGCAAAATAGAATTCCACTTAGATGCCCATGCCTACTTGCATGCCTAATAGTTGGAGCGGAATTGGGTTTTTTTCCCCATAAACCACAGCTTTCCACCACCTGACCTAAAGGAGAGTTTGTTTTGTGAATAGTACTGGCATATCCCTTATCTTCTCTACAGGCAAGCCAACAATGTTCAGTCTTTCATATACACACAGCAAGTATACAAAATAACTGTTAAGAATAAGAGCTTTTATGTTTACATGATCCTTGGTGTTTTTAGTAAGACTATCAGCAGAGATGCAGTTCTGGTGGTATTTTTTTCCCCTCATGAACCTGTTTCATGAAGCCACCAAATAATTCTCAAGTAGGAATGTTTTTGGTAGGAGGCAGAGAAAGGAATATACAAGCCAATGAACAAAGGAAGAGAAGTATGTGTACAACATTATTACCGGTCACAAGGATTATATAGTCTTCCTATTACATTTTTTAAATGCTAATAATTTAAAACACATTGTTGCTGCCCCAGAAACAATAGACAAGCTTTCATTGACTTCAGTGGGGACAGCCTCAGGTTCATAAAATAATCTGTCCATTATTCTGTATCTACTGTATCTCACTACCTTTTTTTATTTCCTCAGATGATGAGACTAAAACTGCTTCCAAAACAAAAACCAATAAAAATAAGCTGCTCCAAAATTCCTGTCTCAGTCCTCAGGCTATACTATCTGATACCTAAAGCTCCTTAAAATTGCTTGCCAGAGATGAGAACTGTGGTGGTGTTGATGATCTCTGTCTTGAAAAGTCTTTTGAGATAAGAGTCAGATTCAACTTCTGCTAAATCTGCCTGTGAACTTTGGGTATAATCTCTATAAAGCTAAGACTAATCTTACCAAGACTTGTTGGGTTTCCTTCCCATAACAATGTTTTACATTTTAACATCTTCAAGAGCCTACCAAGAAGGTTGTAAAGACCTCTTATTTCTTAAACTCTCCTCATATTGGCATTCAAAAACATATACCATACACTTCTGGACTAATTTAAATATTTCCTTATTGTAAACTCCATCTATGCCAACTCATCCAAATTATAATCATCAACTCCTTGGTTTGCTAATCTTTGCTAATTTTGGTGTCAAATATTTCTTGATAAGAATGATAACCATGCTGAATACTGGCATTTTGACATTACCATACCACTTCAAGATTTAGCAATGTGGAGTGTCTCTTGTTTCTGTTTTAGACTGTGAGCTTCTTAATTAAAGGTCTCTGGGACAGATTTCAGCTGGAGAAAAACAGCCTGATTTACTCCAACTGAAAAACTAGCCTAGCATTCAGTTTATTCTGACTTGAACCAGAACTTCACTTGGGAGTTTTGTTGGTATAAGAATGTCACTATACAGTGGGCACATCTACATGAGATGCTTTACTGCACTGTTGCCTAATTTACTGTACAATAAACATACATATCTATACATGTGCGCGCTTACTGCGCAGTAAAACTCCCTAATGATGATTAAATTTGATACCTGCAAATGCAGGTAGCAGTTTAAGCATGATTAGTAACTGTGCAGTAGCGTACATATAGATGCAACCCAGTAGCAAATTTGCTGCTGGGTCTGCCCAGTCATTAGAGAGCTGATTTGGGGCCTCTCCTGCTCCAGGACTGGGCTGCCTTTCTGGCATTTTGGGCCCTGGGGTACACATCAGAGGCATCCTGAGGGCAGTGTAGACACTGTGTATCCCCTGGGCAGGCCACAGCTGAGCTATGCCTTTTTTTCTGGAGCCCTACACTACTGCTTGGCCCTCCAACGCCTTTCGGCTGCCAAGGCATTGCTGTCAGGCCAGGTGGGTGCAAGGCACTTGCCTGAAGGCTGCTGTACCCCTGGCCAGTCTGTCAGCACCCCAGGGCTGCCTGCAAGCTGCTTCTCACAGAAGGGCCAGGACCACCTGCCTGCTACAGACCCAGCAGCCTCCCCTGTTCCTGCAGCTGCTGTGGGGCATAGCCTCTGATGTGTGGCTTCCAGGCCTGTGCCTTGCCTCTGTGCTGGCCACTGCTGGCAGCTGCCCAAGGCTGGCAACAATGGGACAGCCACACAGGGGCCTAGATTGCTGGCATGGCATCTATGATGGCCTCATCCTCCTTGTCCAGCCTGGCACCACCTGAGTGCACATGCTCAAGCCCTCCACATGGAGCTCCAACTGCAGCCAGGAAAGAGGTTGATGACCTCATGGCATTCTGGTACAATGCAAAGGTCCATCCACATTTATGAGGGCCACGCAGTGCAGCAGTGCCTTGTGGGCACAGTGGGTGGCTGTGACTGATCACAATCATCGGTCTGGCCGTGCCTGCAAGACCATGCCCTTTATGAGGCAGCTGACCTTCATTTTGGTCCCCCAGGACCTAAGCAACCAAACAACCATGGACCCAAACAACCATGCAGTTTTTACCAGCATGGACAGCCTTCCCAGGCCCCCGCTCTGCCCTGACCCCTGGGGTGACATGTCCGTGGAGGAGGGACCTTCAGTCATTCAGCGTCCTGTCCCACCGAGCTCTCCGGCTGTGCAGTCCACTAGCAGTTCAAGGTGTCTGGTCAGTGCCTGCCTCGGCAGCTGCATAGCTCCAGACTCTGCCATGAGGAATGGCCAGGCATGTCACCACTGGCTGTCAGCAGTGCCAGCTACTCCACAGAGGGGGCCCCCAGCTGGGTGCCTGCACACCATGTACCATGGGACCAGGATACTGGGCACAGCTGGACACAGCTGAGCCTCCAGTCTTGCCAGCCCTGGACACAAGATAAGCCCCAAAATTGGGGGGGAGGGCCCTCCCCACCCCACCCCAACCCAACCCCCATTCTGGCCCCAGCCCTAGCCCTTGTGTTCACTCCCTGTCTGGCCTGCCCACACTCCCCTGGCCCTGCCC
>NW_005841942.1:2112573-2140774 GCF_000455745.1 Alligator sinensis
CACACCCACAGGATAAAGAGAGGTGGAACACAGAGAAAAACTTTATTGAGCAGCCCATGCCTCCACAGCTAGGCAGCCACAGGCCTCTCACACCCCGAGGAAGGTGTTGATGCCAGTGCTGATGTCTTCCTCAGTAGTGGGGGGCAGGGGTGTGTAGCACTGCCAAAGGTAGCCCTCCAGGCAGCAGTAGAGTTTGTGGGGCACCCCAGGCTTACCTCCCTCACTGTTGTAGCTCCCAGTCCCATACTAAGTGTACAGGTATGCCCAGGGCACCATGAGAATGAGCAGCACCAGGGTGTAGTGGCTCAGGCACCCGTTGGCCTGCAAAAACAGCTCTTTGTGCACCATCCAGGTACGTGCAGCAGAGGCATGCTTTGGGCACAGCAGCAGCATGGGGTGGGGAAGCCCAAGGGCACCTCCTTGGAGAAGCCCCTAGCAGGGAAGGAAGGGGTTCAGCCAGCTTCTTGTCCCAGTTGTCTGGGAGCCCCACATGCCCTAATTCCAGGCATTGTAGAGTTGGCAACAGCACAGCAGAGCAGTTGGCCTGCAGAGGAAGTGGGGGCAGTGGGGTCTGGGGTTGCAGCAGCAGGCAATGCAAGCAGCCTGGCCTGCCCTGCCCTGGGAACAGGTTTGGGGAGGCAAGCTGCCTGTGGTCAGCACCCAGTGGGCCACTCACCTCAGATGAGTAAGCAGGGATGGGGGGCTCGGCCAGCAGCTGCCTGGGTCTGGACCTACCCAGCCAACTTACCATGGTCCCTGGGCACCCATGCATGGCTGCCCCCTGATCTAAGGTTGGGTAGCACATGCATGGACCCTGGTGCAGCACATCTTATCTCTGAAATGTTGCAAACTCTCACAAAAGGCTTTTGTCTCCTGGCTCTGCAGACCCAGCATGTGAACGTCGGGGAAAGGCTGGAGTAGCCAGCAGGGATGCCAGGTTAGGGATGCCACTGCCCACTACTGGGGCCCTTGGGATGTGCCAGCTGTGTCAGAAGCATGCACAGGACCTTCCTCCTCCAGCAGCTGGAGACGAAGCAGGAGAGAACCACCCGGGCCTGGCAGGAAAAGAATGTGGGCTAGAAGGAAAGGTGGTGAGAGGAGAACCTGACCCACTAGGACAGGTGGTGGAGGGAGGACATTGCCCAGGAGGAGGAACAGGACCCGGCAGACCATGAGTGGGAGTTGATCCAGGTCCTGCAGGAGCAGAACATCATCCTGGGCCACACAGTGCAGGCCACAGATGATGACTGTTGGGCCCCGGACACCATCCTGGGCCTAGAAGTCTCATTCATGCCCACTGCTTCCTAGCCCCCATCCCTAGCCCTGAAGGTCTCTTGGCAGCTACTCAGCATCAGGCCCTCACCTGGGCCTAGGAGAAGGACCTCTGCTGCCTCCCACCAACAGAAGCCTTTGGCCTAGCCCGTACCCCAGGTGTGCTGCTGCTGGGACCAGGTCTGCTACTCTCCCCAGCTCCATGCAAGTATGTAGCTGGAGCTCTCTGGACCAGCAACAGGACTGGATGTCAGCCCTGCTGGGCCTGTGCTCTGCCAGTCAGAGGAGGAGCCACCCACCCCAGAAGGTGCTGTCACCCCTTGATGAGCCCCCAGCCCACCACAGTTGGGGCAGTGTGCAGACCAGTGGGGGAATGGCCAGAAGCTGGGGTGCTGGCTGCCTGCCCTCTAGGCACCCCCACCCCATAGTCCCCTCACTCTGGGGCACCAAAACAAAGACCTTGTAAATAGTTTTTACACTGGGAAGAGGATTTTTCATTGTTGATGGGTGGGGAGGGTGGTGACAGGGCTCTGTTTGCTGAAGGGACCCTGTGCGTTGTGGGGGGAGGGGGAAGGGGGCTGTGTGTGTTGAAGGGGGAAGAGGGAGGGTTGGAGGTATGCTGTGAGGGCAATAAAGGTTTCTTCTTTGGACATGTGCCTGCCATGGGGGCTGGGAAGGGGGTAGGAGGTCTGTAGGTGGTAAGGCAGGTGGCCTAGAGTGGGGAGTGCTGCAGGAGGTGATCTGCTAGAGCTTCCCGCACCCAGTACCCTGATCCCCACTGGTGGGTGTGCAGCTCTTCTGGCACCACAGTGGGGGGACCCACTGCTGCTGCTGGCACCGCAGGAGATGCTCCCACTGCCAGGCCACCTCCACCTCTGCACCTCCTCCACTCAGACCTTGAGGAACAGCTCTCCCTGGGCCTTGCAGAGTTATGCACCACACAGGCTGTGATGATGACCCAGGCCACTTTTCCCCCACGCCAAGCAACAGTTTCTGCCTGGCAGCCGCCGCTGCTGCTGCTGCTGCTGCTGAGCCTGGATGGGTGAGTCTGGAGCAGGTGTGGGGCACGCTGGGTCGGGCTCTACATGCAGTTCCTCACTAGTGCTGCAGGGCTAGGGCCAGTGGCTAGAAAGGCAGTCCAGCTGCAGACCTGCCCCAGCCCTGCTGCATACCCTGAGGGGCAGCAGGATGTGGCCAGATCCAGCCTGCAGGCCATATTATGCCTACCCCTGGCATAGAATAAAGTCCTGCTCTTCTGACAGGTAGCTGCAGGCTCACAGTTTCCAAGCCTGCCTCCCTCCTCCACTCTCTACCCATACCCCAGCCAGTTCTATTCCGAAGAAGCCTGATTGTCTTTAGCTTTTCCTACTGACTACTGGTTCTCTCTTTTGGAAATGCAAAGAACTTTCCAAGCAAAGTCCTCATTTGCATTTTCCAACAAGTCCCTGAATGAAGAATGCACATAACTACAATCAAAACCAAAATTCTCTGCACACCAAGTATCCACTTGCAAACAGCTATTAACAACCTCCAGCCAAAGAGGAGCATCATAATAAATACATATATAAAGTTAATAACTTACACTTTCCATCTATCTGTTTTAACTACACCTGCAATATTTTTGGGTGCACCCATTCACTGGCACAAAAATGTGCCATTCAATGCTAAGATACTATCATATTAGCAAATATTAAATACCTGGGAAGATTGCTGGTGAAAATTTAAAATTTGGCCCTTATGTTTCAGGACAGTGGAATATGAAAAATAAGCAAACATTTTTAAGTTGGTTAAATGGCAAAGTCAAGTGGTTTATTTTAACTATACTCCACTATCCTGAGTAGTATTTCTCTAGTATAAATAAAAGGTAAACAAGGAGATTAATTCAAGTGGGGTGCTGACAATGAATTCTATTAGTTAGAGCAGGGCACTGGGAGAAACTCCCATACTCTTGGTTATTCTAGAGATCAATTATTTATTGGTTTTCTTTCTCAGTGTATTGGGTTTTACTGCTTGCGACATGTTGGGTATTTGCACACAAACTACTTACCTTATGGTAAAATTGAATGGGGATTTATCATATGGCAGCTACTCCATGGTACCTGCTATCCTATAGTAAATCTCCATTTTGCCATTATTAATCACAATGTCCAGTTAATATTTTAAACTATTGTGTGATCCAAAGCTGAATGATGTGTGATATGTTTACAATATTGATGATGTGGTGTATATTAGAAACTTGGCATCCTGCATACATGAATGGAATAAACTGCCGTAGTGGGAAGAGTGAGAATAGCTGGGTTAGAATGAAATTGTTTTCATATGGCTTTGTGATACTGAAACTGCTAAGTTTAACAAAAACAACCCACTTTTTCATTTGTTTTTGCCACTGTTGATGGCCAAATGATGAGAAATGCATGACTGTAGTTGACATCTTTCACTTTTAATTCATTTTATATTGTATACAGCATAACTTGCCAATATCATGATTTACCAGTAGCCAGTTCTAAATGGAAAGGAGACTTCAATAGGATGATCCTATTCCACAAAAGTAGACTTAGGTGCCTCAGTGGAAATCTGTTCTACCCAGCTAGAGTCTCTGAAGAACAGTTAATCTAAAACATAAGAGGGTCCTCCTCCTCCTTGCTTTATTATTTGGAGGGGAGGAGGGAGGGTTGCCACTCAGTTCTAAAAGTCAGATAATGGTGTGTTACAAAAATAGATATATTAATAGATTTTCAGGACTCAAACAGAGTGGTAAGATCATGCTTAGGTGGCTAAGTCTATTTAAATACATAAGAAGTTTGAATCTGTTGCTGCAAATGTATAAAATATTACTTGGAAATATTGTAAGCACTTGAAAGATGCCATCTGGTCTTCCAACATTTTCCGGGAGGTGAAATTAGAGTCCTCCTTTAATTTTTGGTCTTCCAGTTCCCTACAACTTCATCCCATTGAAACAGAAACAATGTGGTCACAAGAAACTAGGAGATACATGTCTTTATAACTATACAAACCTCTTAAACAAAAGTATACTGCCTACACACATTGCTAGCAGTGCCCAATGATTGGATAATCTAGTCTTAATGGATCGAAATCTAGTCCATTCAGAAATCTTTAATACAGCTATCCATGTGTGGATAATATTCACTTCACTAAGCCCAAATGACCTATGGAGAAATGGCACTTGTCTTTTTCATGACACTTCATTATTTCTATATATGGTGCTAATTGCTTACAAATCTTATATATTTTTCCTCAGAGAGTGTTCAAAGGTTTATAGTCTAATTCATATAGAAGTTATGTTCTGAATACTCAGTTTTTTGCAGAGTTGACAAATAACGTGACTTAAACTGTCCACCTCTTTCTCAGACAATGCCAAAAATAATGTATTTCCCTGAAGAACACACAGTGTGATGTATGCTGTAAGCAACATCACCTAAAAATGGAAAACTTCAGAAACACATTTATCTAAAGCTATACTGTAGGCATTTGGCTTCTTTCTACACACCCCAATTTGTAGAAATGTATTAAAATATTTGATCTAATTTTTAATACAGAGAATTATCACCCATATCATCATACCATGCAGCTCACACAACCGTGCATCTCTGCTGAACACATTAAGCATTCTAAAGGATATGGTTCCCAATATGAAATGTAAACTGTCCACAGGGAAAAAATGCATTCGATTACTACAATTCTTTCCCGAGCTTTTCACATGAATGTTTAACTATTTTCCAGAGAGTGGGTTGAACATTGTCAAGGGAGCTGAACTGAGGTATTAAGCAAAATTGTTTGTTTGTTTGGTGGTTTTTTCTGGTAATGATACTGAAACGGATTGGAACAGATGAGAAGGGTTAAAGGCTACCTGCCTCTCGCAAGACTCAGTAGGGGATTTAATAAGAGTTGTATGTGTCCTCCTTTCAACCACGGCAAGGGAAAAGTTTCTGAGGGCCACAGTCCATTTTGGACAGGAGAATTGCTTTGTTTGGGTTCACATATGAGGTTTTTTTTAACCAGCTTATTTTGCCCTGAGGCAAGGAGCTGAGACAGATTTTCATGTGGCCTTGGTTGCTTATGACCTGAGAGATAACCCCCATAATTACAGATAAACTCTAGAAATAGGTCCTTGTGGGAGAAGGGAGGAGGAAGAGGAGTCAGTGGAGGCCTTATGTACAATTAAAAGCATTTACCAGTATAGGTGTATGAGAAAACTGTAGCAACAAATTACGCTGATGAGGACACATCTTATACAGGCAAAATAATTCATTAACAGGTACAGTTTATACCAATTCTCTGAATGTAATAGGCAATCCCCATAAAAGGATTTTTTCACTAGTAGAGCTTTATTGACTGTAGGGCTTCTGTCAGCACAGTCATGTTGGCAAAGCATAGGAAAAACAGTCATACTAGAGACCAATATACCTATGCTGGCAGAACTGTTATGTGGCTTGACAACCAATTTAATTTAGGACTTCACTATACTCAAAATGTTTTCTGGTATAGATATAGCCATGTATTGTTACAAAAAATAAAACAAAATACACCAGCCTCCTAGTGTAGACAGATTATATCAATGAAAGAAATGCTTCTGCTGGTATTATTTACCAATTCCCTGAATGAAATAGCAATATTTTACCAAAATAATGAATCTCTCCACTATGTCTAAATGAAAAACGTATCAAATCAGGCACTAGTCCCCTCAGACACACACTACTGCTCTACACAGGCTGCTTCCTCAAATAGAGGAACCTTCCTATTGAAAGAACAAATATTCTATATTGATTTCATCTGTCTATAGTCTTGTAGTCACTAAAAAGAATACTTCAGATGTTCATGTTCATACAGGCTACCATATGCACAATGGGCATAATTCAATTATCTTTTGGGGGACTACATGGACGTTTTCCAGCTCTGTAAGTGGTGTTTTGAACACTTAAATACAATTTGCATTTCTATTATCTCTATACTGTGGATGTGCAAGCATGGATGTGTAGACTGAGTGTACTTGGCAGGCTATGCACTGGTCAGGGAGCCATATTACTTAGTACAAACATCCATTCTGAATGTGTAGGTGTGTGTAAGTCATGAAAATGTACCTAGAGGAAAATCCACAACAAATGTGTGTCAGACAGAGGAGGAGGATGTTCCTTGTACAGGAAGCAGAACACCGGGATTCAAGGTGTCCTGAATCAGCAGTAGTTTGGAACTGAAACACGTTGATATTCCAGCATGGTGCTCTAATTGTAAGACTACAAGTTAAGCATTATCTAGTTCTTCTTTTGAAGCTGGCCTCCTAAGCAGCCAAGAGAGGGAGGATATGTGGGAAAAGGAGAAAGAGAGTAAGTCAGAGGCTATGTGGCTCAGTAAGATGGCTGCTGTGTTAGTAAGGAATAGGCCTGTGGTTCTAGCGTGGACACTTTTTACAAGGGGCCAAATATTTCCCCACTTCTCTCCAGTTGTGGGTGGACCCAGGATTCAGGCAAGGGAGAGCATCCACATCTACTTTAGCTGTGTGGCACATGTGTGGGCATAGAATTCTGCCCAGTAAACATAATTGCTAGATAAGCGGAGTGCAGGTTGAGCACACACCAATTGCAGATATTTCCTCAGCCTAACAAAGGGTACTTAAACCTGAAAGCTTGCTAAGAAGACTTTTTCCAACTATTTGAGTTGGTCTAATAAAAGATGTCATATTTACCCAGAGAACCTTGTCTGCTCATTGCTAGATAAGAGGCATTGATTTATTCTCCGCAAATTCTCTATCACACGTGTTTCCAAATCTGAGGATGGATGGAAGAGGAAGTACAAACTATTAAGCTATCAAATGAAAACTAAGGAAAATAATTTTTGGATGTGCATTTAGATGGTGGACAATATTGTTACAAAAAGTCACTGAAGAATTTAAAGAATGACTGGGTTCTTACAAGGTTAATAGAAATATCCGGTAACAGTTCTTAATGTTAACCAAAGGGCTATAAACTCATCTGTCAGGGCATAAGAAAATCCCTATTAAGATTTAGAAGGGATTTTCATGAAAGTGCATTTTCCTGCGACTAATTACTACAGCATTCACTGCACTTCTTACAAAGCACTTGATTTTGGCCATTGTCAGAGACAGGGTACTGGATTCCATGCATTCTCTGTGTTTAAAAGAACTACCAGAACAACAACAAAAAAGTATTAGTAGTGCTGGTATAGATAAGGAGATACTTTAAGAAGAGACAGCCCAAGAAGACAGCAACATCTTATACTATCTTTTTCAAGGATTCAATTTTCAAACAGTTATAGAGTAGATAAGAAATTCAACCAAAATGAGTGGAGATTTTCATATAGGGTTGAGAAAGACAAGGTCAGCAAACCAACTCTGAGGTGGTAATGGGATTATTGATATACTAGAGTGTGCTGTGGAAGAAGCCAGTAAAACTATATTCCTTTGATGTCTCATCTTTCAAGTCCCCATAGATTCTGATTTCTAGTCTAAAAGTAAAGTGATTGAATATCTCCTTTTCAAGGCTTCTCATTTTGTCTGATTAGGTGTTCATTTTGTGGGGAATGCAGCATTCCTGTTGTCTTGCTGGGCATAAATTGATCTTGATATTTATTCCTGATGTATACCAGAAGCATCTGATATTATAAAACACTTCAATGAAAGAAAAATCAACTGTATGTCAGAATAGATTAGTGTAGTGTACAAAACAAGAGGAAAAGCTATAAGTTTCAACTAAGCCACATCAAGTTGTGCCTAGCCAATGAATCAACACAGAAATGGCAAGACCATATACATGGGGTAAAGTAAATATACACCACATTTCCAGCACAAGTGATTAAGGCACTTAGAAAAACCTTTAAAAAAGGGGTGTGGAGAATAATAGGACTGTTCATGGCAGATTTCAGAAAACAGTAAAAACCAGCACAAACACATTCATTTTCAGTGACATAGGAAGGGCTAATCTGTAATTAGAATTTTGCTAAAATTAAGATAGTCTGGCAATATAACACAAAGGAAGCTATAGCCCAAACAGGCCTGGCAAGTGAATGCAAGGTCAAAATAAAGGAAATAAGTGGTTTTATCAACACAATAAAAGAGTACATACCAAAGCAGTCTCTGGATCAATTACAGCAATGGAGATACTATCTGACAAAAACGAACTAGCTAAGCAATATGATGACAAGGAGAAAGAGAGGTTTATTCAGTGGGGGGAAAAACCCTTAAATTTCCATATGAACCTACTGATCAGCAATGTAGGTGATATTATATATAGATATATATATACGCATATCAGCTACATATATATTCATATGTGTGTGTGTGTGTGTGTATATATATATATATATATATATATATATATACACACACACACACACATATACATATATATACACTATACACATATGTGTGTGTGTATATATATATATATACAGTCAGCTCCTTCAGCACTCTCGGATCAAGTTCATCCAAGTTCATCCAGCCCTGCTGACTTATAAATGTCTAACTTTTTTAACTGATCATACACCAGCTCAGCTTCAATAGTAGGAAGGCAGTCATTCCCACCATGCCCATTCTGAACCTTATCTAGTATGATTTTCCTCTTAGTTCAGTGGATTTCACTGTAATGATTGCCTTCACTAGCAACACTGTATTGTCCTTTAACACAAAGCACATTACAGCATGATTTAGCTCCCATTGGAATCAATGAGTGTCTATCTGTTGATTAACGTGGAAAAGGTATCTTGGGATCTTATGAAAATACGGCTAGAAGGGACTTCACAAGGCCATCTTGTCCAGTCTCCTGCTCAAGGCAGTATCATCCCTGACTCAACTATTCCAACCAAGTGTCTGTCTAACCTGTTCTTGAAAACTTCCAGGGATGGAGATTCCACAACTTCTCTAGGGAGCCTGTTCCAATGCTTAACTATCCTCAGAGTCAAAAAGTCCCTCCTAATCCCGAACTTAAAATTTCCGCGCTGCATTTGGAGTTAGTCCTGTCTCCTGTATCCACTAAGAAAACTCTATCTGCATCCCCCTTATAATCTCCCTTCAGGTATTTGAATACTTTTATCAAATTTCTTCTCAGTCATTGTTACGTCTCAGCTCTGTATTCTTGGGCAGCCCTGGTACAGGATGCAGTCTGTCTGACTCACAAAGGACTCACCCCCCCCCTCCCTCCCCTCCTCTACCTAAACGAAACTGATTAAGATGCAGTGAGAGACACACCTAAGACCCTCACCAGATAAGGGTGACAAGAGTGAATCAACTGCCCTAGGTCTCATTTACATGAGAGATGGAAAACAGAAAGCCTGAAGCAGAGACTGCAGTGAATTCTGGGACCAGAGAAGCAGGAGAGCACTGCATGATGGGGAATCTGTGCTTCCAATGTTAATCAACCCATGTTCACACACACCCAGCTCAGCATTTATCAGACCAGTTCTAATCTGGATTTACTAAGGACTTTTCCCCCCCAGACACACACACACAGCTCTAAGTTTAATAGGCATCTCGGGCCGTACATTCCCCGGTCCCACTATGGGAGGCCTATTTAAACTTGATTGACTAAAACTCGGTTGCCGGGTTAGGGAATGCTGAGGCAAGAGACCGAGTCAGAGGGGGTATGGGCAACATTTGAACAATGGTTAAGGGTTCATCACAGCATCCAGCCTGCTGGAGCCCTAATCCCATGTGTTGTCATATCTTTCCCGAGACGACTGGTGGAAGTCCTCTCCACAAAAGGTTATGAGCACCCCAATAATTGCTTTAAGTCTGTTAAAAGACTATAGTAAGATCTGGAAAAGTCATGCTAAGCTGAGGCTTGTGCACAACAAGTAAAAATCCAAAATCCTGATGATGCATACTATCTATTGTTACTGAAGTAACCATGAGATATCCCATCAGTATATCTGCCACCCATAGGAATTTCAAGCTGGCTCCCAAGTATTTGGGTTACTCCCTAATCTTAAGTGTTTCCTGATTATCAATCAGTTTCCTGAGATGGTCCAAACCAGATAACCCCTTGTCAATAGAAAAGACAATGATTTACACTACTGAGGGTGCTTCAAAGCAGCTGAACTGAGGGTATAAAAATCTGTAAGTGTGTGTGCTGCTAGAAGAAGAGGAAGATTGCAGCCTGAGTACCGTGGACTAGGTGAGATCCCAGCGTTCTCTGTCTTCTTTCTAGGCATAAACTTCTGAACCTGAACTGTATCAGTTAAGCTTGAGCTAAGTTTCCCCAAATACTTAGTGAAACCAGGGTAGTATTGTCATTGTTGGTGTTTGTTTTTCTTTTGCATGTCTATTACTACTAGTACTATTATATATTTCATATGCTTAGCAATAAATAACTTTTATAGTCAAACTGGTAGTAATTGGGTATATTTTTCCTTCTCTGCTTCTCTTTCCTCCCGTGCTCTGCAGCAACGCTTCTTTTACCTATGCTAAAGATCCCTGTGAAGCCCAAATTATTGTGGGGTCTGCTCATCAAGAGGCCAAAGATTGGGACGTGCTGAGTTTGAAACACATAAGGGGATCAGCTTGTATAGGCTGATTGACCCAGTTTGACTCAGACGTGCCCTTATGAACTGAATGCTGGCCCATGAGGGTGTCAGCTGGACACCCAGCCGGATTCAGAGGGATTCTGTTTACCTGTGTGCTTGTGTTTGACTGCATTTTATTGTTGCTCTTATGAACTGATTCTTGGCATATGAGGGTGTCAGCCTGTCCATGCTGATCAGCCCGGCCAGGTCAGGCGTGTCACGTTAATTTGTGTGTGTTTGTGTGTATGACTGATTTGGTGACTGGAGGAACCCAGTCCCATTGAGATTGAGTCCTGCAAGATAGCTCCACTAGGGGTGAGGGCTTGCAGAAGGGAGAAATACAGCTCCATATAGTAACACAAGCAGCACATTGACAGAATCACCAAGACCCTAGAAACTATCCCTAATACATGAGCACACCCCAAAGTAATGGGCAGATTTGGTAACAAAATCTCTTCTCCAAACTAAATAGTCCTATTTTTTCAACCTTTCCACATAAATTATACTTCCCAGACTGCTAATAATTTTTGTTACCATCCACTGGACTCTTCAATCTGTCTACATCCTTCTGGAAGCCCAAAGTACTCCAGGTGAGGCATCACCAGTGCTGAATAGAGTGGAAAAATCACCTCCCTTGATTTGCAAGAGATTCCTGTTAATACACTCCAGTATGTTGTTGGCTTTATCTGCAACAAGAGTGCACTGTTGGCTCATATTCCATATGTGGTCTACTGTAACCTCCCAGGTCCTTCTCAACAGTACCACAACCTAGTCAATAATTCTCCAGTGTGTATTGGTACATGCAAATATTCCATCCCAAGTGCAGGACCTTGCACTTGTCCTTGTTGAATCTCTTCTGATTGATTGAAGACCATTTCTCCAGTCTATCCAAGTCATTCAGCATCTTAGATCTACCTTCCTGAGTATCTGCAATGCTACCCCACTTGCAGTTATCCATAACTTTGCTAAACATACACTCAATCCCATCATCCAAATCATTAGTGATGATTATAAACAATACCAGACACAGGACAGACCCTGGGGAACCCCACCTGATACCTCCTCCCAAATAGACTTTGTATAGGTACCTATTGTAGCCTGACCAAGGAACCAGAGTTTATCATAAGCTAACCACCCAAGGATTTAACTAGCTTCTCAGTGACTTAACACACATTGGCCACGCCTACATGTCACCCTACATTGCCATACCGATGCAATATATCACCATACAGTGTGCTACGGCAATGTAGTGATCACATGACTCTACATATGAGTGACAGCTACTTCACCATAGTGGCACCCTCCCCCATAGTGGCACACTGCTACAGTGAAGTAGTAGCAAAAACTAACTGTGTGCCGTGAGCACGGTGCAGTATAGGTGGTTACAGTATTTGGTGGTTCCAAAAGGAAGTACTAAAGCATGGTGCGGTAACAATGTCACTGTTGGGTGATGTGTAGATATGCCCAATGTGTGACAACAACTGTGGTCTCTTTAGGGAGGAATATATTATTAGTGTTGGAGTGAAATGAAAGCTTTGTGAGGACAGGATAATTGGTGGGAGGGACTATGAAATTAAAAGGTGGCAGACTCAAAATTGATAAAAAAAACCACTTTATACATAATGCATGATTAGTTCATGGTACTCATTGCTCAGGATGTCATTGCAGCCATTACAATAAAGGTGTTTGAAAATTTTGCTTGAAAAGCTGTAAGGAATCCCATTCATCATCGCAGGTTTTATATTGCCACCCATCACTATAGTATTGGAGTGCCTGCCAGCTAAATGAGATTGGTAATATCAAAGTTTTTGTTGATCTTCCTGAGGCCATACAACTTCTCTGTGGGTCACAGAAATTTCTGTTTAGGGTGGGCTCTGTTTGGTGGTGGGAGGTGGGAGGAAAGGAAGGGAGGAAAAAGGAAGAGAAGGAAAGGGAAGAAGGAGGGGCTGGCTGATGCTTTGAATGCTGTATGTTCCCTAAAGCCACGGGTTTATGAAATCCCCAATGATATTTTGTTTACAAAATATTTAAGACACTGATATTTAAATACTTTCAATTTTTATAAAACACCTGAAATACTAACACTCATTAAAAGCAGACTTTTAATGTATGAAAAGACTATGTTCCAATTTACCCTGGGCAGAAGGGAAATAAACATGTCAAGTGCATTAGATTTAACTGCTGTCTGCTGCTTCAGTTAACAATAAAATTAAAGCAATATGTACAGCTATATGAATTACAGATTCTACTATGTCAGAGTGTATACTCAGTGAGTGCTGAAACCTAAAGCACATCAAGCAGTCTTTTCAAGATGACTGGAAGGCCAGGCTGCAATGTGGTGGAGCTATTAGAGGCAGGGTAGTGCCTATAAAATACCACTATGTTGCAACCTCCCGAGTAAGGTGAGTATAGGGTGCCTTCAAAACCTTAGGCCCCACTGCCTTGTGGGTATTCCTCACTTGGAGAAATGTTAAGGGATATCACCCTGACAGAAATGTGCCCTCACTGTGGCATTAGCCAATCAGCAGCAGTTCTTTTCTGTTGCTGTCTGGCAGAAGATACAGCCATCAAGGAACTGAATGTCTGGACTCGGTCTGGACTTTGGATTCTGCCTCAATAGTCTAAAGGTGGGATGGTAGGTCTTAGGTAGCCTCCACACCTCTATACTCTTGCCTAAGCATATGCGTCAAAAGTTTTGGTGCAAGGGTTGCGGGACATGATGTAAGCAATGTCATCAGGCACCTGACTAGACCTCTTATGCATACACCATGATCCAGAAGATTGACAGTTGCCTACTACTTTATTTTGTACTAGATGGTGCTAAAGAAGTGACCATTTAAATTATACTTCCTAATTCCTTAGTGATATTTGTGATGGTCTTTTAGAGGAGATGGTCACTTACTGAAGACAGATTTTAAGACTTGGTTTACTGTAATTATTTCCCCCTTATTCTAAATAAAGTTTATTAAAAATATATTGGGATGAATGATCACACTTTCTTTTGCCATTCCTTTGCCTGAAAGACCTATCTTTAGAATATTAATAGCATTGGGAATGTTATTAGAATAATTTGCTACTCATAATGAATAATAAATGAACAGAATGATTTGCTATTCACACATCTTTGGTTAAAATGTACAGGCAGTTTTTTGTTTTGGTATACTGCTTATCACATTAATATGAAGCTATTAGTTTTGGAATCTTTTTATTCTTTTTTCATGCTAACTGTGGTATTCTTAGCATTGTTTACTGCAAGATTTTGGGGGGATTTCATCCTGCTCAGATACGTCACTGTCTCTCATTAGTTAGAGGCTGATTATTCTATGTTTGTCTAGCTTCTGGAAAATTGATTTTGGTCAATTTTCCTCCAGTGGATTCAGGAATAACTAGTTAAGCGTAGAGTGTTTTAAGAAAGGAATATTTTATTTTCTTCTTTAGTTAATAGAGTAGAAGCTACTTAAATATGTGCCTTAGTCTCAAGGCCAAGAGGCTGCTCAGAAGGTTGAAAAAAGGAGTTCCCACCTTTTAGATTTAGCAGAAGCACCACTAAACACATCCAACTTTCTAGTTTCATTAATTCTGCACATGTTCCATCCTGTGTTCCATGCTGGCAGCCAAGACCATCTTGAGATTGACTGCCAGTAGATGTATCTTTCTGTTGTCAAGATAGTCATTGAAATAACCCTTTTGATAGAATTATACCAGGTGAGGACCAGTAGTGTTTCTGTTTAGTTTCTCATAACAGCATTTGTGGAAGGTAGATATTCCTCAAACCACTATTTTATTAAGTATCAGTTTTGGCAGAAAGTTGAGGAAAATGAAAACCTTACAGGCAAGGGTTTTTTTTTGTGATATCTTTTATTGGACCATCTGTATAGTTGGGAGGGTTTCAGGTATCAGGTGCCTTTCCTTGGCTCTAGGGCCTAAAATAAGTGTTGCTTTGGCTGAAATAGATAAGAGTCTATATTATTTTAGAATCTAATAAACCAAAAGACAGCCCTGATGCCTGAAACCTTATCCAATAGCTCTCTCAATTATTCAGTTAGTCCAGTAAAAGATATCACAAAAAATCCTTACCTCTCAGACATTTCCTGGGACATCATGGTTACAACATCCCAACCCTACTGCAAACTTTCAGGCAGAGTTTGCTATTTGTTTTACTACTAATGTTTAGTTGTCCCCCTCATGCCATATAACTTTTGTCCCACACAAAATAGGAAAAAAAAACTCTCAAGCAAACTTTGCAGATAATTATATAAGGGAGGAAATCATATCATTCACTAATTTATTGGAGGTCCTAAGAACTGCCAATCAGCAAAGGAACACAAAAAGATTTTACCTTCTGTCACTACAGCACCTAGCTTTTTGAGAATTTAATTCAGCTTTCACTGAAATCAACATTAGGCTTCTCATGAATTTTATTGTGAATTCAGCTGGACCCTAGATGCTTAACTAGAGAGTCTATGTAAAGTAGAGGCTTTAGTGTAGTCGTAAGGATTAACTCCTTTCTTGAGGGCTGACATGATGACATCAACAGGAAGTTGTCAGCCATCTTTGTGAATGTGTTAGTTGTTGCCAGAAAGTCCTTTTGAGAGCAAGAAGTCTCCTTGCCTTTTCCTGAACTATGAGATAGCACATGGTGTCAGGAGCAGCTGAATCCTGCCACCAAGAAGAACACAAACACCAGTCAGCAATTCAGTGATTCCCAAATGACAAACCAAGCAACAGCAGCAGCTGACTCCAGCTCAGGGCAGAGGCTGGCTACAGAGACAATGCAGGCAGTTAATGTTACACCACCAAATCAGTCTGATTTCTAATCTCCTGGAATGTGGCGTAGATGGATTAGATGTTTTTACCACTTCAGGGAACTATCAGGTCTGGACTAAAAGTCTGAACCTTACCAAGTAAGTACTCTTACCTACTCAATGGGGGATCAAGCTGATAAAATTCTGATGTCGCTGCCTCTTACAAATGCAGAAAAAAAGTCATATCCTGATGTGGTAGAGGCACTAACTGGGGCAAAAGAAATGTTTTTGGGCAAAGGAAATGTTATTTATGAGCAAACTAGGTTCAGTCTCTGTAAACAGGAGCCTTCAGAACCAGTGGCCATCTTTGTCACATATCTGCATACATTGATTGAATCTTGCCAATATGGGGATCTCAAGAACTAATTAGGGCCCACTTAGTTGTGGGTCTTCACGATGAAGAACTCTTACAAAGACTACAGTTGGACCCTGATTTAACACTCCAGAAGGTTGTCATACAAACCTGCCAATCAGAGTTACTTAAGCAACAACAAAGGGTAATCAGAAGTAATTCCAAGCCCTATCAGACATGAGCGCATATGGATGCAATCCACACTGTCAAGAAACTACAACCAAAAATAAATAGAATTAATGTACGCAATGAACAAAGGGAAGGGCTCCACCAGCACCCATAGCAACAACCAGGTGGGAAAGGGGGACGGTGCCACAATCCCTGGACATGGCTATGCCAAGTGTCCTGCTAAGGAAGAGATATGTCAATGATGTTAAAAGAAAGGTCACTACACTTTATTTTGTTGATCAACTGCAGGAGTCCATGAAGTCACAGAACAGGGCTCAGGGGATTGTACTGTGTTATTCCAAGAGCTTACAGAGTCCTCATCAGATGAAGGATTCTAGATGAGAGAAACAGAGCTCATGGGACAGTCAATTCCATTTAAAAAAGATACAGGACCATCAGTTTCAGATATACCTGATACTTACTACAGCCATCATAGGTGACATTAACCTCAAGGTACTTGGATCCTTAGACGCAAAAATGACACTGAGGCAGAGAAAGTCTATATGATCTTTAATCTTGCTGTGACTTTGCTCATCTTACTGGCCCTACAGGCACTATGACTTGTCGGTCAACTGGATGAAATAGTGGATCAGAAATCCTTGGAGCAGTACTACAGAACCAAATACTCATCCATCCCTTCAGGTCTTGGAAAAATGTTAGGTGAATA
This sequence comes from Alligator sinensis, assembly GCF_000455745.1. Lineage (NCBI taxonomy): Eukaryota > Metazoa > Chordata > Crocodylia > Alligatoridae > Alligator > Alligator sinensis. The sequence continues at coordinate 2,129,369 of NW_005841942.1, forward strand.
TAAGATATGCCTAAAAGCTGATACAGTTCCATATGTATTAACTACAGTAAGGTGAGTACCCTTTCCACTAACGGACAAAGTAAAAGAAGAACAAGCACAAATGGAAGGAATCACAAAGTTTGAGGAACCTGCTTCTTTGTGTTCTGGGATGGTGGTTGTGCCAAAATCCAGTGGTAAGATTAGGATATATGTTGACCTCACACAGCTGAACAAATATCTGTGCTGAGGAAGACATTCTTCCTTCAGTGGAACACACCTTGACTCAACTTACAGGAGCCGTGGTCTTCACAAAATTGAATGCTAGGGCAGGATTCTAGCAGATTTCTCTAGATGCTGAATCATCCAAGCTAACAACTGTTATTACTCCATTCCGATGATATTGATTGAAACCATTACCTTTCAGGATCTCATCAGCTCCTGAATTCATTCAGCTTTGGATGTCACAGATACTGGATGGCCTAGAAGATATTAAATTAAAAAGGGAAAAATTACTATTTTTAGCAATGTAAGAAAGCTTTCTTTAGCAATCTTTCAGGGCATTTCATAATTAGCTTTGAATCTTGCAGAAGACAGTCCCTACATTTCTTGCAAAAGATTTATTCTGCTAGAAAAGAGAGAAATGGAGGTACAGAGAAATAAAATGGTCTAAACTCAATGAAAGTTCTTTTTAAAAAAACCTGTTATAAGTTTTCTGCTTTCAGTTGAATAAATACTAATATGTCAAGTTCAATTAGACAAGTGAAAAATGTTAATAAAGAATTCCCCACACAGACCAGCATTGCTAAATATAAATACACAGATTTGACCTGCAAAGTGAGCATTTAGAGGTTCCTTCTCCATTAGATGTGCAGGGCTTTGGCCATTCACCTCCATTAGTATTAATGAAAGTTGTATGACTAAATCCCTGTGCATCAAATTAAGAATTATTAGTCGGCTGTTTTCCATTACATAATAGTTACTCTTTCTCTCTGTTTCTTACTCTCTCTCTTGCGGCTTGACCTATCTTTACAGTAAGAAGGTTGTTTTTCTTTTTCTTTTTTTTTTTCTTTTTAAATCAATTCCACAACTGGTATAAATTAAAAATTGAACAATTATATTAATGACAATGAATACATTGAGGTACAATTAAACCTCCTGAAGTATAGAGGAAATGAAGCTTCATGAATCATATCCCGTACACATGTTCTGTACTTTTCATTATGCAAACCTCTTCAGGTACACAGTCATTAGGTTGTAATTCAAATGTTCTCACAGACTTAGGTCAAAAGTATCATGCTGAAAAAGTATCTTCTGAGTTTAGATGTCTTAATTTTGAGGTAAAGGCTAGATAGAGACTAACTACCTTAGATCTGATGAAGTAAACTCCTGCTTACAAAAGCATCTCTGATTTTTGTTAGTGTATAAGGTACAAATCTACCCTGCCTTCTGTCTGATTTCAGACTAACATGACCAACTACGTCTGTCTGCTCATTAATTTGAAGTGTCCAACTAGAAACAGTCTACGTGCATCTACACATGAAATTAATGCAACACAATAAACTCTGGAGCAGTTTGAGCTAGAGTTAGCTGCTCCTGGGTGCAGTGTCTATATGTGTGCCCAAGATAACAGCAGTTGGAGCCAAGGCAGAGCATCCCTGAGGTAGCAGCAGGCTTTATGGTATCAGCCTCAGGCTCCAGGTGGCAGTGTCAGGTGGCAGAGGGACTGGCTGGTAGGGCTGTGCGAAGCTTCAGTCACTGATTCAATTCTGAGGAGATTCAGCCCAATTTGGCAGCCAATTCTCCAAATCGAATCAGGAGACCTATTAATCGTCCCAAACCAAATTGAAAAACTCCAAATTGAAAAACTCCAAATTGATTTGGAGAGATTCTACAATTTGGCCACAGACTCAGCTTTATATGTTTTTTCTACGCACTGCGAGGTACCAGGCACGGCTCGTGAATGCTGAGATGGAGCATTCCAGGGGAGCACAGGAGGGTCCTGTGTGCTCGGCAGTGGACCCAGAAGTGAACCAGAAATACTTCTGATCTGCTTCTGGGTCTGCCACCGAGTGTGTGGGGGATCCCCTCCCCACCACCCCTGGCTCAGTGACTGGTGCCTCCTGTGTCTGGGGTGGCACTTGGAGTCCCCCCACAGCCAATCACTGAGCCAGGGGTGCCGGGGGGGTTCACCTCCAAGCTCAGAGCCCCCCCGCCCCGCACTTCCATGGGATGCTCCATCTGCCCCACCATCTCAACATTCACAAGCCATGCCCAGTACCTTGAGGTATGTAGAAAAAACATATAAAGCTGTGTCTATGGCCAAATCACTGATTCTCTGAATCAGAATTGAATCTTCAGATTCAGCTGAATCAAATCAGGACAGCGATCCAAATCAGTGAATTGAATCTCTCTCCCCTGAATCGGGCCAAATCCAAATTGAACACTGCCTGCTTTGCACACCCCTACTGGCTAGGGCATAAGACTGCTAAAGTGTGGAGCGATGCACTAAAGCGCATCCTCATGCCCCAACCAGCCCCATCACTGTCTACACGTAAGTTTTGTCACGCTTAATTACTCCACTGTAAAATAGTACTGTCTCCAACTACTATCACATGGCAGAGTTAATTAATTTATTGTGGCCTAATACCTGAGCACATGTAGACAGTGATGCTTTACGGCACTATAGCACACATGTAAATATACCCTCTGGGTTAAATTCTGTTTCACCTGCTAGTTGCCTAACATGTAGCTTCACATCAAGTCCTAGTTAACACAACTAGGATTTGGGCACCATTCTGCTACACTTGTGCCAGATTCTATTCCATATATTAGGCATCTAAGTAAAATTCTATTCCAACTTGCTTGAGTTCTGAATATTCATTAATGAAACTATTGTAACAATCCCCCTCTCACCTTTAAGACTGAGTCACAAAAAGACAGTGAAGAGGATGATTTGCTACTTTTTGTATTAAATTTTCAGGGACTCAAGCAGGATGGAATAAGATCACACTTAGGCACCTAAGTCCACTTATGTGCCTACTGGCTAGAATGGAATTTAACCTAGGTTCTCCTGTACCTTCCATGGGAAGCTAGTATGCAACTTTTGTGCCCCTAGAGGTGAATTCTCCTTTATCCCAAAGAACCACACAGCTCTCCCATTCGCTTCAATGGGCAACACTGAAACACTTCTAGAGGAATATCATCTATTAGGCAGGAGGTACATGGCTTTCCATTCACCACAATAGGGATTTTTATCTTGTTTTAAGATATCTCTATTTGCTTGGAATTCTGCTTCCTCTTGTTCAAATATCAGACATATCCCTTGGTCACATATCAAACATATTCCATGGCATATCTCTCAACCAATGATGCCAGGGACATAACAAGAGATGGATTACTCTAGGCATGCCTTGTTCGTATATTATCCCTTTAAAGCATCTACTTCTGCAAGCATCAGAAACAGAGTATTCAGCTAGATGGACCATTTGTTTGACCAGTTATGACACTTTTTATATTCTCATGCAGCTTAGCAGGACTTTTGACCTCAGCAGGTCATATAATAAACTGCAGCATGAGATGGTGGCTCTCACTTGTCCTCCATTTCAAATGTCCTACTGGTTATAACACATGCCCAAGGCATGGAGGGCCCAAGTTTTAAGCCTCCCTCAACCTCAGTGGGTTTCAGCCCTTAATTACTATGTCTTCATGCCAAAAGCTACAGGATAGACTTGTTGGTGACCACCTTCTACCCAACTACTCTTGAAGTTGGTCGACTGGGCAATCAAGAAAGAAAAAAAATCATGGAGCTGAAGGACAGCAAGCAAGACAGAGCTAGGGATGATGGCTGTACCATGGCAAGGAGGAATCCTTGGTGCTAAACCTGTTTCTGCATTTTTTTTCAAAGATTTTATACACAGATGTGTATCTGAAACTCTAGAACTTTACTGGATTTAATTTTAGTAGAAGTGGTCAAGGTCTGAGTCAGTGGAGTTGTGTCAATGCAAGTGGCAGGGTACTCTGGCTTGCCAGGCTGATCTCCAAATAAATGGATCACTAAACCCTAGTATGCCCACTCCATCCTTCTGTGAAAGTGAGGTGTGTGGTGAGAAGTACCATAAGAGAAGTGTGATTTCAGGAAAGTTTTGTACATGTATGGCTTTCTTATCTCTGGAAAGAAAGTTAATGAGTCCCCTTGTTTTTTAGGGATTTTGAATCATGGCTTCCAAGAGGCCTCTCCTGGCTAAAGAAGAACCTATTGGAGGACAGTCTTTTGCTGCTTTTCAAGTACTGCAATCTAGGCTTCTATTCCATCCCCACAAGAAAGGTATTCAAACAAATGGGGCACTATGTAGGACACCATGCCTGCTTTCTGTCTCCGTTGCCATGTTTGCAGTTCTCCCACTGACTGCAATGCAAAATCTACAAGCAACACTGGAGGCAAGGGCTCATTCTTTTCTCTGCTAATAAGACAGCATCCACTTCCTTGAGTCACAGGTCAATATTCCTTCTGCTTGTTGTGCTTTTTGTCCTAATGACACTTTCACTCTTGGATGCACACTAGCCTAGCTTCAACAGGAAGGTGATTGTAGTTCTGTCTGGCCTGTGGCTTGGTTTTTTAATATTTTGGCATGTGGGAAGTCGAGTTGCAAATCACCTTAGGGAGAGGTACAGCTAAAGCGTAGGTCTCCCAGATCTTTCCTATCCTGGGAGGGCGTGCTGACCACTAGGTTAGTGAGCAAAAAGAAGGTACCATTGCATGTCAATTTTAATTCATTGTCAAAGAGTCAATTTTTGGTAACCTACAATTCCTCCCTAAGGTGATTTGTATCTTGACTTCCCACATGACAAAATATTAACAGCACAACACAAATGGAATGTGACATCTCCCTGGAAGCACTGAATCACTTCTGAGCAAACTCAGTAGGAACAAACATAATTTTGCAGAGTGAAGATGTAGTAGCCATGTAAGGCCTTTAGGCATACAAGGACCATTCAGGCCATTATACAATGTGAACTATAATGCCTAAAATCAGTAAATTAAGGCATCTTAAAACCTAAGTAAGTAAAACCTATACTTCTTAGCAATGAAAGAATGTTTCCCTTTTGGCCTGACTTTCATAAGTTTTCAGCATTTACAGCAACAGCTGAAGTCAATAGGAACTGCAGGTGGTCATTACCTCTGAAAATCAGACCCTTTTGTAGAACCACTAAGCATTCTTAGAAAATTCAATGTCATGAACAAAAATAGCAGCCTATGACTAAACCAAGCACTAACATTACCCTTGAAATTTACAGCTCACTATTACAACGTGGAGAGTAGGAAAGAAATCTTAACTGCCGATAATACGCAATTCCATTTTGGGGGGTAAACGTTGCTTTAGAAGTGTTTCTAAATCAGTGCTGCTCAATTTCTGGGTCACACAGCCATGACATCTGGCTCTACTGATCCATGTCATCCAGCCCATGGGGCTTCCCAGGAGTTCAGCAACTTTGCAGTGGGGCAAGTGTGGCAATTAACATTTCTACTACTCCTCCACCACCAAATTTCCAAGCCATGTGGGCCAACTGACATGGCTGTGTGGGCCGTGGGCACAATCTGGTGTGGAGCCTGATCTGGCACGTTTGGCCAAAGCAAGGGCCTAATCCATTATGTGGGACTTGTGCCATGCTCCAGATTAGGGCCTGGCCAGGTCAGTCGTGCATACCATTTTCCGCTCCTCATCCAAAAGGTTGAGCACTTTGCATCACTCATCATCCAAAAGGTTGGACTCCAATGTTCTAGATAAATCAACAGAAAGCAAGATACTGAGATAGACTTAACTCAGGCACACATCTGCAGTGCCTTCCTTCTGTATTATCAGCAGAAACATATTACTCTGATCTGGAAGCAGCTATTATTTTCTTATTTCCTCAAACCCCTCAAACCAGGGGTCAGCAACCTACAGCCTCAGGGCTGGTTCCTGCCTGTGAAAAGATTGGAACAAGCCCACAGCAGCTTAGGGAATTGGCAGCAGGCTCCAGTTACAGCAACAAAAAAGATATCCCCAGGGCCCTATTGCCTCCTAGCTTATTGTGCTTATTCAGTTTATTCTTCCTGCTTCAACAGAGGAAGCATCCCCAGGGTCCTAGTGCCTGAGATTTTCTTTTTCCTTTTGCAGCATCTGTTGATTGCTGGAGAGATGCAGGGGTGCAGCCCACAGTGAGGAATGGATCACAAACATCCCACAGTGGAAAAAGTTGGCAACCCCTGCCTCAGACCATGTACTACCTCACCTCACTTTCCATTCAGAGGGTTCTTCCTGCTTTTTCCTTCTCTCATGTCCATTTAATGTTTGCTGTGAGCACACAAAGGGTGGATTATGCAATACAGGTTTAGTAAGCATTGATTTAAGCCTGGGATTTGGAGTCAGAGAGGAAGAGTAGGTTGACTCTCCTCAAAACCACATGACTGAAGGAAAAATAATCTGTCATTATCCCTTAACATTTCTGGGATGTGTTCTGCTGAGAAGTTGAACCTTTTCAAACGCAAATGACAAAATTGCTCCTATAAAACTGTCTTTGGTTTACAAATGATTTCAAATGAGAACACACTTTTTCATAAAGCTTCAGACCTAAGTTTTTTTGACAACTTTACTAGAAGCATTTTTTCTCCCTCTGAACTCGATTTACATGATCAACTGGGTTTGTTCAGAGTCTGCAATCTTGATGACTTACTTAAAATGCAGCGCTGCAGATGTTATTCCAGTTTTGAAGTGCTTTCCACAAATGCTGCAAACCAGCTGGCTCCAGCCAAGTCTTCTTCAATTAGCATCAGGGTCAACTTTTTCTTCTTCCCATCACTTGATCACACAGCTGATTGAATGACAGAGAAAGTGTTTTACAGTGGGGAATTTTGATTGCATAGAGCTTGATCCTATTTCCATTTAAGTCAATAGGAGATTTTTAAATCAACGGGAGATTTGCTATTGACTTCAGTAGCTATTAGATTGAGCACTTTTACTGAGGGTTTTTTCCCCAAGAATGTATTTTGCAACAGCGACATGGAAATCACTCTAGCAAAAAACAGTAGCATTTATAGAATATACAGTATTATAATTTGGAAGTGCAACATTTTCCACATTGTAAAGATGTCACCTCCATATATGAAAATCACTAATCTTCCCTCCTCAATATATTTACCAGAGAATGCAGTCCTATAAGCTGTTGCCTCCTCATTGGCTTTCATAGTAATTATGGACACCTTTACAAAGGGGTCTTATTATTTTACAGTATTCAGTTTTATTCAAGAAAACATGGTTCCACAGTAGGGAGTGTCAGGGTTAAAAAAATATGCAGTCCTCATCTTCATTTTCATAGGCAACATTTTTTCCACTGCAGTTTTCGCTGTATGGGAATCCTTCAAGTACTCTTATCCAGCCTTCTCTGTGCTTGTATTGATGAGTTTGAACAATAGAAGCAATTTGTTACCCATCAGATTCTCCAGTACTAGAGAAAAATCAAATGCATTCAATCACTACTCTTTCCATTGACATTCTTCAACACCAAAGGACAGGGAGGTATTTATTAAGCAGGTGATGTGAGCTAACTGTGGTAGATTCTGCTATGCATATCATGTATATTTAACAGGTAATCTGAATGTTATTTTTGCTTGTCTAGTAATGCAATCCATTCTTTTTTCTATTTATATAGGTATTCATTGCTCAAATCTTAGTCAATATTTCATAACTTACTTTTTTTACTCAAAAAATCAGTTCATTTTATTTTGTTAATGTAGGCAGCAATCATTTAATCTAGCTCAGACTTTTTGGTACCTAGTTCATTTAACCCTTTTTAGTCCCATGCCTGAATTTCTCATATGCTCACCCATGCCAAACCCTCTTTTTCCCAGTTGGCATATGGGGTAAGTGAGGAATGTGGGATTAGGGGCTGAGTGGGGACAACATTATAGTGAAATTCTATACTCTGATTCCTAAGCTTTGCCTCGATTGATTTCAAAGTTTCAGAAGAGCAAATCTTTCCACAAAATTTGGTCCATAAGCCCAACAGAATTCAGTCCTTCCATCTGTCTATGTAGAAACTAATGTTGACCAGCATGGGGTATCTTCTAATATGTATTCTACTGTATTGGGATGGATCAGTCTTCTATCTGGATAAACACATGCTTCTGAGACAACAAGTATAAGGATGAAATTAGCATGATTCTGAAAGACCTTGATGGCCCTATTACTCCTGCAGTACCCATTTCATAAGGAATTCCCTGCGCTTCAAGTTGTAATTCTGCATAGAGCTGATTTATCTCACCACCCACTGACTTCAGAGGAAATTAGGGCACTCAGTACCACACCAGTCAGGCCTTTATAACAGCAGTAACCCATGAGCATTGTTAAACTCCATCCATTTATTTAAATGAATAAGACAACATTCCTTCCTGTCCTCTCCCATCTCACCATTCCTTACCCCCCACCTTTTCAAGCCTGATTTAGAAAAGTGTTAAATACAAACCACTGCTTACTCCTTTCCTCTTCCTGTACCAATTATAGCTGACAGGTTCAGGCCTGAGTGGTTCAGAGGATTTCTTAATCACACGGGTGGTCTCTGGGCTGCTGTCCTAGAGCTTATAACTGAAATCAGCACTAGGGAACAGCAAGCACAGCAGGAGGAGGGCAGATTTATTTTTTTCCCACATTTTTCTAAATCAGGCCTAGAAATAGGTTTCTGCCTAGAAACCAAATTATTGCCTTATAAAATGCAGCATCTGTTTCATTATCCCTCAAGTCATGGAGTGCACTTAACTTATACTAGTAGTTTAATTCTAGCCTAACCAAGCATAGTGTGATAAAAGGAATACAACACAGTTCAGAGTGCTACCTTTATCATAGTGGTCAGTTATGGATCTTTGATTATATATTGAAGGGGATTTTTATTCTATAGAAGAGTGAGATCTGCATGAATGACAAAAGATTAGTGATAATGAGTGAACCATAAAAAGATCAGAGGTTGGCTTCAATGTAGATAATCACCAAAAGGTTTGAATGTTTATGCAAAGCTCATCTGAGCAGCTTAAGTCTCCAAAATTAGGCTGAACTATAACAAAAGAGGTATGTCCTGTAATGTATAGGCTGATTCTGGTTGTCCATAATTATGACAGGAACAGTCTTTGTGAACTTCCATATTAGCTCTCCTGCCAGAGTTATAAAACAAGACAAAAGTAAATAAACCAAATAATGCAGAAGTTCGGGACCCACTCAAATCGCAATTTCGAGGACTTCAAGGAAATCACAAAATCAGGTGATGTCTATGAAATCTGTGGGGGAAAAAAACTTACTAAAAATATTCTGGCTGCCCAGTGGGAGCCAGCAATCTGAATGGCCTGGCTGCACAGTCTGTCAGGGGGGAAGTGGTGGGGGAGCTGCCAGCATGACCGGGGCACACAAGATGACTGCCAACCCTGCTACTCATCACTGATTGACTGAGACAGCTGTCTGTCATGTGGCTCTACCCCTCTCCACCAATCAGCAGCAAGGGGCAGGGCCATATGATGGTCAGCCCTCTCAGCCAATCAGTGGGGGGGGGTGGTGTATGATGAACAGCCCTCTTAACTAATCAGCAGCATGTGGGGGTCCTGCCATGATAAGCCCATAAAAATGAAGGCCAGCCCCGTGATCTACCCACAACATCAGCCATCTGCCTCCTCAATTTGGGTAGACCCCTAATTATAGTTAGGGTGACCATCATAGAGGAAATTCTGGTTTTCTGCTACTCTGTTCTCTGTTGCTATTCAACCCGACGCCTTTATGTCCTCTATTTTGTCTTCAAGAGACATATTTTTCTCTTCAAGAGAAAAATAGAGGACATAAAGGCATCAGGTTTCATAGCAACAGAGGAAGGAGGACAACTGGACTGTCCTCTGTGATGGCCACCCTATAGTCAATAGGATTAACTGAACCAATAAAGCACACAGGATTCAGAAGAAAAAAAGGACATCTTGTGCTTTAGAGGTCAGTGATCTGACAAAACTGTAAGAGAAGGAATAAAAGGACAAGGAAGGGTTAGATGGCTTTAGGTTCTTGAAATGGGCAATAGTTTGCACACACATATATTTTTCCTAAATTGGTTCCTGTCCCTAATTGAAGATACTGTGAACCCATATTAAAACATTCAGGCTGAGAGGTTGTGTATAGAATAGATATTTGGGGCCAAATTATGGCTATTCCCTGTATCTTTTCTCTTTCCTAGTAGCAGTCAAGGTATGGGCACAAATGTAGAGTCCTTGTACAAGGACTCATCAGGACTCATCAGTATTAGTCTGTTTATAGGTATTGGCTATGACCCTTCTGATATGTACATTACCAGCCGTGGACCAGTCAAGGGGGGAAAAGCAGATAATACCCATGCTTGTAGGGGGTATCCATAACTGTGCTCTGAGGATCTCAAGGAAAAATTGTTGGTCTCACTACCATTACTCTTAGATGGGTAATAACTTCATGTTCCCAAGAGTGCTATGATACTACAACACATCACCATCAGGTCACAGACTTGAGTCCAGGGCCTTTGCCTTTCAGGCAAGGCTACTCACCACACAACAGTCAACCAGGCTGGTCAGGACCAGTCTGAAGCCTCCACTAGGGCCTTAAACCTCCTCCCATCCCCTGTCACCAGAGTGACCAGATAGGATCAGCTGACCCTCCAATTCCCCCATATAAACCCTGACCCAGAATAGGAAATGTCTGGCAGCAGGGGTCAACTTGGTTCCGGGCTGTTTTTCTGTTCCCCCTGGTTTGTGCCCTGACTCCACTCGCTGTTTAATTTTCTGGCTTCTCAACCTGGCTTGCTCTCTGGCTCTGCTCTCTGCCTGATTCCCTAGCTTCCTGACTTGGCTTGTTCCTGGTCCCCACTCTCAGATTGATCTCCTGGCTTGTCACTGGATTCTGCTCACTCCTCCTGACCCCAGTTGTCACCTTGATTCCCTGAGTCGCCTCAGATGTAACCACTCATAACCTGACATGACAAGTCCTAATAATTTATAATTAATGGCACAGGCTGGTCAAAAATGTCCTTCTCTCCATGGACAAAAGAGACCTTAGTGTAGAAAGCAATAGTACCATAAGAAGTTGTAGCATAATAAGGCACAACATACCTTGACAAGAAAGACAAGGTGCATATCTATAAAGGTGGATGTTTACCCTATCTTGAGAAAGACAATGTCTGAGTAGACAAAGGCACTGATTCAAACTAAGGAGATCTAGGTTTAATTCCCAGATCTACCACTCACTTCCTTTGTGACCTTGAGCAAATAATTCAATTATTCTGTGCCTCAATTCCAGATGTGTAAAATCAGAATAATATTTTTTTTTCCATTTTTTTTCTTTCTTGTTTACCTTCTAACTTTAACAACTCTGGGTCAAGAATGTATTCTAATTATGATTC
>NW_005841942.1:2140805-2185058 GCF_000455745.1 Alligator sinensis
TAGGGAAAGTACATACAACTGTTCTAAAATTAATGAATAAAAAGTGTATACAAAAGATTTTTTTTTAAAGTAAGGAAATAGGTTTCCATTTCAAGGTTTTACAATGTTTTCTTTTTTAAGAGAAAAGAGATGTATTTCAATAAAGGTGACAACTACCTTGACAGCATTCTTTTTAGTAACACCACAATGTAGTGTTCCTTGTTAAGGCTATGGTTGTGCTAGGATTAAGTAATTGCAGGGGTTGGACTGAGGAAGAAAAGAGAAGGTACTTTTATAAAACTAGTTTCCCACCACATCACTTCTGCATTAGCAGTGGGGGGTGAGGGGTACCAGTTATCTGCAAGAAGCTGGAAACAGTTACAACGTTCCCACTGCCAGGATACATTATTAGTATTCCTTGTCTTACTGTCTGGCAACTGGAAAACTAGAGACCTGTCATCAATTAGAATGGTGATGATGAGCCAGCCTAAAATAGGCCAGTGAACAGGGTAAGTGCCCCTGTGGTTTCCCAATTACCTAAATTATTTGCAGTAGTTCTAGTGAACATCTGCAATGAATACAAATAGAAAGCACATAATATCTGGAATGCAGCATGTTTAAGATCAGCTTTGGTGTCAACAAAAGAAAGAAAATAACTGACAAGTTTCAACCCAAATACTTCAGGAGAGGAGCTCTTATGTATATCTTCCTGCTCCGCACCTTCAGCTCAAATGAAATACACTCTTCGTTGTTTGACAACTCTGCAGTTTCTAAGGTAAAATCCAGATAGGCTGAAGAACAGCTCTGCCAGTTCTCTATTCAGTGTCACTGGTCAATTTCACAAATCGTTCTCAATGATTCACATGGAATGAACGTTGAAATTGACCGACAGCATCGAATGCAGAGTTTGCACTATGGGAGTTCACCTCAGCATGGCTTTCTTTTACCAAGAAAATTCATTAGTAGATAGAAGAAGACAGAGAACAAGGGGAGAAAAAGAGAGAGATTGAAAATTGGGGAGCTCTGGGATCTTGAATTCATCCATGTTCTTAACAGTGATCAAAAGAGAAGAGATTATTGTTTGTTGTGTGTTCCTTGGCCATTTTTTGGGTTGCCTTTTGGTACAATTCAGCTGGAAACATTTATATTGTCTCAAAAAATACTTTCCCATTTTAACAATGAGTTAACATTATTGCTACAGAAAACAATCCAACTTCCAGTCCTTGGACAGATCACTCTTTCTCCTTGGCCTCCCCTTTTAGTTTTCCTCAACTTTACCTACCCGTCTCTTTACCCCTTGACAGAAATATCCATGTAGACTCCATGCTACCTTTTCTTTAATACCTGACTCAAACCATGTATGAGTAGAAAAGTGACTTCTTTATTATTTACTAGAGTAACTGAGGGAACATAGTTCATTTATACTTTGTTACTGAAAGATATTTTGGAATATATATTTTATATGGACTGAGGCACATTGGCATTTTAAGTAATAAAAAACAGATCTAATAAAGAACTCTCATAACTAAACAGGACCTACACAGAATCACATAAGTAAAATAATTCATTCCAATAAAACCCCTATCAACTACTGCCTCATTAATTCACTAGGCACATCCTTGTATAACTTTCAAGGTTTGTAGGCATGTAGAGTTCTATGTGTGAAAACATTCAGAACTATAATAGTCTGAACAGTTTATTATTTATTTCTAAACAGGGATCCAAAAACTAGGGGTTCATTCACCAAAGTATTCTGATGAGCCCAAATATGGTAGGCATGCTAGGAATACATTTGGCATACACCAGAGGGTTTGTGTCCCTACAAAATGTAGTTGTGGCCATTACTTTCTTTTTAACAACAGATAGAGGAGAAGTAAGCATATTCATCCAGGAAGCAGAACACCTTGCTCAATTCCCCCCTCATTCTTAAGGGTTTCAAGCTTACAACTACTGTCATCATTGATCCCTTACAATCGAGGATGATTACTCCCACAGGTCCATTAAAGAGTTGTAGATGAGCCCATTGATGGCTAAGAAGGCTGATCCTAGAGCGGCTGACTCTCTTGCAAACACCACAGGCAGTGGTTAAAGGGAGGGTCAGAGCACACATTTCTCAGCCTTGTTTCCTTTCTCTCTGTTTCTGTCATTTTTCTGACTCCAAGGTGACATGGTTTTCCTTAAAGATGTACCTTGTCTCACAAGGCATTGCTATGTAGCCCTATCCCAGTCCAGTTTTTTTCCCAATTTGTGGTGTCAATGCCATACTTCTTAATGTTCAACTTGTGGGTATCTTTGAAGCATGTACTCCAGCTCCTGCAATGCCCTTTGTCTTTGGCTGAGTTGGGAGTTCAGCAATTGTTTTGGTAAACATACATCAGGCATGTGCACACAATGCCCTGTCCACCACAATTGATGTTGAATAATCAACACTTCCATACTGGTGATATTAGTGTCAGTGAGGACACTGACATTTGTGGGATGATCCTCCCACTTTAGACAAAGGATCTTCTGGAGGTAGTGCTGGCAGTAGTGTTCCAGGCTTTTCAGGTTATCCCCGTAGGTCACCCAATCTTCACAGCCATAGAGAAGAGTTGGGATTACCACAGATTAATATAGTAGGAGCTTTGTTCATGTACTGATGTCGTGATCATTGAACACATGATGATTCAGTCTTTCAAAGGCAGAGCTGGCACAACATAATCTATGATGGATATCCTCATCAATGTTGGCCTTCTTTGAAAAATGGCAGCCAAGGTACGCAATTTGTTGAACATTCTCCAGCTCCTGTGCATCAGTGAGGTGCTTTGCCATGGGGGCTGATTGGCAAAGAGAAGGCTGGTGAAGCACCTTTGTTTTTCCAGTGTTAAGGTTCAGTCCCAGGTGCTGGTTTGCTTGAGAGAAGCAGTAAAAAGCCATTTGTAGGCCCTCCTCAGTATGTGCAATGACAGCACAATCATCAGCATACTGAAGTTCCACAACTGAGGGTGAAGTAACTTTGAAAAGAATGAGCAGATATCAGGGGCTCTGATCAATCAGGTCCAGCTGGGCTGAGCTCTTGAACTATCACATCTGACCCTGATTCATGGCAATGCGACTAGCCCAGTTCTCTGCAACTGGGTTGGCTGATGAAAGCACCACTCAATATGTTTAAGTACACCTGCATCCTCAGGATTCAAGAATGCCGTGACACAACCTCGGTCTGTTCCAGAAGGTCTCATATTCACTGTTTTCTCTGGTTCTCCTGGCTCCTGATTCAGCTTTGGCTCTTTCTGACTCTGACTTGGATCTCCTTTGGAACTCAGCCCAGCTATCTGAGCTCTGGTTTCTGATCTCAACTCATTTCTTAGACTACATCTCTTAGACTTTCCCTCTCAGCTCTCCAGGAACTTGGCCTCCATAGTCTCAGCCCCTCTGACCCAAACCCCAGCCTAAGGCTCCAGTAATTTGTGCTCTTGTCTTGCTGACCCCCTAGCTGCTCCTAGTGGCCTACCATATGCCCAGCTGCGTACGTCCTGATTGAACCCTTTTTGTGGCACAGCTCTTTAAGTGCCTGTCCTCAAGAGAAGATTACAGGTGTGTAACCTCAAAAGGTAGCAGGATTTCAGGCACACCCTGCTCTAACTAATTCCTATTGGCTAGGCCAAGTAACTCCTCACCTGACAGCATGCTGGCAGTTTTGAATCCCATCCTAAGGTGCCTGAACTTTCCCTAAACTCTGCTTAGGAACCTGGGAACCTAACACAGGGTTCGGGATTCCACCCTGGGGGAAAAGACTACATACTGCATGGACTGGATGCTGCATGGGCTCCCTGGGACTCTTGGTATGTGGGAGCATGAGCTCTGCCCCTCTTGCCACCATGTGGGTAGTGCAAGCCCCTCTTCTGCCCCATGCAAGTAACAAGAGCTCCCTCCAACCCAACATGGAAAGCCAAGCTCACTGGGCCCCCCCTCCTCCATGATGTTGCCATGCCCCAGAGACCCTGACTACCAAAGTAGCAGGAATAATGTGGGGAGTGGTGACCAGAGTTGTTGCCTAGAGCCCAGATCCGAGATGTCACAGAGGGAATACTGAGACTCATCTGGCCCTCTGACTACTACCCCATGCTGCTCATCCACATGGGCACCAGTGATACTACCAGATGAGACCCTGAGCAGATCAAAAGCGAACAGAGCTCTGGGTGCAAGAGTGAAGGGAACAGTGGTTCAGGTGGTATTCGATCCTTTCAGTCATGGGGAAGGGCCCAGACAGGAGCAGGTTCATCCTAAATATCATTGTATGGCCATGCAGGTGGTGTTGCCAGCAGATCTTTGGCCTCTTTGACCATGGGATGATGATCCAAGAAGAACTGCTAAGAAAAGATGGGATCCACCTGACAAAGAAAGGGAAGAGCATCTTCACAGAGAGGCTTGCTAACTTTGTGAGGAGGGCTTTAAACTAGGTTCGCTAGGAGATGGAGACCAAAACCATGAGGTAAGTGGGGAAGTGGGGGACCTGGAGGAAGCACAAGCAGTAGTGGGCAACAGGGGAGGCATTCCCATTCCTCCTGAAATCAGGGCATTTGGTTAGTTACCTCAAGTACCTGTACATGGATGCTTGGAGCCTGGGAAAGAAGCAGGAAGAATTGGAAATCCTTGCAGAGTCATGGAACCATGACATAATTGGAATAACAGAGACTTGGTGGGATAGCTCACATGACTAGAGCACTGTCATGGATGAATATAAACTGTCCAGGAAGGACAGGCATGAGAGAGGAGGAGAAGGAGTTGCACTTTATGTAAAAGAGCTATATGATTGCTTAGAGCTCTAGTATGAAACTGTAGACAGTCCTGTGGAAAGTCTCTGGGTTCAGGTCAGAGGGGAGAGCAACAAGGGTGATGTTGTGTTGGGAGTCTGCTACAGACCACCAGACCAGGTGGATGAGGTAGATAAGGCTTTCTTCAAACAGCAAGTGGAAGTTTCCCAATCACAAGCCCTGGTTCTCATGAGGGACTTCAATCACACTGACATCTGCTGGGAGGACAATACAGCAGTGTGCAGGCAAACCAGGAAGTTTTTTGAGAGTGCTGGGGACAACTTCCCGGTGCAAGTGCTGGGGCCATGCTATTCTTGAACTGCTGCTCACAAACAGGGAAGAATTGGTTAGGAAAGTAGTAATGGATGGCATCTTGGGCAGCAGCAACCTTGAGATGATTGAGTTCAGGATCCTGAGGAAAGGATGGAAGGAGAGCAGCAGACTAAGGATCCTGGACTTCAGAAAAGCAGACTTTGACTCCTTCAGAGAACTAACAGGCAGAATCCCCTAGGAGGCCAGTCTGGGGGGAAAGAATTCCAGGAGAGCTGATTGTATTTAAAAAAAAAAAACTTACTGAGGGCACAGGAACAAACCATCCCAATGGCAGGAAGAGTAGCAAATGTGAAACGAAATGAAAATGGTTAGGGGTCTGAGGCACATATGAGGAGAAGCTGAGGGAACTGGGATTATTTAGTCTAGAGAAGAGAAACTGAGAGGGGATTTAATAGCAGCCTTCAACTACCTGAAGGGTGATTTCAAAGAGGATGGAGCTAGACTGTTCTTAATGGTGGAAGACAACAGAACAAGGAGCAATGGTTTCAAGTTGCAGAAAGGGAAGTTTAGGTTAGATGTTAGGTAAGATGTTCTCACGAGGAGGGTAGTAAAACCCTGAAACAGGTTGCCCAGAGAGGTTGTGGAATCTCCATCCTTGGAGGTTTTAAGACCTGGCTAGACAATGCCTTACCTGGGATGATCTATTTGCAGATGGTCCTGCTTGAGTGGGAGGTTATACTAGATGACCTCCTGAGGTCACTTCCAACCCTAATTTTCTATTATTCTATGACTTTCTGATTGTCATGGCCATACATGGAAGAAAATGCTTTATATTAAGCTAGCACCTGCAAAATCTCTTAAGAGTTCACTGACTTCATATATGTAGTGTGCATAAAAATAACTCAAAAGTGATTGTTCATCTGCTATG
The DNA here is from genome assembly GCF_000455745.1 of Alligator sinensis. NCBI lineage: Eukaryota > Metazoa > Chordata > Crocodylia > Alligatoridae > Alligator > Alligator sinensis. The sequence goes on from NW_005841942.1 coordinate 2,146,779, forward strand.
TTGTTGCTGTTGTTGCTATTTTTATAAAGTAGTTCACTACAGTCAAAGTCACATAAAGGGATACAGCAATGATGTAGCCATAGAACTATAGGCATGTTAGTGCTTGCCAGGGACACTGTTGGCATACAGCTATTACAAAATGGCTTTAGAGAATATCCAGTATACTTACTAAATTCTACACTGACTGTTTTATTATGCTAATTGATAATCTAGTGTGCTCCAAAGATTAAAGAAAAATTAAATTAAAGCTACAAAATCAAAGGGTAACAACTTTATAATGCCTCTTTAATTTAGCAAAATACAATTAAAGTCGCACAGTGATAGAATTGACTATGAATACCAAGATGAATGTAATTGACAAAGTAAATGTTACAGAGCACCGTTTTATAAGAGCAAAGGAAAATGTCAATAAACTTCAGTATTAGTGAGTTGTCTGAGCATGCGTATTGAACATAAGATGTCTAGAAGTCCTCTGGGACATTCAACAGCACAGAACACTATGATGAATATTTGTGAAATTGTTAATAGATAATATTGGAATGGTTTGAGTTTATAGACATGCAGACTGCACTAGAAATGCAGCATGGACTGCAATTATAGTTGAAGTCTGACAGTGCATAAGACAAATGTTTCATTGATTGAAATAATTTGAGCTGAACAAACTACAATTTGTAAAAACTTCAGCAATGGCAACATGCACTTGAAAAAAGATTTTTATTTTCTGTATTGCACATAAAAGTTTTCTAGATTATTGCCTTGAGCTCTCTGAGGTAGGTAGTGACTATAATCAATGACTTCCAGTTCATGATAGGGAGAGCTGGTGAAGATAAGTAACAAGAAAATAAGTACCACACAGGTTCAGATCACAGATGTATCTTGCCCAATATTGTATATCTCACAGTGGCAAAGGTCAGGAGTCTACCGTCTAGGTCAGTAGATAGAAATCTCTTCTACTTTTTGGATTATTTATTTTTTTTAAATCTCTTTCTATGCACAAACTACACTTCCCCAGCTGGGTTATTTCCCATCCAGAAAAACTTCAAAGATCACTTTCGGTCTACAAACCAGGCTATGAAAATCATTACTCCACATTATAAAACTTTTTGCTATAGCCTGCCAGTTCAAGCCCAATATAAGTTGGTGGTAACTGAAAGTTGTTACCTTCAGCTGGCTAGTTGATTCTGGTGTTAAAGGATGGTCTGCTCTTGGGCCATGCCCTTAGTGGGCCATGCCAAATTATGTTCATCATAGAAGTCATTAACACAGTTGGAACTAGATGAATTGTTAAGAGTTCTACACCAAATCCCATTGCTGAAGATTATATAGATACTAAACCTCCTCTTCCAAACAAATATAAGATGTGCACCATCTGGCATGTTTTGAAGAAGTCAGTTCCTAGCAAAAAGGATAATTAAATAAATGCTGGTTCATCCAAGTCCAGTTTAACAGTAGTGAATGACATTTTAAACAAAAAGAGGCATAACTGAGCACTGATGAGAGGTGTACAAGCAGGAAATCCAGTTATCCAATGCCACATAGAGGGGAAGTATCACCTCCTTGGTTCTATTTGTCATCCATCTGCTGATGCATGATAAAGTACAGTTAGCTTTGCTGATGATTTCATCACACAGACAACTTGGAGTTCATCTTGGAGTCCACTATGACTCCAAGATCCCTTTCCGCTTCTGTGCTGCTGAGAGGGTCACTTCCCAGCCAGTAGGTGTGCTGGATATTTTTATCACCCTAGGTGCAGCACTCTGCACTTGTTTTTGTTGTACTGCATTGTATTGTGTACTGACCACTTTTCTAACCTGTCCAGGTCTGCCTGCAATCATTCCCTACCCTCTGGAGTGTGCACTTCACCCCACAATTTAGTATTATCTGCAGACTTACACAGAGTACACTTCACACCCACATCCAAGTCACTGATGAAGATATAGAAGAGTACAGGTCCAAGGGCTGAACCCTGCTGGACCCCACTACCCACATCTGTCCAGGTCAATACTAACCTGTCTACAACCACTCTCTGGGTGCAACCGCTAAGCCAATTTTGCCACCCACTCGACTGTGTAAACATCTGTCACAGCCTCTTAATTTATTTATGAGAATAGGATGAGATACCATATCAAAAGCTTTGCTAAAGTCCAAGAAAATTACATCCACCTCTACTCCTGCATCTAAGTATTTTGTGACCCTGTCATAAAATGAAACCAGATTGGTCAGGCATGACCTGCTATGAATCCATGCTGGTTTCCCTGCTGCATTATTTTTCCTGCTGGACTCCCACAAATATGATCTTTCATAATCTTTTCAAAGACCTTTCCACGGATAGAGGTGAGACTGACTGGCCTATAATTACTCAGATCCTTCTTCCTCTCCTTTTTGCAAATAGAGACCACACTGTCCCTTTTCCAGTCCTCCAGGACCTGACCTGAGCACCACAAGCGCTCAAACAGCCATGCCAGTGGCTCTGCTATGACACCGGCCAATTCCTTCAGTACTCTCGGATGCAGCTCATCCAGGCCTGCTGACTTGAACACATTCAGTCCATCCAGTGACTCTGCACCAAGTCAACGTTGACAGTTGGTGGGCTGGTGTCCCTTTGATGCCCATCTAAGAATCCATTAGGAGACTTATCTTGAGCCCCATTCAGGAACACTAAGGCAAAAACTCATTGAATAGCTCAGCCTTGACCCCTGCCTCTGTCACTAATTACTCCTGCTTGTTCAGTAGGGGTCTTATGCTGCCCTGCACTTTCCTTTACTCCTTACATACCTAAAAAAATACTTTTTGTTGTCTTTAATTTGTGTTCCTAGCCTCAGCTCTGTAGTTGCCTTTTCTTTTCTAACTGCCTCCCTGCAAGTGAGGACCAAGCAGGTATATTCCTCCTTGATAGCTTCCCCCTGCTTCCACTGCCTGTATGCTTTCTTTTTTGTCCTTAGGTTCCCCTGGATTTCCCTGTTTAGCCAAAGAAGTTTTTTGGCTCCTTTCCCCTTTTCCCTTGTACTCGGATAGTCTCCCTCTGTGCCCAAAGGATCACTTCGTTTAGAAATGACCACCCTTCCTGGACTCCCATCTCACCAATACTCTTATCCTGCATTAACTAGACTCCTAAGCACACTGAAGTTGGCCTTCCTAAAGTCAAGCACTTCCACCCTAGTAGTTATCTTACCCACCCTATGCCGTATGGTGAATTTGATTGATTGGTGGTCACTGTCCCCAAGGTGACCATGAATCTGCAGCTCCCCTAGCAGGTCCTCACCCATAGCCAACACCAACTCCAGTCAGGATAAAGCTTGTTACATTTGAGACTATTCTGTATTTGGAAAATTAAAACATTTGTCTGAATGTGACCAAAAGTCTAACTGAAAAGAGAAGCAGTGAGCTATTAACCATATTCAACCCGGCACCCAAGTACCATGAAAGAATATGTTAAAACTGATAGTGAGATTAAATTTTTTCCTGAACCCCAACCTGTGGAATATAGTATCATGGGATGCGCAATGTTGTGTTGTGCTGTCTCACCTCCTGGGGTGGGGGCATGCAGCAGAAGCTGAAGGAGGAAAGGGTTTCCCAGAGATCCCAGCTGCTGCTGGAGCAATAGGGGCAGTGGTAGGTGAGTGAAAGCATGGGGGATGCAAGTTAGGATAGCCATGGCCTATGATATTTAATACATTTAAACCCTAGTCTAAAGCTTTTCCAACTAGAATTGTCAAAATTTAGGTCCATTTCAGTAGAAGGAATGTCTTATCTGCAGATGTTAGTAAGGGATGTGACAACTCCCAGAACTGACTATATTACATTGGTTTTGGAAAGGATCATTGCATAACATTGCTGAAAACCTTGAGATTAAATCAATTATAACCCACCAATTTTGTTTTGGGTACTATTTTCCAGTAGTAGAAAAATGATACAGTATTCATTTATAAGATATAAACTCATATCACTTCTGAGTCCATATTTTGTAAGAGCAATATAGACACTTATTTCTTCCACTCTAACATCCAGAAAGAGAGCTTTATCAGTTGCAGAACAACAGGAGTTTTGGCAGAACAGCAGGAGGCTTCAAGTGGAGTCTGTCCTGGGGGATCTGTCCTGGGCCTGGTGCTGTTTAATGTCCTTATTAATTATCTGGATGGTGGAATAGAGAGCTTTTTGAACAGATTTACAGATGACACAAAACTGGGAAGGACTGTGAACACATTAGAGGAAAGGAGTGCAATTCAGAAGGATTTTGATAGATTGCAAAGGTGGGCTGAAACAAACAGGATGAAGGTCTCTACTGAAAAATGCACTCCAGAAAAAATAATCAAAATCAGATACAAACTGAGTGACAATTGGCTGAATGACTGTTCTACTGAGGAGGAACCTCACTGGATCATAAAATCAGTATGACTCTAAAGCTGTGCAAAAGGTGAATGCAGTTTAGGGCTGTAGCAATGGTTGCCCATACGCATGCCTGTAGGTTGGGGGGGAGGGACGTTTTAATTAGAACAGTTCCCGGAGAGCTGCCCTAATTAAGATGCCCTACTGTCACATGTATTCAGAAATGGCAGTGGGATACTTTATCTAAACCTCATTCAACAAGGTTTAGATAAAGTGCCCCAGTGGCCATTTTTTGTAATAAGCAGGGGCTTATACACACGACAGTGAGGCCACACTGGACTGTTCTAATTAGAACATGGAGCAGACTTGATTAATTGAGTCTGCTCTGATGCATTTTAATTAGAACGTGAGCCAGCATGTGCATAGGCAACTAATAGGAGAATTAGGTGCAAAATACAGGAGCTAAAAGTGCCTCTTTATTCAGCACTGGTTAGGCCTTATCTAAAATATTGTATTAATATTCTAGATGGCCTCCACATTTTAAAAAGGGCATATAGAAGTTAGAAAAGGTCCAGAGAAAGGCAGAAAAAATGATAAAGGGCCTGGATTGCAAGTCATACAAAGAGAGGCTGACAGAAATAAGCATGTGGGAAAGGTTGATTAAGAGGGGACATGATAGCAGTCTTCCAGGAATGGAAGAAATACCATAAAGAGGGCCACCTTTTTTCTTCATGGCTGCAGAGAGCAAAGTGCATCCCAATAGCTTGAAACTGCAGCAAAATAGGTTTAAATTGGACATCAGGAAAAACTTCTTCACTTGCAGAAGAGTGAGGCAATAGAATAGACTGGCTGTGGAAACTATGGAATCCCCATCACTAGAAGTTTTTAAAAAGAGGTTTGTTAAGCATTGGTCAGGGATGATCTTAGAGTATCTATGCCTGGAGTGTTCTGTAAAGAGTCACAGAAGGATTCCTGAGAGATAACAAGAAGCGGTCTGCCACCCAAAGTAGATGGATATTGGAGAGGACTATGCTCAGCAGCAGGAGAATGAAGCATAGAACCACAACTGACTTATGAAAGGTGATTAAGGGAGTTTCAACAAGTTTATGGGGGGTGATACAGAAAAACGAGTTTAAGTGCCCAGTAAGAGGGTGTGATGTGTGGAGTTATGCTTGCTGTCCTCAGGTTGCAGATCAGTATGCAAGGCACTTGATTTTTCCCATGCTTCTGGGTCTTGCTAGTTGTCAAATGGGACCAAGAAGGAATTCTTTCCCCTTCCCTGCATTGCTTCACATGTTTGGGGTGGCTTTTTTTAGCTCCCCTCAGAGACACTGGGTGTTGGATGCAGTCAATGCTGGGGATTTTGACTGGGGTGTACCAGTGCTCTTGCTAAGAATAGCAAGTCTTGCCCTCTGCTCAGAGTCAGAACAATGACTACATTTCCTGGGGATCAGGAAGGAATTTCACCCCCTGGTTAGACTGGGAGGGGAGGCCAGGGGGTTGCCTTCCTCTGTTGCAGAGGGCATGGCCCTTTTCCTAGGATCTCTTGAGTGCATTTTAACACCCTTTGCAACAGCAGGACACTGACTGCTATAGTTATCCTGCTTTACATGTGGCAGGTAAGGTTGTCATACCCTGTGCTTGTGTGACAAGGTTGATTAAATAGTTTTAGTAACAGATTAGACAAGGACTTGTGTTGGATAGCTTGGATAGGTATCTAAAAATATAAAAATAGAGGATTAGCTGAAGTGGACTAGTTTCAGAAAGGTTTAAGAACAGCCCATCTCCAGGTACTAGAGTATTCTGGAGATTTTAAACTACCAGTTAAAATGGAATCTGTAAACGAGCTCTGATCTGACATATAAATGTAATTCTATATTGTCTTTTCTCACAGGTAAAAAGGTGCCAGTGTTTGGTCAACATTTCTGGGAATTTATGATGGACACATTCACGCGATTCCACTATCAAAGTATTTACATGACTAATCAGCCCTTGGAGAAACATAAATTAATCCAGATAGGAATTATCTATTGTAACAGTCTTTGCCTTGCCTTTTAAAATATTTTTGCTACTCTTGCTTTCTCCCTTCCAGTTTCTAGTCTATTCCAGTTTACTATTCTTTGTAATTTATTCTGTTTTAATCCTTGCTAAATATTAGATTAAGCATATCTATATGTATTTGTCTGTACTAAATTACCATGCAATAAAATAATATGTAAGCCTAACTTTTCCATGACTTTTTAAATTTCTTTTTTACAGTAGTAGTTCAAATATTGATTTAACTGGCACTGGCAACATAGACTTTGTATCCTGTAAATACATTCTATGTCATATATGCCGTATACAGAATATCACACTTCTTTGATGGAAATAATATTAGCTCATCTAGACCATCCCCCTGCCTGTGTTACTTTGTATCATATTGCACAATTTAATTGAATACTGAGCAGTGAAATGGATACCATTTTTCCAGCATCCATCATTCCTCTTGAAAGAGCAGTGCTAAAATATACTGTTAGAACTAGCACCTTGTTGACAATAGATATTTTGCAGATGTGGTTTCAGAGAAGTTGCAAAATGGAATTTCTATAATGTAATGAAAAAAATACAAAACTGTTACTCAGAGTTATAAGAGTTATAAGTTCTGAGCTCCACATCCTATTCCCTCTTTCTGTCACAGGGCTTACCTACACACCAAGTTTTTGTACCAATTTATTTAACTGCATTGGGTTACAAACTGATACCGTTTCATGGACACTGTCACACTGATATCAAAGCATTTATACAAATTTAGCTTGTTTCAGTAATGTTACTGATTTCTAAAACAATATAGTTATTGCAAAAACTATGTAGACTGTCTCCCCAACAAAGAATCATAAATGAAGATGGTACGTTACTAAATTTTGTATAGATACATTTACTCATGTATCTAATACTCACATACATATCTGAATCTTGCCATAGCATAATAAAATTTAAAAAAAACAAAACATATGAGCAACAAAAAGTAAAACAAAAATTAGACAATGTTTAGCCCTATCTATGACATTCCATTTTCTTTTCATTAACTGCCTTCAGATTGCATCAGCCATTCACCAGCCTACTGATACTTAAAATGATTAGTTTGCCTTTTTATGTAACTATAAGGACTTTATAATTATCTTAATAAAATTGGGCAGCCAGTGCAATTATTTATTCACTTATTCTTTGGATTTATATACTCAGTGTCCAAGAACACCCATCCAGAGCTGTGAGCACCCTTGACATAAATTTAAAAGCACAATAAAGCAAAGTTATGGCATCTATAAAAGATTCCATAGCAATATTTTTCCTGCTCTGACCACATCTCAGATCAATCTACAGTTGGCAGACCCACTATGGATTATAACTTTATAATCCATATTTTCCTGCAAAATAGAAATCCTACTTCAGCTGTCCCCAGTTCCAACAGAATGGCTTTTCAGGGAACCCAGAAAATTCAATGTATTTGAACTATTTTGGACCAGGTTGGAAAAGAGATAATCCCAAAGGAAAACGGGCCTTGTTGTAAGGACAAGGGCATAAGTGGTGTGGTCTAGGGGGTAGGCCACCAAAGGAGGGCTAGAGAAAGGAGGTAGAAGATCAAGATCCCTACATGGGGGGCAGGAGTTGGAGTCTGTGCAACCAAACAAGGGGGCATTCCAGAGCAAAGTCCAAGTCACATGTCAAGTTAATGTTCTATTACCGATCCTATTGCAGTGGGTGTGGAAATATCCTTTTTTAATTATTCGTATTTGGATTTAAGTCCTGAATGGTAAAGAAATGAGCCAGCATGGAGTCACAAGGGAGATTATAATGATTTCTATAATGAAATCTGTCTTTGGGTGGGGAGAGGGCCATACGGGCTATAGCCGTAAGGAACTGTGTCTCTTAGCCCCACTGCTGTCATTCCTAACAACAGTTCTGGGATGGGGAGTTGGCTGTGTTAATGCTGCCAAACAGGGGAAAGGATCACCTTTAAAGAAGCTGTCACCCTCTAGATCAGTCCTAGCTGTTTGTGGAGAAAGTAGAGACAAAGAAGGCTTGAACTGTAGCTGGATTAGTGCAGCTGTTGCTGCCTGGTAAGTCCAAAGAGGAACCACTTTAAACCTTGAAATTTTAGCAATTGGGAGAACTAACTCTGGAACATGTGGAGTCCTGCTGTAATATCGACTATGGGACTGCATTATAAGGCTTTCAAGTTTGAATAAATAGTCTTGCTCCCATTTAGATCAATAGTAAAAATCACATTGACCTCAGCCCAGACAGGATATGTTACTAAAGGCTTGATCTAAAGCTCAAAGTCAATGGAACCCCCACTGACTGTAAGCTTTGGATTGGGCATTAAGGCCTTCTGTCAAGAAAGCAAATAATAATGTGCTGAAATTCATGTGTGTGCTTAAGTGCCATTTCTTTCAGTATAATTCAAGCACATACTTAAATACTTTTCCAGTTATGGATGCTTTCCTAAAACATAATTTAAGTGAGAGGGAAATAACACAACTCTAAGTAGAGCATAACGATCTATGCTGCCAACTTTAGAAATTTCAAATTATTTCTGTTTCAAATTATTACTAGATCCACTATAGAACAGTGGCTAGAATACATGTTATAGCAGCATCATGTCTTCTTGAATGCACAGAATAAACTCATGCTGCTGATTGTTCTGTACATTAAAAAGTTTATTAAGAAAATCCTGTGGTGCCACATCAAAAAGTGATAGTACAAACATTTTTTGTTCAGTGAGTTCACATAATAGTATTTTCTTCCTACAGAAGTATTAGGACATATTTTAAGCTTTTCCCCCTGAGTTCTGAGATGACAGTTGTTATTTATCATTGTGGGATAAATTGGTCACCTGTAAAAACAGGTATAGTATGACTGAAGCTTACATTTGAAGTTCTAGACCTTTGCTGAATATCATAGATATGAAAGAACACAAATTTAACAATACACACATGCTGCTTCAGAGGCTAGAATTTATGTTTTCAATAAATATACTGAGATCAGGACTGAGAATGATTCAGTAATCATTGTGTTGCACTCTAAAATAGCCAGCCCTTAAAGCCACAGAAAGTTCTGTTTAAACAAAACTATAAAAATGTTATTTCAATACGGACAAGTGCAGGGTGCTGCACTTGGGCAGTAGGAACTAGCAGCACAATTATAAGCTGGGAAACTCCCTTCTCGAGAGCATGGTGGCAGAAAGAGATCTTGGAGTCATTACTGACTCCAAGATGAACATGGGCTGACAATGCGAGGTCACGGTCAGTAGGGCTAACCATACCATGTCGTGCATCCATAGATGCATCTCAAGCAGGGCCAAGGAGGTGATCCTCCCCCTCTATGTGACACTGGTCAGTCTGCAGCTGGAGTACTGTGTTCAGTTCTGGGCGCTGCACTTCAGGAGGGATGTGGACAGCATTGAGAGGGTCCAGAGGAGGGCCACCCGCATGATCCATGGACAGCAGGACAGACCCTACAAAGAGAGGCTATGGGACCTTAACCTGTTCAGCCTTCGCAAGAGAAGGCTGAGGGGGGACCTGGTGGCCATCTATAAACTCACCAGGGGGGACTAGCAGGGTTTGGGAGAGACCCTGTTCCCTCTAGCGCCCCCTGGGGTAACAAGGAATAACAGCCACAAATTGTTAGAGAGTAGGTTTAGACTAGACATCCGAAGGCACTACTACACAGTCAGGGCGGCTAGGATCTGGAACCAACTTCCAAGGGAAGTGGTGATGGCTCCTACTCTGGGGATCTTTAAGAGGACGCTTGACAATTACCTGGCTGGGGTTATTTGAACCCGGTTTTCTCTCCTGCCCAGGGCAGGGGGCTGGCCTTGATGATCTACAAGGTCTCTTTTGACCCTACTTCTATGAATTTATGAATCTATGAATATATTTTATATGCAATATTTGGCATTAGCATATATTTTAAAGATATTGCACAGTCATTACTTTGGCCAATGCTTCTGTTTGGGATTCTTGAATAGCAGATGGTCAAGATTACCTCAAACTTTCCCCTATCCCCTATGAACCTACTTTCTTCCTATCACATTATGCCAATTATTTTCAGCCTGAGAAATGAGCACACAAATGAAAAGGGGGAGATGTGTTTGGTTCTCTCTTTCTCCTGGCTGCTAGGAATGGGGAGTTTCTTTTTTAATTCCTGGGAATGGGTGAGGAAAGATCTATCCGCAATTATCTGTGTAGCTTTCTTCTGCCTGCTTTCTGTCAAGACCAGTCCTTCCTTTCTTCCCCATTTAAACCTATTCTTAGTCTGGAAGGAGGCTGCATGCTTCTTTGCCCCATTCTCATATCTCCTTTCTTTGCTGACATGTTCTCAACAGGCAGCTACAGCATCTGCCTGGCTGGATAGGCATCTGGCTGGGGGCATCTGACCCCAGCCCTCTTTCCTGCCTAGGCAGGGGTCAGACCCAGTGATCTGTTGAGGTCCCTTCCTAGCATCTATGAATCTATGAATCTATGATTCAGAAAGTGCCAAAAAGAGGCATTGCAGTTCTTGTATGGTAAAGGGCTAACAATAGGAGTGGGCCTGGAGATACCATAAGGAGCTGCTATTCTACAGGGTGAAAGCAAGGATAAGGAAAAGAAGATAGCATCCAGGACTTTGAGATAGCATCCAGGACTTTGCCTATTTCCATCTGTGTAGCTTATTTTACCCTTCTAAGTATGCCGAGAAGACTCCAGTATGGCCACATACATGGAATGGGGTAACTGCATGCAAGTTCCTGAAAGTGTGGTTGGAGAAAAGCCACTACGAGCAATGTTTTGATATCAAAGAATAACCTGCCTTTTTTTTCTTTTTCATATTTTTGTGACAAGATATTTAGTAGAATTTAAAGATTTTGGTGGAATCTGGTAAGTCACACCATGATTAGTTCCTTGCTGTGGCCTCAAACATGCAATCTCTTCCGCTGTCAACTGTGGACCTTAGTGCCTGCACCAACCTAACCTTGCCCGGTTTTACATTCAAGAGAATTATAGTTATGGCACTTCCCTAGAAGCAAACACTTGTGTTTGAAGCTCCTCTCATCCACAGGGGGTGTGAATCTGCATCTCCCACTTCTTAGCAAAGTTCTCAACCAGGCATTGCCCAGACCCCATCCAACTCTCCTCCTTTTGAAGTGTCCCTACTAGGCAGCCAATTCCCAGCATAGGGCTGTAATCACCAGATCACAAGTTGGGCATTTCTCAGTACTCTCTTCAGATTTCTTTTTGAAGCTGCACCCCCTAGAGACTGTGGGAGATATTTGGAGCCAAGAGAAAAAATATTAGTTGGACAATGTGGGCCTAAGTGAGATTGATGCTTTGGCTGAACCTTTGGTTCTAGTCTGGACCTTGGTTCCAATGGGGAAGAGTATTCCCCATTGCTCTCCACCCATTTTATCCAATATTAAACAAATGTACACAGGCTCAGCTTCAAGAAGAGGCTGAAGAGGAGAGCAGATCATACCTAACCCATGACCTAGTGATTAAAGCATTCTGGTGGGCAGTCATAGATATAAGTTTAAACTCCTTCTGGGTGAAGGGGCCTGGAGCCTGGGTCTCCTGATTCCTGCATAAGATAGGGCACAGGCAGAAGGTATGCTTGTTGTATGATTGGTCCCTTGAAGGCACTCTACAACTATGCCCTGACAGAAGTGCATAGCTGCAGACTGCTTTAAAAGTGCCTGATTGTGGGACAAATTAACCCTCATTTAATGAGTGTTCAGATGAAGGCACTCCAAAGCAGAGCACCTTTATTAACTTCCATTTGTCCCTGCCCAGGAGCAGGGCTGGGCTGTATCAGCACAGCCCCAGCCCCAGTGCTTCCTTCAGGATGGGAAAGGGAAAAGAAGGTAAGGAAGCTGCATCTGGAGTTTGGCCAGCCTGAGGGTGAGGAAGGTGGATTAGAGCCACCCACCTGCATGTCTGTAGCCTCTCTTCCCTGGATTGGCTCCAAAGTAGAGCTTAATTGCCCCTTCCCCCGCAACCAAACAGCAAACGTCTATTGGGTCAGCAGGGTTGCTGTAAGTCATGGCATTTTCTGTGAAGTGCCATGAGTTATAGCAGGGAGCTGCACGTCTATTAGTGCACATAGTTCCCTGATTTCTTTTATTTTAGGTTAAAATACCAAATACTCTCCCACCACCATTTTTTGTACACCCAGCATGTTGGGACTTCCATTCATGTACACACACAGCGAGCTGAATAGCTGCCAAGTAGGTCTGTGCAAGTAGACAAGTATTCAATCCGGCTTCAGATCCGGCAGCTTTGGATGTCAATGATCTGATCCAGAGCTCTGAATCAGTTTGCTGCTTCGATCCAGCCAAAGTGACTCCGAAGCTTCAGAGCCGCCTCGGAGATCCAGCCATAGGGTATAATGGGGGAATCAATGAAATATCTATAACTTTGTTGTTTTGTCTCTGATTTGGGTGAAACTTACAAAGATCATAGCCTCTTCTGAGAACATGAAGCCTACCAAGTTTCAGGAAGATAGGTGCAGGGGCTTGGGGGTAACTGCACCCCAAATTCAAGAAAGCAAAACTCATGTCATGTCTATGTGTTACATCACAGGGGGGTGAAAACTGCAGGAGTGGTAGCCCCTGTTAAGTCCATGAAACGTGCCAAGTTTCAAGAAGATAGGTGCAGGGGTTTGGGGGGAACTGCACGTCAAGCTGCTGACAGGCAAAACGTGACACAGATAACCCCATGTGTGTTAAGGCACAGTGGGCTGAAAACTTCAAGGGTGGTGGCCCCTGATCAGGCCACAAAGCATGCCAAGTTTCAAGAAGATACACACAGGAGTTTGTGGGGAACTGCACCTCAAGCTGCTGACAGGCAAAACTCGTGATGTGGGTGGGTGCTTGGGCAACTACGTCAGTCTTGGGGCACACGGGGGTGGAACCTAGTGAAGGCTGGACCCTGCCAGGCCACGAAACCTGCCATCTGCATGTGTGTCTCGCTGGGGGGGTCTGTCTTCTGGAGCCCTGCACCTCAAGGTGCTGACAGGCAAAACTCATGATGTGGGTGGGTGACATTGTGTGTGTCTTACGGTGCACCCTTCCTGCCACTGAGGCCTCTGCACAACATGGCAGTGTGCCCCAGTGAGGCCTCCTCCTCCCTTACAGCCTCATGCCTTGTCCTCCACTTTATGTGCCAACAGGTAAAATAACCTATCTGGCTCAACACCAATAGCCTCAGCAGCAGCATCAAAGGTACCCAAACAGAACTGTCAGAGACCCTTTCTTTTTATAAAGAAATTGACAGCCAGAAGTAAAGATGGTGTGTTGTGTTGTATTGTGTTGTGTTGTGTTATGTTGTGTTGTGTTATGTTGGACATAAGATGTTACTCATGGTGTGTGATGGCTTATCTTGTGTTTTTATGTCTATATGTGTATTATGAAGAAAAAAGGAGTACTTAAAAAAATGTATCTTTGGAATCTTTAGGGTTGAAAACCCTTTTGTCAGGCTAAGGAATTAGCTGCAGTTGGTCCTGGATGGAATGAATAGTAAAGAAGCCAGAGGCTGGCCTGGCCCACAATGCAGGCAACAAAGCCAGGCAGTGATAATGGAAATGGAAGTGTCAGGGGGAGAGGGACAGGTTGGGGTGGGGGGTAGGAGGGAAAGGGGGATGTAGCTGTGCAGGTAAAAGTGCAGAGGTGCCTGGGGTGTCAGATGTCCGGCAGGTCACAGTGTGCCAGAATTCCATTGTGTATATTGAGTCCATCAGTTTCTGTACCTACTACCTAGGAGGCTAATGAAGTGCAGTTTATAGGCCCAGCTCTGAAAAGTGGTTTGCATTGTCATTTGTTTCTTCTCAGGATCAGGCCTGAGAGACTGGAGGCAGTGTGTTTTTTTGGTGATGAATGTGCCCCCACAGGTAGTTGGGTTTTGTTGTTTTTGATAGATTTTAATGTGTAAAATGAAACAGGTATCTGCCCTCAAAGACACTTACCCCAGCACCAAAGTAAATTCAGTGCTCTTACTGCTTAGTTCACTCTTATCAAAATTGTGGTTTTCTTCTGCTGAGCATGGAGCCTCAACTGATCTCCATTAACTCTCTCTGTGCCTGATCTTACCTCACAGTGGGCACATCTACACAAGCTGTTTACTGCAGAGCTGACTAATTACCTTGGCAGTAAAACATCACCGTCTACACATGCGGTGTTATTAGGATGGAGTAAACTAATTAACTCTGCCATAGTATCATACTATCATAGTTCTTAGGGTCAGAAGGAACCTAAACAGATCACCAGGTCCAACCCCCTGCCCCAAGCAGGAACGGGTGCCAGGATCATATCACCCCAGTCAAATATCTGTCCAGCCTCCTCCTGAAGACCCCCAAGGTAGGAGAGAGCACCACCTCACTTGGGAGCCCATTCCAGAGCCTGGCAGCCCTAACTGTAAAGTAATGTCTCCTGATGTCCAGCCTGAACCTTCTCTCTAACAATTTGTGGCCGTTATTCCCAGTAACCCCGGGTAGTGCCTAGGGGAACAGAGCCTCCCCCAATTCCCACTGGTCCCCCCTGGTGAGTTTGCAAATGACCACCAAATCCCCTCTCTTGTGGAGGCTGAATAGATTCAAGCCCTTCCGCCTCTCTTCATGGGGCCTGCCCTGCTGCCCCTTGACAATGCATGTGGCCCTCCTCTGGACCCTCTCAATGCTAGCCACATCCCTCTTAAAGTACGGTGCCCAGAACTGGATGCAGTACTCCAACTGTGGCCTGACCAATGCCGAATAGAGGGGATGGATCACCTCCCTGGACATGCTTGTGATGCATCTGTGGATGCATGCCATGGTGCTGTTAGCCTTACTGACTGCTTCCTTGCATTGGTGACTCATGTTCATCTTGGAGTCAACAATGACTCCAAGATCCCTTTCTGCCACCATGTTGACAAGAAGGGTGTTCCTCAGCCTATAGGTGTGTTGCTAGTTCCTTCTCCCTAGATGCAGTACCTTGCTCTTGTCTGCATTAAATTCCATCCTATTCTCATCTGCCCACCTCTGTAATTTGTCTAGATCTAGGTGGATTCTGTCCCTCCCCTCCAGCATGCCCACCTCACCCCACAACCCGGTATCGTCAGTGAATTTGGACAGTGTGCATTCCACACCCACGTCCAGATCGCTGATAAAGATGTTGAACAGTACAGGCCCTAGGACTGAGACCTGAGGGACTCCACTGCCCACATCCCTCCAGGTCAAAATGACCCATCTACCACCACTCTCTGGGTGTGACCAATTTGCCACCCATATGACTGTGTAGGCATCAATGCCACAGTCACCAAGTTTGTCACAAGTACTATCCTACAGCAGAGTTACTTACTCCACCACAACACATGTGCAGACAACAATGGGGCTGGGTGGGGCATGAGTGTGCTTCAGTGTGGGGGCTTCCTGCCAGCTAGCAGTACACTAAAGCACCCTTGTGCCCCAGCCAGCCCCTCCACAGCACAATAAAACAGGTCACACCAGCTCCACGCTGGCAGAGTGACCTCTGCAGCCATCTGCCAGATGGCTCAATGTGATGCAATCCCAGGCACACATGCAAACAAAATGCCTGGGAGCAATAAATTCTGATTCAAGCTGCCTGGGAGCAATAAACTCTGATTCAAGCTGTGCCGGAGTTTATTCAACTGAATTAATTGCATATACAGATGTTCCCGGCGGATGCATCTACAAAAAGTGCTTCACTGTGCATTAGACTAATCAAATTATATCTAATAGGGATGGGTCCAATCTCCACATGGCTGGGAGGCAGCTGTCCAGCACCTGGGACAACTCTCTTAGCTACATGAAGATCAGGATGGGTCCTGATCTCCACATGGATGAGAGGCCGGCTGAGATGGATCTGCTCACTGAAAACCCCTTGCCCACCCTCCAGAGCTTGGGGATAATTCCCTGTGCCCATTGCCAGCCTGGGGCTGGCACCCAGGGGAGCCTGCAGCTCACCCTGGCTGCTTCAGAAGGCAGAGCAGAGCAGAAGCAGCCCTGGACTGGGCTTCCCCTGTTGGCTCAATTTGCTGCCAATGGGGGCACACATGGGGTGCATCTACACATACATTTGATCCAAAATCAGTTTACTTGTGAGTGAACTACTCGGGCAGGCATCTACACGTGTGGGGACATGGAAGCACATTTGCTGCTCCTAGCAGCAAACTGCTCCCACTTCCTGTGGCCCTTCAGTAGACCCCTGCAACCCCCAGGGGAAGCTCAAGGTTCCCCCTGGGTAGTAGCCCAGGGGCTGGCAGGTTCCGGACATTGCTCCCTGCATCTGGAGAGCTACCTGCTGCCAGGGCAGGGACGATGTCCCCCTGCACCAGGGCAGGGGACTTGACAGCTGCAGGGGAGGTGCAGGTCCACCCCCCTGCCCCAACCTGCCAGTGGGGCAGCTAGCAGCAAGCTCCAGGATGGGTGGGGATTGCCCATCTAACTGGGGGCTCACTACTAGCTGTCCCACGGGCAGACAGGGCAGGGGTTTGGGACCTATGCCACCCTGTAGCTTTTTCCAAGCCCTGTACCTCAATTTCCCAATCAGGGTGTGGGGCTGGGACCTGTCCCTGCCTGGGATAGTGCCAAGCCCTTGTTCCACAATCACAGGGCAGGGGAGCCTGTTCCCCACCCAGCTCTGCACTTGTGGAGCTGAGTCTGTTCCCATGCTCTGACCCAGCTCAATCTGCTGTGGAGAGGCTAGCTGGGGCAGCAAGTAGTCCCCAAACTAAAGTACTCTCATGCCCCAACAAGTCACGATGGTGTCTATACGTGTGATGCTGCAGAGTTAAAAAGTCTGTGGCAAGGTAATACTTGTACTACCCCCCTGCTGAAGAGTTAATTAGTTTCCTACAGTCTAATAGGGCTGCACATGTAGATGCGAGACATTACTGTGATGCTAATTGGTCTACTCTGCAGAAAAAATCTTGTGTAGATGCACCCAGTAACAGTTAACACTGGGCAGCTAAGGAGCAGTAAGTTCCTTCCTCTTGCTGTTTGCCTACTCATAAGGTAACTGCAGGCTCAGGGGAATTAAGAACTCTGGGGGTTACACTCAAAGTCAACCTTAGGGAAAACCTGGGTGAACTTGTATTTTTGGTACTCCCCAAGTCAGTGAAGCTGCTGCAAGCAGAGGCAGAAGCAGGCAGGCAGGGGTGCACGGCATGTTCTGACAGGAAGGCAAAGCAGCATGATGTGCCAGGCAAAAGGGTGGGCAGGCACTGCTACTGCTGAGCGGGAGCAAGGTAGGCAGACTGGAGTAGGCACCACTCCATCCATATGTGCCCAGCCCAGATCCTCCTAAGCAGCAGCTGGAGGCTGGGGGCAAGCTGGGCTGGACACCACTCCTCCTGCCTGAGTTTGGGATCAGCCAGGGTAGGGCAGGACAGGGGAAGAGCACTGCTGTGAATGCAGAGTTGACATGTGTGGGTGAGTGTATGCATGTGTGTGCCCATGTGTGTGGCACCCCCTGACCATGGAACCCTAAGAGGTTGTAAATGTTGCCCACCCCTAAATCTGGCTCTGGTTATACCACCCTTCTCATAACTGTGGGCCCAGGATTGCTAATTTGGGAGCTTCTGGATTAAAGAGGAAACTCAATTAGAAGCACTTAGCAACCAACACTTCTAAAATCAGGCAGGTGCCCAAAATCACCTCCTTTATTATCTGTCTCTTGATGCCTAAAAGGTTTGTTCCAGTCTTAGAGTTCCTTTTATGGGTAGATTAGTAGGAGAATTTACAGATTTAGTACCGCCCCTTCCAATGAGCACTTAATTACTGATTGGGAGGGAAAAGAACACACATAATAAATAATAAAATATGCTGAAACTCCAATCCACTATGCAAATAAACATATTCAAGTCAAGTCTGTCCCAAGGCCGCACCAACTATTGGGGCTCCTTTGATGTAGTAATAACCTTCCTGCATTCTTTCCAGTCTTTTGCAATCCTTGTACAATCACTTCATTTTAATCCTGTCTAGTCTTTGATGTCGGTGGTTCAGCTTGTCCTAGGTCTTGCTCTTCTTCTTCATCCATCCACAGCATCCTCAATGATGGAGTTGGAAAGGGTGCAAGGCCTTCTTTTTAAATGTCCAAACCACTGCACATAAACATATTAAATGATTGCATTTTCCATGTGGTATAGCTTGTGCCAATAAATCTGTTAAAAATATTGTTTTGCTGCTGACAAAGGCCACATGCCAAATCCAAGCCTGGTGAGAGCAGGTGCAATACTTTTGGTTTCAGTGGCATTGTGCCCATTCATACCAGGCTGATAAGCTGGCCTCTTGTCTTTAAAAGACTGCCATTGTCCCAGATATGCAGATAAATGAATATTCCCATTACAGAATTGCTTTTTTCAGGGTCAACACTAGTTCTCAGATCACTTAGCAGACATAGGCTTCTTCTCACTGAATTAGGTACTGTTACAACACCAAGAAATTTACAGAATGACAATCCTTGTACTCTTCAATACTAGCATCTGATGAACTTTGTATAGAACATAGAAGGCAAGGCTCTGCCTTCAAAAATGAAATATATATAGCTGAAATGATATTTCAGTTAAAGTTGGAAAACCTGGAGTGGTTAAACAAGAACTGAATTAACCTTCATCTAAACTTAGATCCAGACAAGTTTTTGGAGATTCAAAAATATTTTATTAATTTTTGTTCCCATTTTTCTCTCCCAGGCCGTAACAGTACAAGCAGTAGTGCCAAAGTTTGTGACAAAGGCTATGCATGAAATCATAGAGAAGTAGAGCTGGAAGGGACCTTGAGAGGTAATCTAGTCCAACTCCCTGCTGAGGCATATTCTTACATTATTCCTGCGCAGATTAACAGAAGTGCACAAAAGTGTACAAGAAGGCTGGTTTGTGTAATATTTCCAGCCTATTTTTATAGTTCCAAGATGTTTAGATCAATACTAAACTAGGTGGTACTTACACAGACCATACCAAACCTTGGAAACCTGAAATTGTACATGAGTGAAATTCAAGGAACTGGAAATTTTGTTTTTCTAACCTCAAAATGTATCTTATTTCAGTGGCATCAAATCAATGAGAGCCACTTCTGTTCTATTCTATTTGATTGATTTTAATTCAATCCTTGTTCTTTATACCATAACATCTCTCTGGTATGCAACTGCAATGACAAGTCTCCTGTTGGCAAAGAGATGAGTAATTTGTGCATGACATCTTTTATTGCGCCAGCTGCATGGTTGGATAGACTTTTGAATGTTTGACTGCTTGTCTAAGTCTAGCCCAGCCATGCAGCTGGACTAATAAAGATATCACCCACAAAAATCCTTGCTTCTTGCATATTTCCTAGACCATCACAGCTACACATCACTTGAACACTCCTCCTGGCAGATAATTAGTGGGATAACTGGTTAGATATGTGGCCTATGAAAGATCAAAGGATATTGCCACGTTCAAAAATCTTTAGAGAACTACAAATATCTCTAAGGGGGAAACATAGTTAATATGATATTCAGATTACAAGGAAAGAGACAGATGATACCAATGTTTAATGCGAAACCTTTGAGTATGAATAGAATTGCATGCAGTATAACAAATAGTATATCTGAAATAATATGATTTTTTATTCAAGCAGACTTCTTTTGCTTTTTTCGACTGTAAACATAAAGTTGACTGCATTAGATCAGATCACCTATTGCCTGGGGAAAGTAGACTGAATTGTATTCCCTTGTTGATCTCAGGGAGTCCATATCCTGAATTTTGCTCTACAAGATGTAGAAAATCTTGATCTCATTTATTATGTCTCACATGAGGTAGTTTTTGATTTTCATAATTTTGTAATGAAAATTTTAGTTTGTCTTTATCTCTCTCCTACTATTTCAAGCTATATATACAGCTTTTACATACATAATCAGATTTTATTCCATTTATTTGAGAAAGCAGGTTCCTTGCTATACAGGTACAGCATAACAGCAAATAGTCCAATTAAATCAAAGCTGAGGTAACCTGCAGTTCCACTGACAGCTATCGCCACATAACTTCAATGTGACTTATATGCAAAGATAATGAATTCTCTAATGCAAATTTACACATGAGGGTCAAATAAGGAACTTCTTTGTATTTGACAGTACATTGGGTATTAGGTATTTGTCATGAAATAAATAATTCATCTCACATAACCACTTGCTATGTAAATGATAGTCTGTGTATATTAAAGCATTTAGCACTTAGAATAAAATGGACAGCTGGGGCCAAATGAATATCTCTCAGGACACATTACCATTACTGTTCCCCTGTGAGTTTTTAACTCTTTTTCACTTCTGAGGGTTGTCATGAAGACATTAATTGAATACGGCATAGGGTTCATTTTGATGCATACAGAGTCACAAAAAAAAGAAAATAATATAAAACAGCTATTCATTTCAGACTCTATTTTTCCCTTATCAATAATGCTTCTAAGGTCTCTGGCGTAATTTGGATTCAGTTCAATTCAGGAAAAAGTAAAGGTCAGCTATTTTCTAAATATCAAGTAGATGACAATCAGCATTAAAAAGAAAGAGTTAACATTAATTAATACTATTGATGCAATGTTGGACGTGCACAGAGGCTGCCCTTCCTTGTACATATCTACCATTTCTCTCCCCACCTTTGTAAAACCTCCACACCTTCACTTTTGGGTTTCTCCAATTTTTTTACATTTAGCCATCACTACAAAAAAGGACTACACTATCCCTTGCCTTCTTAATTACCAGCTCTTGGAGTTTTGAAATATAAACCAAAAGGCACTAAGTGTATAACAAAATATGCCAGCTGAGGATCTACTGCAATGTCTCACTAGTCAAGACAAGTAGACACAAAGACCAGTGCTCCAAAGAAATACAGAATATATTTTTTCTTAAATGCTTGGCTGGTGCATTTTGCTAGGACAAACTGCTAGTTGTGGTGTCAGGAAGGAATTGTCCTCCACTTCAATCTCCCATGCAGCATAATATTTTTGGCTAACTAAAGTCACTGAGACTTATATAGGGATATGTGAGTGAGGGTATACAGGTAGTTAACTTAGATGATCTAATTAAATAATCTAATTAGATGTTTAAATGATCCATGCTATCTAGTTGTCTTAACTCTAGCCCTCACCAAACTCCAACAAGTGAGAGTTAAAATAACTCTTCAGCTAGCATACATTGTTATACAGCCCTTGTTACCTTAGACCCTAAGAAATATATAAAATTTAATTCATTATATAATTTCATAGAAGAAATTAAAATCACATCTTCTCACAAGTTTCTGATGAACATGAAAAAAATGTTAGGTCAGTAGAACTAATGAAGACCAGAATTTATTTTTCCTCCCATCATTTTGTGAACAAAAGGACAGAGGGGGAAGTTTGAAGCCTAATAAACACAATTGAAATATTGTTGAATACACAGGAGATCTGTGCCTCCTTCTATGGAAACTCAGAGGTCTCATCAGTGCTAATGATAATGGGAGTTGTGCTTGCTCATTGAGAAGGGAATAAATATCAAGAAATAGCAGTCTGAAATTAGAAAACAGTAAGGCAACTCTAAAAAAAACAGTATAATAAGCAGTTTTGACCACGACAGTTTATAAGCCTAGGGGCAGTACAGATTCCAAAATCTGGCCCTTCCTTTTGTGATTAGGACTAGTCTTCCTTGTTTTCATAAAAAAAAAGAAAAATTCTGCTTATAATCCAAATATGGCTGGTTAGTGAATGGCATAGAAAGTCACTGAAAATAAACGATCCACTTTTGGAAGAAAGTATCCACTCTTGGTGGACACCAAATCTCTAAGTTCTGGTTCTCATACTGTGATTTATTACATGGGCTAAGTATAGACAGTCAAAAAGCCCAAGGTTGAATCGATTCAATCTTCACAGGTTAGTCTAAGCTGCATACACTGAATCGTTAAGCAAGTGAACAAACATTCACTTTAGATTCTGGAAATGCAGCCACAGGCCTGCAGTGGCCCAGGCCAGAAGCCGGGGGGGGTGCTAGAGCATGCCTTCCTGCTTGGCTGGAGCAGACAGCATGGACCAAGGCTTACCCACCCACCCAGCAAGGGTGGAGCGTTGGGCGCTGTAGGGGAGGTCCAAAGCATCCTGGGATGATGGGGGACTGTAAGTGAACTTGAATCTGGAAGAGATCTGGGACAGAAGTTCAATGCATAGATTTAACTCAATCAGCTAAATCTGATACTACATCCATCTAGGTTTATTCTAAACTGGTTTTGGCCATTTTGAAAGCAGTTAATGTTTACTGAATGTCTGTTATATTACAGATGTGAACCAGTTTCCAATCACTTATATCAGTTTGTGTGTCATTTCTGTCCCTAGCCATGGTGACAACTAGCACAGTTTTTCTGTCACTAAAACACAATGGCTTGAAAAAAGGGTTTCAAAATGGTTTAGAGTAACTTACTCTAGCATAAACCCACCCCAGACAGGCATTTGGGAGCAGATTTGCTGCTCATGGCAGCAGTCTGCTTCCACCACAGTTGGCCCTGCACCAGCCCCCTGTAGCGTCCAGGTGGAGGTGTCTCCCAGCAGGGGCTGGGACATTGCTCCCTGCCCCCAAAAGCTGCCTGCTGCCAGTGCGGACTCTGCCACCAGAGTGCAGGTGAGGACAATGTCCCTCTGCCCTGGCAGCAATGAGCTCCTAGTCCCCACTCAATGATTGTGGGGCTAGGGATGGGAGATTCTTATCTCCCAACACTAGCTCCATGGTCACGGGGCCTGGGCTGAAAGATTCTTGTCTCCCAGCCCTGGCCCCACGGCCATAGGGTCCAGGCTGGGTATTATCATCTCCCAGCCTGAGCTCCATGGTCATGGGGGATAAAAGTCTCCCAGCCCAGCCCCATGACTGGGGGACTGTGATTAGGAAGCAAGGCAGGAAGCTCCCTGCTGCCAGGGGAAAGGGAATATTGTCCCCACCCAGGCTCTGGTGGCAGAGCCTGCCCTGGCAGCAGGCAGCTCCCAGGGACAGGGAGCAATCTCCCACCCCATGCTGCCCGGTTGACCACAAACACATTTGCTCCCAGTTGGCTGTCTACACATGCTGTACTGCACAGTAAGTAATCAGGAGTAAATTTGCTATTTGAATTTACAGGTAACAAATTTACTCATGATTAGAGCAAATTATTGTGCAGTAAGCATCTGCACATGTAGACGGTGACATTTACTGTGCAGTAGTTAGGTCTAGTCTTGAGTAAAGCTTCTCATATAGACGTGCCTAGAGAGCAAAATCCTGGGAAAGGGATCAAAGTCAGCATTAAAAGGTTTTGCTTGATATGACAATGTCCTCTTGAAAGTCAGATCCCTCCTTTTCAGCTGAAATGTATGTCAAAACAGGTGAGGACTAATGCCTGGTCTGGATGTAGCTTTTCACTCCTAACCATGTGGAATTTGGGACTGTGAAGTATGCAAGTCACAGGAAGCAAAGGTCAGAAACTCTTCTTTGAAACTTTTTTTTTTTTTATCTGAAAACATTGTTGATGCATGGAAATTAAACTTTCCTTATAGAAGTATATTGTTTCAATGAAACTTTTAGTCATTAAAGATTTAATGAGTCCTCAGCAGCATTTCTGGTCAAAAGCAAAAAGAGAAAAATAGCCACCCCAGAACAGCCAATAAACTAATGATTAAGGAGCTCAGTTGGGATGAGAGTAACTCAGGTTCTGAATCAGAAACAGCAGTGACTTGACCCACCTACCTGCCAGCTAAATTGTATCATCACTGTGTTATTCAAGACAGAAGACAGGGTAGATATGTACCTTTACAGACAAATTAAATAGTCAAGGTATGCCTTCCAGCTTCCTCTCTCAGTTGAGTTACTGCCCTTTCACAAATAAATAAATAAATAACAATAAAACGCAAGGTCTCAGGGCAAGAGGGAAAGCACAAATTAAGATTATAACAATTTTAATGGGACAGGAAAAAGATTTCCTGAACAAATCTAATCACCAAATCTATAACATTCTCTTGAAGCACAAGTGATGTAGTGCTACATCAGTGCCAAAGTGCATCACTCAGATGGTAATATTGCCTGGGTTCTCCTTGGCCTTAGCCTCAGATAAAACATTTCAACTTCATTTATGTACCTGTATAAAAGCCCCAGTGTAGTTCATGGCAGAATGCTGAAGAGGGTTAATTCAGAAGAGAACAGCAGGAACATGATCTCTCCTCTGATCCTCTTTCTTAAAATGATTTTCAGTGACTCCCATCTTAAAATATGCAAAACTCTAAATAGAAATATGCAGATAATGAAAATTGTGCTTCCTGAAAGATTTCAGCTTTATAGAGTTTGCTTTCACTCTATATTGTAACAAAGAAAATTCTGGGAAAAATTGCTTTTTGGATGACTAAAAATGCTTCATTTTAGCCAAATCAAAATATTTTGTTTTGATTTTGATTTATTTAGATTTGTAGTTATAATTTACAATTTAAAAAAATTGAAAAAAAAAATCCTCTTTAAAGGAAAAATCAAATTGTTTCTTTCTAGCCTTAGCTACACATGTGCTTTACTGCAGAGTAGACTAATTAGCTGTGGAGTAATGCCTCACCATCTACAGGTGTGATGGCACTGGGCCGCAGTAAACTAATTTGCGCCAACAGAAGCTAGTACTGTCTCTGACAGTACTATCAGAGACAGTACTATCGAAGACAGTATTATCTTACACTGGAGGCATAAAATAAGGTGTAAATTATACCCGGTCAGCCCACCCAGC
Source organism: Alligator sinensis (assembly GCF_000455745.1). Taxonomy (NCBI): domain Eukaryota; kingdom Metazoa; phylum Chordata; order Crocodylia; family Alligatoridae; genus Alligator; species Alligator sinensis. The sequence continues at coordinate 2,171,834 of NW_005841942.1, forward strand.
CAGGGACTTGACTGCTTCCTGCTGCCTAGTGGTACAGCTCCACACTTTCAGCACCCTCATGCCCCAGCCAGTTCTGCTGCTGCCGCTACCCAGAGCCCACAGCTGGCCCTCAATGCCCTCTGCCAGCCTGGGCCTGCTCCACCCCTGCTCAAATTGCTGCTGTCCGAGACGCATGTTAGACACTGCGTCCAGGAGTAGTTTACTCCTGCTCAAACTGCTCCAGAATTTATTGCTTCATATTAATTGCACATGTAGATCCACCCTCTGAAAATGCTGATGTAAGCTCTTTTGATATTGTTAGATTTTTTTTCATCTTTTTCTTTAAAAAATCATATAAAAATACAGTTTCACAAAGTATTTCATTTTCAAATGAATCATATTGTTTAGTGGAAAGCCATTTTATTTTCTGAACCAGTTTCAACCAGAAATCTCTTTTGAAGAAACAAGGAAAAAATTACAAGAAATGGTGACTGAGACTCAAAGAAATACTTAATTTCTGCTTGTTCAATGAACATTCATTTCACTTGCCCAGTTCAAGGACCATTAAAAACAATGGAAAGACTCCACAAACTTTGGATCAAGACCTTAATTTGTGACAACATTTAGTGCTCATTAACAGCACAGCAGTGTAGACTAGTAATTTGTATGCTTTTTGATATAGCTTTATTCAGGAAGCTAAATCAATCTAGAACTTCAAGGCCTTACCTCTCAAGTGAAGGTTAGCATGTTCAATAAAATGTCAGCTGTTTTTATTGTTATGTGCAAAAACTGAGATAAAACACCACTTTCTCATTTTCACTTATCAGGTGAAAGTCCTGTAACTAAGGGAATGTGGGGCTGGGGAGCAACCAAGGCAGCAACCCTGAGGGCCATGTCTGGGGGGCAGGGCACAAAAATACCTGTGATGGCAGCAGTTCTGCCCTGGGGCACCTCACGGCTGCCTAGGGCACAGAGCTGCCCAGTTATGCCCCTGTCAGAGGGACTTGAAGTTTATTCTCAAAAGGCCAGAGTATTAATCTACTCCACCAATGCGCCTTCCCTTTTTCCTTACTTTAATTACTTTTGAAGTAAAGTTTGTTATTGTTCCCTATTTGTTATTAATTTATTATTTGCTCTTCATTTCTTGGTTTGCTTGCACTATTTGTCTTTCTTCTTTGGGATTGCTTTATTTGTTTACATTCTATTCCTACAATATTTTTTCCTTTGCTGTTATTTTTCTTCACTAGTTTCAGTGAAATTTTATCTCTGCATATCATATATCTTGTTTTAATTGCATTATTTCTAATGTTTGTTTTCCACAGCCGTCATAGCTAAGCCCTGATTGTCTTCTGAAGGTAGCTCTTATCAATACAGCTCCGCTGAACTATACTGATAATGCTTTATTAAAAGTTACATTGAAGCTGAAATCTTACACAGCAGGTAGCATAAAATCATTACCAGCTTGAATATTTTCAGGATCGAGATGATAATGATAAGCTCAAAGTCCCAATGGGGGACTTGCCACTTATTACTTAATTCACAAACCCCCTACAGGTGTGTTTTGGTGTCTTGAATGCCCACCTAAGGGTTATATGAAAGCCTGAAGCTAAGACACATAAATACTTCTATAAAGGTCTTATAACACAGCCTAAGCTCTTTGTTTTTTAGAGGCTTTATGTTATTAATAAGAAGTTAACAGGAACTAAAAATAAGGTCTAGGAAACTTATACAAAAAAGTCATATTTTGCTTTTTCAAGTTTGGTGGGTGCTCTGTGCTGCACAATTGTTGAGGAAATGACATCCTTAAAATGTCTTTTTAAAAGCCATGTGGCAAAATTATGACTCTCCTCATACCTATAGTGTAGTTAGGTATAACATATACAAAGACTTTGTAAAACAAATCATGTCTCTACACATTGAACTCCTCAGATCAGTCCAGTGTCATCCATTTAAAAGCTAAATTGTATCACAGACACAAAAATCCAGGGAAATTTAATATTTCCCTGAACAAAATTATGCAGAAGCCAAATACCACAAAAATGGAGCTGTGTCAGCTGCCTGTTTAGTCTATGGCCGAATCACCAAATCTTTTCCAAATCTTTTTTCTGAATAGATTTGGATGCTTTGAACTAATTTGGAGGTTTTAATTGGTCTCCTGATTCGATTTGGATTCAGAGATTCAGTCCTCAAATTGGGCCAAATCTCCTCTGAAGTGAATTGGCTACCAAAGCTTTACACTTCCCTACTGTACAGGATTACTGTGCAGTAAGCTTTTACAGCATTAATAGCATGTGTAGATGTGCCCAAGAGTTGCTATTTAAGTTTGAGAGACCTTTCCTCTCTTATAGTCAACAGTTCCTCTAAGTCAGTAGCTTAATGGAGGCTTCTCTCACCAAGTCAGAATAAACATTTCTTTATGGGAGGTCACACTTATATACATCTAATGTATTCTACAAAGGGATAGGGTGTAATAGACTTCAATGAGTTTGGCTGCCTATATCACAGAGGTAACCTAACAGAGCCATTGCATTTCTGTGATTATTCTTCTGCATAATTGCCTCTATTTCTACTTCTCTTTCATGGTAAATTCTGTATTTCCTTCAAGTGGTCAGTTCATACCCATTCAAATTGCTATAACCAATTCAAAAAGGATTATGTTTCTTTCAGCTAAATAATTTACTTTTTTTTAAATGACATGTGGTAGGTGCCTTGAAAGGGGAAATGCTGGATATACAAAATCTGTTCCTTGCTTCCAGTAGCATGAAGTAAATTGCGCAATAAATCAATTTTTATAGATGCTGTTGACTTGCAACATTTGCTGCTTTTAAAAATTAATAGCTGAAATAATGAACATTCCCAAAAACTCTCTGAGCAGTCAGCTTGATTAATTCCTTGAAATGAAGTGCAGTTGACAGATGCAATATTCTCAACTGAAATTTTCTCTATTGTGATAGGACTACAATCTAGACTTACCCCAATAATAGAGACTTCCTTGCTTTATTTATAATATGAGAAAATGTACATACACACAAAAACCCTATATTGTGCTTTGCCCGGAAATATTCTTTCCTATAAAATTAAACAAAATCTAATTTTTGTGCAAATATTATTTTGAAGGCATAATAGCACCTCCAGAGTGGAAGTGTCATCATTTTGTATTAATATTACATTATAGTCAAACTGATAAGACATTCCTGGGTTGAAGAAAATGTGCACTGCATTTTTAAAACTTCTCAAATAGCAGGCTAGCTCTTCAGTTGGTGCATGTTGGAATAGCTCCATTGAATTAAATAGAGAGAGACAAATTTGCATCAGTTGATAATCTACCCCAGTGGTTTTATCTGTGTGTGTGTGTGTGTGTGTGTGTGTGTGTGTGTGTGTGTGTGTGTGTGTGTGTGTGTGTGTGTGTGTGTGTGTGTGTGTGTGTGTGTGTGTGTGTGTGTGTGTGTATCTTTGTAGTTTCACATCTGAGCACTTCCCAAGGAATACGATTCACCTTTTTCTCTCTCTATCTTCCTCTCCAAGGGTGGGATTCAGTTACTTGATTGCATAGTTGGGATTGCTGTTCTCTTTCAGCTTCCACTAAAGTGTGTGAAAAGAACTTACAATGTGAAAGCTAAGCAGAAGAGAAGTATGTTTGCTTTAATTCTGAGTCTGGTGAAGTTAATGATATTTGTTATATATTGTGAGATTGAGTCCCATAATCCTAATTCAGGTCCTCTGAAAGTTCTGCATCTTGCACATAAGCTTTCCCTAATGGTCAATAGTTTCACCTTTCCAGGTAAATGACACTATAACAGGAATCCAGGTTTGCAGTAGGTAAATATATCTCTCAAGTAGGTCATGGAGTGTAGCAATAAAAGTTATAATTTAGAGATGCTTAAAAATTTAGAATAGTTGAGAATTGGGAGATAGTCCCTCAGTTAGGGAGTACCTAGTTAGAGAGACTAAAGGACTGCAGAGGCTTGCTAACTGCTCCTCAATAAAACTTGTCATTTAGTTCTTCTCATTCATGCTTGACTGTCCTTATTGAACCCGAAGATCATTATGTGGAGCCCTTTAAATATCGTGACAGAGACCTGAAACAAGACTCTGTTAAAAGAGAAGCTAGTATAGACTGAGAAGCACCAAAGTGATCTGCTCAAGGTGACCTCTGTTAATAAGCAAGCTATCTGCTGTAGCTAACTATCTTGTACTTAGAAGAGAAAATGGTTTGACCAGGACCCTGAAATCTCTCAGGATGATCAGTTTTACAATCTTAAAAATCAGATCACATAATTTCTCTGTGAGCAGCACTTGGCATCTAGGGGTTTCCAGGTTATAAGATGTTGAGGCTATAGACTTTCAGAACAAGGGGACATACTCAAAGCATTTCTCCTTCATTAAGTTTCTCAGTTATTCAGTGGAGAAAATAGAGTTAATTAAAATCTAATCATGCAATCTTTAACAGATGTGACACAAAGAAAACTTTACAAGAGGTTAGTAATTTTTCCCCACTATGAAAACAATTACCAAAGTAAGACCTCCAAACACATATGACTATCCTAATTATATTCAGATAAATTTATATCATTTGATGAAAAAAAATATGTTAAAACAAGAGACGTGCAACAGGGCAGAGATGGTTCTATAAATATGACCCTGGAGGCAGAAAAACAGAAGCTTCTGGAGACTTGGGGAAGTATGTGAGAAAATTTGGAGAAGTAAGATAAATGAGAAACATTTAAGTTCATTTCCAGTTCAGCTCTAATCACAGCATGCCTTTCTTTCAACTACATCTACTGTATATGCCCACAGGACTGGCATATCTCTCTAGAGATAGAGCATAAAAGAGCCTTTATCAAATGTCAAGTATAACCTGTCTGGATGCTATGGTATAAATTCTGGTTTTGCTTCATGATAATGGCTGAGGGCATGGAAAGTTCCCTGCACCATTCTATCTACACCAAGTAACATGGCCCAACAGGTTGGGGAGCAACATTGCTTTTAGTACTTCTTAGTCTTTCTGCAGATCTCCTTGTGCTATCCCCTGATAGTTCATCCTGGATACTAGCCGACTTAAGCGTTGCAGAGTTCAAGCCACTGCCACTATTTAGCTAGCCTCATCCTCTCCTGAAGAATGTTACTAAGCGCAGTCATTCTATTCTTCTTGCCCTATACCCTCACTGTGCTTGTTTCACATGATTAAAATTTAGCCTTCTGTTTATAAAATCCATATAAAAAGGGGTACACAATTATTGGAACTAAACTACACTGATTCTGCCTCTTAATTATCCCAACTCAACTCTTAGATAGCAGTATTTTTGCACAGGTCTCCAGAAATATCAAATGTCCTGGTCCTAGGAAAGATCAAGATAACACAGATCAAATGTAGCAAGCTTCATCCTAGGGTAAACCCTTTAAACAGTAATGTAGCCGAGTGCGGGCAAAATGGGCAGGCACCCTCAGTACTGCCTTTGTAAAGGAGTACAAAAGTACCCATGACCATAGCAGTGGCTGATCATGCTGCCGTGATCAGCACCATGGCAGGCAAGACTGCCCCAGGCATTATGCAGCTGCCCCACACACCATATGATATGGCTACACCTCGGCCTTTAAAGAAAACCACATCAATTTCACAGCTAAAAAAGCCAGTGTTGTAAAAGCCAATTATACCTTCTATTAAAAAAAAAGAAAAAGAAATCAAAGTGGACCCATATAAAAAAAGGAAGCTATTCTTCACTATGAATACCTGAAGCCTTAAAGTTCTGCCCCATTATGTAAAAACCCACCATTCTCTACAAAATGTTGATTCCAGATACATATGAAAACTAAGGATAAATTGAAATTATTATTAGAATTAGCTCAATAATCTATCAAGGCAACCCTGCCCCCATCAGCTCCCTGGGCCATTAAAATAAATAACCCTGAAATGCCCAGTTGCCATCTTACCCCCTGGCTAGAACTTATTCCACAGGAACAACCTGGGAGGTGGAAGATACACAAAGGAGTCTGGAGGACTTACTCTTCTACTTTATAGCTTGAGCTATAAAACTTCTATTGTTGATGTTTCTTGAATACTGTATTTTTAATCTATTTTATATGCCACAATGTTAATGTTTTTATGAGAGGCTCAGTTTGGGTTTGGAGGTGTTTTGTCTATTAATGAAAGCCTCTTTCTTCATTTAGCTTATTTATATTTTTCCCCAGCCACCTTAGGTCTTTCATATTGTATCATATATTTATTATGATTTCTCTATTTTTTCAGAATAAATTAAATAAAGAGAAGATCCACTTCTGGCAGGTATGAATCTGTTAAAGCAGAGTGAAAGACAAGTTTGCAAAATTTCATTATAGGACCAAGTAATTTGTAAAGTGGATGTTACTTCTTATTTGTTCAATAATGTTTTTATACATTTAAACTTTATGAAGAATTGAGTTGATAAAACTATCCTTGGGGGATTGTAACCTTCGGCTACATTCTCTGGAGGATTTTGATGCATTGTGAGAAACAAAAATAGAAAAGCAGATAATGGAAGGTTTTAGATTGCTTGTTGCAGCCCAGCTCTGCATTGTTGGGGTGGACTTTCCCACTCCCAGGGTGTGCATGATTGGACCTCTGAATCCCCAGGTGTGCTAGCCCAGGGTGGCTGAAGAGTGCAGGCAGCTCCAGGCTGCCTGTGTTTTCCTTCCTTAAAGGAAACAGATGTTGACATCAAAACAGTGGCTAAAAAATCAAAACAGTAGCTAACGATTTACCCCTGCAAGGGGTATAGAGTGATGGGAGAGAAGAATAAACTGCACCTTATCCCGTTTCTTGCACACTTCCAAAATGCTGGAAAGAATATGATCTTTAAGGCCTGTTCCATACTTTGGAGATATAGTGCAATGCACACACTGATACTCAGAGTATTAAGCTTTAGTCATGCTGTATAATTTGTTACCCTCATTCTTGATAATCACAGGCATTCACTCCTCTGATCGCTGCTCCACAATTATTTGTTGCAAACAGTTTAATAGATTAATTCATCTGTTTTTCTGTTGGCAAAGTAGCTGTGAACAGAAGAGGATTTTAGCAAATGAATTTCTTTCTTAAAGTAGTTTGACAAATAGTTTTTTCTTCCTAATATATTTGAACAATGGATTATTTACTGTTGGGAATTCAGTTTGAATGTTCAGACTCATAAGTTTCAGGGTATTGTTTCTTTTCCCTGATGGAACGAACTAATCATTATAAATAATACCCACAACCATCCAAACTGTGTTTCCTGATTAAACAGATCATAGTTAAGGTATGAAATTCATTTGCTATGGACATATACACAGACAAATCTTAGCTTGTCCAAATGTTCTCAAAAGGGACATAATGCAGAAATGAAAGCCCAGTTCCAATTCTATGGATTGTCTGTTTTGGATAATGTTTGCCATCTGTGTCCATAATGCACATGAAGCATTCAGGTGGCTAATGTAGCTACGCATCTTGATTTACCAATACAGCAAATAGATGGGGGAGAAATAATTACCATAATGACAAAGCTGACATATTATTTCCTACACTCAGCTCTATCAATAAAATGATCTTTCAAAAATCATAATGTGACTTTCTGCATAAATTCTTATTAGGATCAGACTATTTAAAATCATGGGATTAGCAGAAACATAATATTTTTTTCTTAAAATAGCTCCCAAGTCCACAAATTTAGGTTCTGTCTGCACTGCAAGATAGGACTGACCTTAAAGCCACCTTCAAGTCCATGATTGCCAAACATCTTCAATGAGGACCTCTAAGTTCAGCCAATGAAGGCAGTCTGACCCAACCGCAGGAGCTCTTCTGAGCTTCACAATACAAGATTTAGCAACTTCTGCTCACCTCGTATCTGTAGCACATCTAGGACCAAACTGTAAGCACAGGATGCCTGCCAACAGCAATCTCATAATTTCCCATTCCTGACTCCTGATTATTTTGTACACTATTTTCTGTCTTTACTTAGGATAATTAGACCAAACAGAGACACAAGACTGATTCCTAGAAGGGCTCCTTTCCCTAGAAGGGATCAGGAAGCACAGTTTGAATGGCTGTGGAGTTGGCTGTAAAGGGTGACATAGCCAAAGAAGAAAGTCTTATGTGGCTCATGCCTCTTGAGGGTGTCTATTGGAGCTGACATTGGGGAATGTAAACATACTCCTGGTGTCACTGATGTGCAGTTTTGAGTAAACCAATATATGAGGTGCTTAAATGGTGATGAGACATTGTTCTGTAACTTTTGTGCTATTTTACTTTGTACTTAATAAGGCATGATGAGTTGAAGTTTGCTGAGTTTAAAACAGAATTGTCATATAAAGCAAATACATCCAGTCTGTGGTATACAAGGTGATTTCAATATTTCTGAACTTAAGGAAAGAAAATCACCTACAAAACATTCTCTAATTAGCATTCCTGTTACTAACGAGCTCAGATTTGGGAATCATACTTTACCTTTATAATCACTGGCTGAAAGATTAAATGAAAAAGAGAAAAAAATGATTATTTGAATGAAATAAAAAAGGGTGGAGAGAGAGAAATGACTAAATGGAAAAATTCTGGATCTTATGTCTTGATTAATTTACAAAGGAGAGACAATATTTAACTTGTCAATGATTAAGACAGAAGGGTAACACTGCTGGATGGAAAACCATTGAATGCAAATTTATTGCATGTAGTAGACAACACAGCACATGGGAACTCTTAATGGTACATAATATTTTGATCTATAGCAATTAGAAAATCACACATGAGAAGCACAAATTATATGTGACACTGTGAACAGTGTCTATTCTAATAGCTATTGCATCCATATCAGGAAAGCAGCAGCTACAGCATGAGATCATATAAAACAAACTACATGGTTATTAGCACTATTCAATAGATTAAAATATAATTATAAAAAATCCTCTGGGAAGGGTCAAGTATACCTAGATTATTCCTGACAAATGTTTGTCTAATGCAGGGGTGTCAAATGAACTCCTGTCTAATGCAGGGGTGTCCACTGCCTGGAGGTGGATTACCTGGCCTACAGGGCTTCTCTTAGGCTGGTCCACCTACCACTGTGGCCCAAATTCAGGCCATAGGATTTGTTGTCACAACTGCCAGAGGCCCTACAGCAGGGGCATTAATCCTCATGCCTGCTGTTTCAGCATGGCTTCAGAAGCCAGAGTTACTATCACTGTCCTCCTCTCTGATTTTTAGTGGCCTCTGACAACTAAGATTGGCATCAGGGGCCACAGGGGAAAAGGGTTGTGACTACAGCAGTATTAAATCCCTGATATCTGAAGTCACACTGTAACAGCAGTCATAGGGACTAACACCACTGCTCTCAGGTTATCCAGCCTACAGGAAGCACCAGGATCTGGATTTGGCCTGCAGGGCCAAATTAATTTGATGCCCCTGATCTAATGTGTTATTAAAAACTTCCAGTGATAAGGATTCCACAACCTTCCCATATAATTTATTCCAGTAATTAACAATTCTTATTTTTAAAATATTTTCCTAGTATCCAGCCTAATATTTTCTTAATATCTAACCTGAATATTCCTTGCTTTAAATTAAGCAGATTATTTCTTGTCCAGCTCCCAGTAGATGTAGAGAACAATTTATTACTCTTTCCTTTATGACAACCTTTTACATATTTGAAAACAGTATCACTTCCCTAGCTCAAACAATTTCAGTTCTTTCAGCCTTTCCTCATAGGACATATTTTCTAAACTTTATATCTTTCTTATTGCCTTCCTCTGGACTCCCTCCAATTTGTCTACATATTTCTCAAACTGTGGTTCCCAAAACTGGACACAACACTCCAGAAGGGGCCCAGCATGTGCTGAGTTAAGCAGAATAATTACTTCCTGTGTTTCACATACAATACTCTTGTTAATACATCCCCAAATCTTCTTTCTTTCTATCTTTATGACCGGCAATAGGTGTCTTTCCTCAGAGCTCTGAGAGCTTGTTCCTGTTTTATAAGCCTTTCTCCTTCTCTTGCCTTGTTTTTCCTCCCCCAAACAGTCTGACCCCTTTCCCACTGCTGCCCCCCACTTTTCATTACTTTTGCTTGCCTTTTTCCCCTTTTTCTAAGCCCTTTCTCCTGCAGTAACACTCTTCCTATCGCCTCCCACAGGTTGTATTTTGTTTTTCCTCCCTCCCTCTGAAGCTACTTTGCTGCTTATTGTTTTCCTTTCCCTTTCCTGCTACATTGCTCACCTTTCTGCTCTCCTCTGGTGTTTGTTTGTTTGATTTTTTTCCAGCTCCTTTGTTCCCTGCCCCCATCCCCCACCCCTCTGGTTCCTTGCAGGATTAACCCTTTTTTTTTGCTGGAATGGCTGAAGGCAGCTCCCAGCGGCCCACTGCTATGGCTTCTGTCCCTCTGGACTGGAGCTTTGGTCTCCAGCTACATGCCCCTCCCTCCATTGGAGTGGAGGAGTATTCTGTGAGGGCACTCACAGGCTGCAAAAATGTCCTCTATGCTTCCTGGGTGAGTTCAATCCCCATAATCTTCCTCAGCTCCCTTGCTTTAGTGCATGAGGTTATGGGAACACGTGTGTCTGTTGGGGGGGGTGGGGGTTTGCCTTGCGACACCCCTAAACACACCAGCCGTTTGGGTAGTAGCCTCAAACATGCCTCTATTTCTCTCAGACGATGATCGGACTAACCACCTGTGCCCTTACAGCATGGTTACAGGGCCAGTCCATAGATTGCTGCTTGGCACCAAAGTCCCTGAGCTCGGCCATGTTCTGTCTTTTAAAAGGCAGCTGTTTATGCTTTTGAATAGGGAGAGTCAGAGTTTCCCTACTCCATATCCTTCCTGATTGATGGGAAGCGTTATGAAGTCTTCCCCACCACACCTCATGCTTCTGCTGTAGCAGCAGGTCTCACCTAGCTACCCAGTGCCCAAAGAAGAAGCAGGCTACAGCAGAGCCAACTGTGGCTGCACCCAATAGTGGCTCATCCACCTCTGGTGTGGCATCCCCATCAGGTGCTGGGGACAGGCCTTCCTCCCAGCCACTCCACACTTCATCAGAGTCAGCTGGCTCCATGGTGATGGATCTGCCCCTCACCCTGCTTTCCTCCACCCTCAGGGGAAGTTTTGGCTCCTCCTACTGGGAAGGGTAAGTCCCAGAAACAAAAGGGGTCTTCCAAAAATGCCTCATCATCCCCTCAGGATCTCCCCACCTCTTTGAGGGGAGCTAGGGTTGGTGAGCAGGACCCCCCATCTCTGTCTGCCTCCTTGGCATTCCCTCAGACCCTGTAGTGGTTAGGGGTGACCTAGGGATAGGGAAGGTGGTGGCGGAGTCTGACAGCCCTCCCCTCCCCCCAACTTTCAGCTCCTTGAGACTGATGAAGTTGACATGGAGGTTCAGCCCTCTGGGAGCTTCAAGCAGCTCTAGGGGCAAGAGTGCCCGGCCCAGGAGAACACCCTCACAAGAGATATGGGACTGATATCCCCTCCCCGCCCCCTACAGAATCCCTCAGAAAATGCTGCTCCAATAGGGCCTGATGCTGAGAGTCCTGGTGGGAAGCCAAATACCACCCTTGGGGCTCAGCAGCTCTTGGTGCCTGACATGTACAGCTCCACCTCCTCAGGGTCAGAATTTGATTCTGCCTCTGAGGATGAGTTGACAGAAGTCCTGTCTTGGGAGATGGTGCCCTCCCAATTCAGCTAAGGTACCCCCTCAATAGGGAGCATCCCCATGCCAGAGGCAGAACCTGTTCCTGCTTCTGAGGAACCTCCCTGTGCTGGTTACTCTGTTGAATGCCTTATTGGTTTTATTGACCAGACCAAGCACCACCGGAAGGTAGCACAGCATATTCATAAATGGTACCTGGAACCTGAGACATTTGTGCTGTCCACTAAAGCTGCAGCAGCGATGCTGCACTCCACTGTGGAGATGCAGCATTATAGTTTTCAGTTGAAGCAAGCTCACAGGCAATGTTGAGTGCTTGATGGCAGCAGTGCCGGCTAGTGAGCTGTAGGCCTGGCTTTTCCCTATCCTGCATACTTGTTCCTCTCTGCTGTTTCTCTCTGTTCCTTTGGATTTGCCTGTCCCTCTTTCTACACCCTTCACATATGGCTGCCACAAACTTTGGTTCTCTTGATGCCAACAGCTGCAGAGAACCTGTGAAGTGGACAGCACTCATAGATTTTCTGTGGCAGAAAAAACTGAATGTCATCTTTCTGCAAGAAACTCATACTGATGCAGCTAGTCAAGCTGACTGACATGCCGCCTGGAAGGACCATATGTTCCTGAACCATGACACCTCTCTCAGCGAAGGAGTCATGATGCTCTTGTCACTGCAGATGATACCTGACTTGGCGGTAACCAAAGAGGTCATCCCTGGCTGCCTGCTAATGGTTCATATCACATTAGCACAACTTTGCCTCCTCCTAATTACCATCTAGAAGCCCACTGCCAGGAAAGAACAGACTACCTTCTTTGAGAGCCTAGCTGACTTTTTGAGGAGTGTAGCTGGCGGTGACAACGTTCTCCTTTTGGACAGGGACTTTAATTGCACAGTCAATGAATAGCATGACTGGAACAGGCGAGAACCCCATCAATCCTCAGCCCAGTGGCTGTGGACAGCTTTGGAGGCAGGGGACCTTGTTGATGTCTGGCACCATTTCCATGCTGATGCAAGGCAGTACACTTGGATAAAAGCAACCAATGGTGAGATTGCCATGGCACGCCTTGACCACTTGTACATTGCCAAACATTGCCTGCCAGTCCTGCATGGCAGCTGCATTATTCTATCCAGACTCTCAGATCACAGTCTTATTTTCTGCAAGCTGAGTCTCCATGGCAGTGTGTGTCCCTGGGCACCCTACTGGTGTTTTAGCACCAGCTTGTTGCAGGATGCTCACTTCTGTGAATGCTTTGCCTATTTCTGGTGGACATGGGAGACTACAAGAACCACCTTTTCCTCCTGGGAGCAATGGTGCTTTCTACCAGGAATACACACAGCTGGCAATGAGCAAGCTCTGCCACCATGTCAGGGGGTTGGAGGAAGATGTAGCAAAGCTCGAGGTGGCCCTACATACAATGTTCCCTCTAAGGAGTAGCAGTCCATGAGTGCACAGCCTCAGTCCGTAAGCATGTTGCCTCAGTCTGTGAGCGTGCCGCCTCAGTCGGTCCAGCTTGGGACACTTACTGAAGGGGGCTGAGGGCTGGAGGCTGGGGCTTGGAGGCCAGGGGCTGGGGGGTGGAGGCTGGGGTTGGGGGCAAGGGGCTGGAGCTGGGG
>NW_005841942.1:2185191-2199044 GCF_000455745.1 Alligator sinensis
CCCCGCCCCCCTCCCCTGCCTTGTCTCACCTCAAGGAGGAGCCACTACCTGCCCTGAGTGAGGCTCCGCTGGCTCTGGGACACTGCTCCGCTCCCCGGCCCTGATGCCACGTGCCTCCTTGTTCCCCAAGGCACTGAAGGGGAGGGAGCAGTGTCCCAGAGCTGGTGGAGCCTCACTCAGGACAGGCAGTGGCTCCTCCCCAAGGTGAGGCAAGGCAGGGTTGGAGGCTGGGATTGGGGGCTGGCGTGGGCTCTGCCGACTCCAGAAAAGTGCTGCATTCCCCGGCCCTGATGTGGGGGAGTGGAGCACTTCCCCAGAGCCGGCGGAGCCTACACCAGGCTCCCGCCCCCACCTTTCCTGGTGTGCGGCCTTGAAAAGGCTGTACATGGCCACACTTTTAGTTGTGCACGGCTATGCACACACACACACACACACACCTTAGAGGGAACCTTGCCTACATAATGCTGGTGGAGACACAGGACTACTTGAGAGTCTTAAGCTTCAGAAGAAGCACCTGCAGGACCTGGCAGAGGGTTCAGCCTGAGGCATGAGGGTTCATGGCTGCTGCCAAAAGCTGGAAGAGGCCGATGCCCTGACCCAGTTTTCTTTTTCAGCTTGGAAATTCAATAGGCCCTACAGAAAGTCCTTGACCATCTCAAGAGTTCATATGGCCGGATACTCACAGATCCTATTCAGATCCACTGTCACACTGTAGCCTTCTGTCAGGTCACTTGATGGCCTCCCCAAGCTATGCCCAATGGCAGACGATGAACTTGTGTGAGAGCTGTCCCTGGAGGAACTCATGATTCTGGTGCAGAGCCTCACCATAGGCAAAGCCCCAGGGCTCAACGGGTTGCCCACCAAGTTTTATAAGGCCTTCTGTCCCCTCCTTGGCCCCTATCTCTTGCACATGTTTCATGAGAGCTTCACAGATAAGATCCTGCCTGTCAGCTGTTGCCAGGCGGTTCTCACCCTGCAACCGAAGACAGGGGATCTCAGCTGCATTAAAAATTAGTGGCCAGTATCCCTTTTGTGTGCCAACTACACGATTCTGGGCAAAACCTTAGTCAATCAACTACATAGTGTCATAACCTCAGTCATCGGTCCTGAACAGAGCTACTGTGTGCTGGGCAGGACCATCCAAGACAATCTGTTCCTGCTTCATGACCTGGTGACAGCCATGGACCTCTTTAGACTGAACATCAGGCTCATCTCCTTGGACCAGGAGCAAGTCTTTGATAGGGTTAGCCACAACAACCTTTTTTAGACCCTAGAGGCCTTTGGCTTTGGAACAGACTTCACCTCTGCCCTCTATGTACAGTACTGAGACATCTCCAATCTTTTGAAAGTGAACAACACTCTCTGTGCTCTATTCCCAGCTCACAAAGGCATCCACCAGGGCTTCCCCCTGTCACGAATGTTGTACGCTCTGGCCATCGAGCCCATGCTTCACCTGCTGCGACAGTGTCTGACTGGCCTCGCTCTTCTTTTGACCTCTGGTTTAGTTGGCGGTCCACCGGTTAGGCTGATGGCATATGCAGATGACATGACCATTCTCCTCAACACCCAGGATGATGCCCAGTTGCTGGTGGACTGTCAGCATGCTTATGAGTGCGCTACCTCAGCTCACGTTAACTGGCCCAAGAGCAATGCCCTGCTCATTGGTGTGTGGGCCACTCATCCTCTCCCCCCCCGGACAAAAAAATTGGCAGCCACAACATTATGGCAACACTTTCTCCTGAATCCTTCCCTCCTGAACTGGGGCACCCTCCTGCTCTTCTACCACAGCCTGGTGGAGGCAGTGGCTGCCATCAAGGATTACCTCCAAGTGTGGAGGGACATCCCTGCTGGCGATGTCTCCAGATAGATAATGGGCAGTGGT
The DNA here is from genome assembly GCF_000455745.1 of Alligator sinensis. Taxonomy (NCBI): domain Eukaryota; kingdom Metazoa; phylum Chordata; order Crocodylia; family Alligatoridae; genus Alligator; species Alligator sinensis. The sequence goes on from NW_005841942.1 coordinate 2,187,074, forward strand.
GGAAAGGGCTAAGCCATGGGTAATGATCTGGGTGATGGGCCTGACACTTTATTGACTCTTCCCATGCCTCCGGACAGTGATGCCAGAATTTGCTTTGATGTGCTCCCTGGAAAGCTCTGTATACATGGGTAGTTCATGTCCCCCATGCTCGTATCTGACCTGACACAACGTGAAGGCAGCACCTAGTGGCACTGGTGCTTGCACTAGCTCACCGTGCATGGCACACACTTTATAACTTACCCATTGCCAAACAGACTGGTGACCTCCAGTGGCAGTTGCTGCATGAGATACTGGCCACCAGCACTCTCATCCACCACATGGACCCGGCTGCATCAAAGGTCCATCCCTTTTGCCCAGGGGAGGTAGAAGAGGATTTATTCCATGCCTTCCTTGGGTTTCAGTGGCTGCTGACACTCTTTGCTGCCCTCAGCACCTTGTTACAGGCACTAGACTTGAACCTCTTGTAGGCTACCTATTTGTTCTTTCCCATACCAGGTGGCAGACTGGGGCATCATCTGCCTGGTCAACTTTTTGCTTGGTCAAGCCAAGATAGCCATCCTCAAGAGCCGAACAGACCAGTTCACTGGGGCTGGTTCTGATGATGCCCTCTGACTATTTCAGTTCTTGGTTCAGGCATGCTGACACTGGATTTTGAAAATGCAGTCTTCCAGTGGACAGTACCCAACTTTCAGGCATGTTGAACCATCCAGGAGGTACTCTGCAGCACCGAGGGCATCTGTTTAGTCCTTATGCTGTGATACTGCTCGCCCCTTCCCAGGGTACTGGCAGGGGTCTGAGCAGGTTGATGTACTACCTGTTTTTGTTTTACACTGTGAGGGCAGGGCTTACAGGCCATAGCCCTAGGCACTGTCTGTTTTCCCTGGGCCCCTGTGTGGCCAGTGTTTTATTTTTTTGTTGGATTGTTACCCACTTTTCCCCTTAATAAACCTTTATAAAAAGTCAGAAGTCTTTCTTTCTTTCTTTGTAGGATCATAGGGTGCAGACAGAAGTGACAGTTTTCGCCACAGAAAACAGTTTATAGCTGTGACCAAACGCAAGTGCACACCTGCAAACAGCTTAAAAATGGTCAGCTGCATGGGAATCTGATCCCTCATGAAATGAGGGATCAGATAAAGACATTTCAAAATGTAACATCTTTTGTATCTTGTGTCTGCGGAGTTCCCAGCCTGTCGATGTTTTCAGAGTGGAAAGGGGGAAAAGGAGTGGAGGGAGTTTAGTGTGGGTGTGATTCATCCTCCCACTCCTCCTGGAGAGTGGGGTGAGTGTATTGGAGATCCCCCAAGGTGAGGGGGCTCCAATTCACCTCACCCTTCAGCACTAGCTGGGGATCCCCAAGAATGAGCTTCTTCTACTGCCTTTCTCCCTTCTCATTCTGAAAACAATGAGCACTAATAGAAAGTCCTGGCCATAGTTATGAAAACCTGCATGTGGAGCTTGGGGAACCCCAGCAGTGGGAGGTTCACCTTGAGGATCACCAGCTGCTCCACCAAACCATGATCCAAGGTGGGGCGGTGGGGTGCCAATAAATCACCAGCAATGCTGAACACCTTCTCACTTTGAACACTGGTCGGTGGACAGGACAGGTGTTCCTGGGCAACCATGGCCAGATCCAGCCAAATCCAACTGTGGCTTGTCCAGTAGGCCAAGGGGTTGCACAGCATGAGCTCCACATCCTCAGTGATATAAGCAGCCACCCAGGCCTGAGCACTACCTGCCTGATGGTGGGGTCTGGTGCCTCTGGACTCCACCATGGAAGCCATGCCCTTGGCCCACATTGGCAGCGCCTGTGGTGGAGGAAGAGACTGGCTGGTGGATGGCATGCTGGCATGAGATAGTGGATCCCCCTCTTCCACGTCCCCCACCTCTGCCATTCTGCCTCCCTGACTCTCTTCACCAACACCTCTGTCCACTGATTCAGCCTTAGGCTGCTGTATATGCTGCCCTTCACCCTTGGGAGCCAGCACGTGTACCATACTGGGCCACAAGCGATCAAGTCATTTCCTGATGCCCTCCTTCAACCCCCTCACCAATGCCTGCACAACTGGTGACAGAAGATTGCCCCAGTCAGGAACATTGATCCCATGGAAGCTCTCCATTTGGCTCTGAAGTTCCCTCACAACACGAATCATCTGGATAAGGAGGGCATTGCCAGTGCTGAGGGTCTCAGTGACCTCGAGGAAGGGCTTGAGGACCACCAAGATCTGGGAGATGGTAACCCACTCACCTTTGTTAAATGGGGCCACTGATCCCAATCTCCCCAAGCAAGGCTCTCTCATGGTGACCATGAACCCACGGGAGAGCTCACCCTGCCCAACAAGCCACCCCTGCACCAAGTGGCTCATGGCCCCTATGATCCCAGTCACCATGACTTGGACTTATCCATCACCTCAACTTGAAGGAGAGCCCACCGATGACCTTACTGGTTGCACCAGTGCCCTGTGAGGGAGAGGTATGTATGATCTCCATCCTGGCTGTTCCAGATGCCTGAGGTGAAATGTAAGGGCACCTGTGGGCCTGCCTTGCACAGCTCCTCTCTCAAGTACTCCTTGCATGCCTCATACAGGGAGGGCACCACCGTCCTGCTGACAGTCACTTGGTATGATGAGGCCATGAGTTCCATGAGTCACCTGAACCCTGGCCGCTCAACTAAGGAGAAGGCCTGGCTATCAACAGCAAGCATCTCCCCAGTGCTCTGGGTGATCTCGCTTGCCCTTGCAACATGCCCCCCATTCTGTCATGGCAGTGGTGGGCAGTTATGGATGGTGCTCTTGGAGGGGATGCAGACTCAGGCACAGGCACTGGCACTGCTCCCCTCTCCTTGCTGCCTGTACTAGTGGAAGCCTCGTGCCTGCTTGTTGTAGCAAAGATGTTGCATCTAAGTTTTGGGGGGGGATGGCATTACAGCTCTCCCTTTAACCCTTCTTCCGCCCCTCCCTGAAGGCTTGCCAGCTGCCGTTCTAGCATGCTTCATTGTGCGTTTCATAGTGTCTTGTCTTTGCCTTGGTTTGCTGGAAAATCTGTCTCATCTTCTGTAATGTTAGCTATCTGATTTATGTAATATATTATGTAGATAAGATAATTGTGTGTGTGTGTGTGTGTGTGTTTTTATGTAATGTCTGTCTGTATTTATGTCATAAAGAAAATAAAAATATATAATAAATGTATGTGTTTTCCTATATAAATGCTATATGATAATATGCAATATAATTATGCTGTGCTTCCCTGCACAGTGAATACAATGCACAGTGAGAGAAAGCACAGACTTTAAAAGAATCTAAATAGATTAAACAAAAACAGGATTTTGGGGGAGAAATAAATTGAAAGGAATCAGTCAATGAATATAATAATAAAATAAAAGGGTATAGAAAGAAAACAAAAGGTATTGCTGAATCCCACTTCCTAGGCTAGCAAGTAAGAAATGAATGGAAGCCTTTGTTGTCTAACATTGCTGAGCTTCTGGAAGATAGCTCAGTAACTGACCCCAAGGCAGAAAGCAGCTCAGTTCAGACAATGTTGTTTTTTTCCTGTTTTTCCATCCCTCCCCCAGAGCACTGGGATTGGAAGGGACCTCAGGAAAGAATCACAGCCACTGGCCAGCAACACAGTCAATATCAAAGCAGTCCTTCCCCCCTCTTCCTCCTCCCTCTCCTTACTTTCTGTTTCCCTGGAGGCAAGCCCAGCTTCAGCTTTGAAACGTTTTGAAATTTTCAAAACATTTAAACTGTCATCGTTTCATTTCGAGGGTGTTTCAAAGCCCTTTGTTACATTTTGATTTCACTGTTTCAAACTCAAAACAAGTCGAAACGGTGTCAAAAAGAAGCAGCTGGCAAAATTTCGCACAGCCCTACTAATTAGTTCCGCAGTAAAGTGTCACTGTTTATACATCCACCGGTGTTAGGGCACAGTAAATTGATTAACTCCACCACATGATAGTACTGTCAGGGACAGTACTATCTTATGGTGGAGTTATTAACTGTGGTGAAATGCATGTGTAAATGCTGATCCAGAAGTAAATTGCACCCAATAAGCTCAGACAGCAGGGAGACAAACTCCTGCCTGCTGCCTAGCCACATGGCACTGCACGTTCAGCACTCTGTAGCCCCAGCCAGCCTCTCTACCACCTAACATCACCACCTGAAGCCTGGGACTGACCCTCTGAGCCTGCTGCCAGCCCAGGCCAGCTCCATCCTGGCTCAAGGTGCTGCCGCCTTGGGCACGTATAGTCACTGCACCCAGGAGCAGTTTACTCTGATGCAAACTACTCCAGAGTGTATTGCATCACATTAATCTCATATGTACATGCACCCACTAATTCTTACTATAGATTGCAGGCTATTACTTAAATTTATGAAGATTATCTTTCAATCTATTACTGTCCTCCAAACTGCTTGCAGCCCCTTCCAGGTTGGCATCCTGTGCAATTTTATTATTTACCAAGGTTGGCAAGTTATTTTTTTCCTGCTTATCTAAGTGGCCATATTTTGGTCATATATATGCTATTTTTGGCTTGTACATGCAGGTAGGAATTCTATTCTTATAATATATATATATATATATATATCTCCCCGTTCTCATGGATGACCATATATGCACTTAAACTGGGTATGTACAGTTGGCTATGCATCAGCGTTGTACATTTCTGGGACCTGTATGTGTGTATTTGTGAACATTTAGTGGCCTTAGATGCCATAAAATGTAGTCAGTCAAGCCCTGTGACTACTGGGATTTAGAAATATGGGAAGATGAGAAGGTGAAGGGAGTGAGAGTTTCCATCTTTTCCTCCCAAAGAACTAAGCACTCCCCTAGGAAGCAAGATGTCTCAAGTTCCAGGCCCCACTTCACCCAGAGCAGGTTTAGAACCTGAATTTCTGCAGACTGCATTCTATGCACCATGTCACAGGCCAGGCATTATAAAGCCCCTTTTCCAATACTCTTTTTAAAGTTGTCTTCCTGAGAGAAAGGTATGTGGAAGAAAGGTAGAAAACAAGCCAGTGTGTAGTACATGGATGTGGATTATGACTTGGCAGAGAGAGGGCCTTGGGTCCTAGCCCTGATACTTGCTCCAGGTACAGGAAAGGAGTGAAAGGGATGTAGTCACACCCACTTCAACTGTGCGATGTACGCACAGCGAGTTCTCTGAGCTCTCACATTGTCAGCACATGCTCCTGCTGGAGCTCCTCCTGTGCAGGGAACTCTCTGAGTTCACTTCCTGGTTGGCATAGAGTCTTGCCAGAGCCACTGCACATCTCCTTCCCTGCGCCAAATTTAGGGGCTGGGAAAAAGGGAAGTTGAACGGTCGTGCCACCCAGCTAGCCTCTCACTGAAGCACACTCATGCCCCAGCCATCCCCTCCATAACATGTGCAGCCAGGTCACAGCAGCCCTGGGCCAGCAAGCTGATTCTCCGGCTCCCTGCCAACTGGGGATGCTCCAACCTGGATCAACATGCTCTGCTCCCAGGCACACATGTAAATGCTGTGCCCAGAATCAATAAACTCCAGCATGAAATGCACCAGAGTTTGTTGCTTCACATTAATTGCATGTGTAGCTGCACCCTTTGTGGGGTTTTTTCTTTAAATCAGTTGTGCAATTATTTTATAGCTACAATTCTTAAAATGTTGAAGGGTCACATATTCCTTTTAAATTTGTTATCCAACCAAATATCCCTATGAGTCTGCATTATGGATAAGAAAACTTAGCATTCACTATAACCACATTGTAATCTCTCCAACAACACTATAGGTATTATAGATATTGTAGCGTTTTTTCCCCCCTTTTCCTGTATTTAATATTTCTTTCCTTCTTTTTCCCCATTCTTTCTTCTTGTGTATCCTCTAGAAGTTCACTACAGATCCCCAGGAGGACATCTACCTCTTTTTGAGATGCAATATCTAATAGTAATTTAATCTACAGCATATTTCACTACTTTTCTGATAGAGTGTCCTGTGGAACTCTGTCAAAAGCGTAAGTGAAGTCAGGATATCATATCAGCTGCTCCCCCTCATCCACTAGTTCCCCTGTCAAAAGAGAAAATGAGATTGGCTTGACATGATTTATTCCTGAAAAATCCATGTTGGCTATTTCTTATCGTCTTATTATCCTCTAGATGTTTACAAACTGATTGTGTAATAGTCTGCTCCTATACCTTGTCAGGCTGACTGAGCTAAAATTCCCAGGATTTTCCTTTTTAAGATGACACTTATAATTTTTCTCCAGTCCTCTGGGACCTCACCCAAATTCCACGAGTTCTTGAAGGTAGCAAGTAATAATTTAGACATTGCTCTAGCTAGTATCTTAAATAAAATAGGATTAAGTTTATCAGGCCCTTCCTTAAATTGTAATATTCTTGAAATAGTCTTTCCCCATTCTGACCTCTTTTCCTATTGCCTTGCAAAAATTGTGTTTAAAATTGACTGTGGAAATGTAGAATGCTATGGGCCAAATAATATTTCACCTTGATGTACTTAGATCACACTTGCATAGCTACTAAGTGTAATTTTTTTATACTTGTTCAGATTTCAGATTGGATTCCACTTGTAGCTGTGCTTGCTCTTCTGAGTACACTCAGAAAGCTACAAGGTGGAATACAATTGCCTTCAGTATATGCTTAAATCTAGGGCATTATTCCCCACAAGTCTTGTTGGAGAAAAGAAAACTAGCAATAGTTTGATCCCATAGGATAATAGTTCTCCCACCTTTTAGATGAGGTTATTCACTAAAGAAGTGGAAGATCCACATTTTAGGCTCCCCATCACCAATAGGGGGCCAGTATTATTATTTTTCCAGCAAAGTTCCCTAACCATGAGACAATGATCTAAGAGTACCTTTTTCTTGCAGCTAGGCCATATATGGGTCATGAAGACATATAAGCCATCTGGTACATAGCTTCGTGAGCTGAATGCTCCCCTAGAAGAGAGGAAACCTTGGTTCTGGCCTGTGTCACAATGGATTTTCTGCAACTTGCGTTTAATTTTGATTGATTACAATGTGTAAACAGCAGTGAAATAGCCAGGCCCCGCTCCCTCATTTCCAGAAGAGCATCTCTCTTGTTGATCACTTTTAACTTGTGCTCTTCCTGGCCCCATATACATTCCCTTCTTGGCTGTCCAGTGTGCTAGTTTCCAGATGAAAACTAACACCTATTCCTAAACCACAGCCCAAGAGTTAATGCACTTTCCTGGGAAGTAGTACATGCAGGTTCCAAACCCCTCTGCATGAGGGACGCCAAGATTTCTCATCTCTTTCTCCCTGGGCATGTTACCTAATCACTAACCTAGGGGTTCCCAAACTGTGGTACGCATACCCCTGGGGTACACAAAACATCTCTGGGGGGTACACAGGAGAAAATAGGCAATGGCAGATTTAATTTTTATATAATAATAATTAATGTTAAGGGCTTAAAATATAAAACATATGCTAGTAGGGGTATGTGGGCAGCTGGTAAATCTGGAAGGGTGTACTCAGTAAGAAAACATTTGGGAACCTTTGCACTAAACTATGTTTAAAAGGTGGGAAGTCTCTCTTCCTCTGGTGTCAAACAGTCACTAGTCAGGGTTCTTCTCCAACCAAATTCTTAGGGGGTGCTGGAGTTCCATATGCAGCTAGTCAGTTCTATTCTGACACACAGGGGTAAATAGAACCTAAAATCAATATTTTAAGTATCAAAAATTGCATGTACAAGGTAAGCAATGTCAATTTGGCACATAAAGGTGAAATAGGATTTGTCCCGAAAATCTCCATGGGGCTAGAATACACATAAAGCGCAAAGAAAAGATGAACTTTAAACAAAGTTGTAAGTTGATTTCATACTTGCTAAAGAAGTGGCAGCCTTATATTTTATATCTGCAGATGGGTCATAACATGCACACTGTTAGAGAAGCTCTTCTATACATCAGTGGGCATGTATGCACATGTATTTACACATGCCTAAACTTAATTCACCTTTACTTAAGGTGCATTAAGGCAATTTAGGCAGGCACACGTTTATGCATGGATGTGCTAATGCTCATTAAGGTGCGCTAAATTTAGGTGTGAATAGCTAAGTTGCATTAGCGCATATGCAGATGCGCTAATGTGCATTAACACATTATGTATCCATTGATATACACTGCTTTAATACACATTAGAGCATCTACACATGCACTAATGTGACTTAGCTATTCACACCTAAATCTGATACCTGTTTTATGCTCACATAGCCTTAAATCACCATTTTAAAGGTACATTAAGGGCATGCACATGTAGGCACTCACCTTAATGCACCTTAAAAATGGCTAATTTAGGCTAAGCCTGCTTAAAAGATGCATGTGCAAACACCCCCAGTGTACTGGTTCTGTAGTCCTGTTATGGGAGGTTGAGGACAACACATAAAGGGGCTGTTAGTCTCAGGCCCCTAGAAGACATTAAAGCAAAGGTATGACTGGGATCAGAGAAATGTTGTGTTTCATCCCAAACATCATGATTCCTACTGTATCTGATGTGCATAGAAGTGCAATGTTTGGAATGAGTCATAAAATTAATCTGAACCCAACTGCCTCACTGAAGACTGGGCAGGAGACAGCTCTGTTATGGACCAAGGGCTGCCCCAAATCCCCAGAAGGTTCCATACCTGGAGTTGTTCAGGGCTGAGCTGGCAGTCAGCTGATTGTGGTACAGCCTCATCTCCGTTTTGATACCCCAGGCAATCAGCTGACTGTTGTCCTGGCCCTTGGATCACTGTGCCCTGGTACATCTAAAACCTTGCAGTCTGCTTCCTTAGCAAAACTTTTTTGCCATCAGGACCAGGACTGTCCCAGTCCCAATAACAAGCCCATTCCCATACCAGTCCCAACACTCAGCTGATTATCATCATTGGCAAAAGGAGGTTACATATTCAATTTATGGCGCTCTACAAATGAGCCACAAAGATGTTCCACATATTTTGTGTATTATCTTTGTGGCTGGTTTGCCATTTTAGCAGGATCTCCAGTTTCAGGTGTTCACAGTTGCTCCCTGCTTGGGAAGATATGAAGATTTCATTTTTTTAAATTGGCTAAAATACGGTATCTTCCATGTATCAGGTATCCAAGTTGTAGTCATATTGGTCTAGAGGAAAAGGCAATCAGGACTCATAGTAGAGATGGCCCCTTTTTCTGCTCCCATCTGGGGCCCGGCCCTTCCTGGCCCAGAGTCCCAGGTGCCAGCCCCACAGCCAGGGGACCACAAGTTCAATACCAGGGAATGACCCCAACCTTGCACCCTCAGTCCAAAAAAAAAAAACCCAAAACAAAACAAGACTGCACCACAGGCACACCAGACCTCCCTGGCTTTTTTAAAATTGTGCCTTCAGGCACTAGGGTCTGTGCCCCAAAAAAGCCATGCCTGTGCTGGCACCAGGGTCTGTGCCCCCAAAAAGCTGCACCCATGCTGGCACCAGGGTCTGTGCCCCCAAAAAGCTGCACCCATGCTGGCACCAGGATCCCTACTCTGTAGTGGGTCACCCAAAAATGAGGCCTCCTCCTTCCCCTAATAGCCTCACCCAAACCACTGGTCTTATTCATTAATCAAAAAGAAAAAAAAAAAAATAAACAGTCCCATCCATGGGTAATAACTGCCCCCAACTAATGTGGAAAAAAAAGACAAAAAAAATCACATCCACTTACATTCACAGGGTCCATGCTTCACTCCCCACCAATCAGCTCACATTCTTGCTGTGATCTGCCTGCCTTTCTGAGGCTTCTATGGCTCCTCTTTTACCACCTTTAAGCCACTCCTTCTCTTTTGGTAGCTACCCCACTAACTGCCACTTGGCCCAGGGTTTTTATAGTCATGCCTCTTCTGGTCAGCTGACTAGCTGGCCAGGCTCGGCATTTAACCTCTTCTTTTCCAGCCCTCCATGCCCAGAAAGTTCTGGCTTTAAAGGGGCAGACGTGCCTTCTGGTAACAGGGCTAGGGTCGCCTGCTACAGTACCATATAGTGGAATGTGCAGCTAGAGAGAGCCACAATCATTTTGAAATTTTACAACTGGTCAATTGCTAACCAAAAATTATCCCACATGCTATTTTAGTCATTTTTATAGAAGTATTTTTTTTATTATCAGAAGACAGGCACTTGTAATGAACTAAGACCTCATGTGGGATTCAATAACAAAACTCTAATACAGCCAATGGTCTTTGAAGTAATCACATTATAATAGCACATAAAATGGTTGTCATTCAAAAGTTAATGTTTACAATAGTGGCCTTATGATGATATGAGAGATATAGAGTGAGTTACCATTGTAAGTCACTTTGGAGTGAGAGCCAGCCAACAGCAGATGGCATGGATTCCACAGGATTAGTCACACACACACACACACACACACACACACACACACACACACACACTTCATGTTTAGGTAATAATGCATTCAATGCGCCTTTTAGCCTGGCTATTTCACTGGGGGCATTTGAGCACATATTGGTTAAGTAAATGGAATTTGGTACTTTACCTTTTCAGGTCACCTTTAATTTATCACTCCCAAATCAAATCTTTTAGGAGCACCATCATTAACCTCCACTAGGTTAAGTACATCCATCAACTCTTCAATCCATTTATCATTATCAGTGAAATCATCACCCTTCAGATCACTGTGACTATTAATTTCCTGCACATTAGGACATAAAATCTATACTATCCATAAAATTAAAAAATGTTGCAACACCTATTGGTCTATGAAGATTATAAAAATGAATAACCTGTGGTGCTGAATTGTTTTGAAATATCATCAGTGACATTACATTCATTATGGTCAGATGGGAATGCTGTACTAGATGAGTGGCTACCTCCCTTTTTCAGAAAAATAGCAGTGCCTCTTTTGTGTCCTTAATGTAACTATTTAAGAAACCTTTTAATCAAATTACATGCATTTGTGAGTAACTTACTCAGCACCTGTAAAATCTATTATTCACTCAGTGAGTATCAGTAACTCCTTTTAACAGCAAAGAAAGTTATATATGTATATTTATAATATTTCTCATATTATAAAGTATTTCAGAGAAATTGCACTTCTGTATACTTATTTTTTTTTGCCATTAATATATCTTAAAGGAGGAAGAATAAAAGTATTCAGTCTTAATATTCCAGAAAATAACAATATCTAACAGTACAATAAACTCGACCTTTAGAGAATATCAGCTTTCTAATAAATTGCCTAGCCTTATTTATTAGAAATTATTTTCAATATTTGCATGAATTGATCTCTGAATAATGCACAAATGATTTCCATTTCAAGACCTAAATTTACCAATATTTGCCACATATACATGTGTGTATATCACAATAATTTAATAATCTAACCATAAAGAAATAATGGGATATGTTGTTAGTAGATACAAACAACAGTTTCAAATTCTAGATGGGGACAGAACAACACCCCAAATCCAGACACCTACAAAATCAAAGATATTTAGAATCCGAGCCTGAGTCAAGAATTGATTTTTTTTTTTTTTGCCTTGTCTATTTACCAAAAATGTGAAACTCCATTTAGGTGAATAAGAAATTCAGTTCCAAATGTTCCAACTTGAGTTCATTTCTATTTTAAATCCATACAAATTCGTAGTAGTAGTAGCAGTGGTGGTGGTGTTGTTATATAGATTATTGTATGCAATCATTTCTTATTTTTGTACTGAATATAAAATATGTTTATTTTAAATGTTAAGTTTTGTATATGTATTTAAATATACATGAAAGAAACCAAAAGGACAATGATGGAAATTCCCTTTTTATCAAAAAAGTAGCAACAGCACAACACAGAGCGAAGTGATTCCCTGCTAATATACCTCATTTTCTACTTTAAGAGATCACTGTTAGGGCCTTGTTATACTTTATGCTGTGAACCACACAAATGTTGACTGGTGTTAGCGCTATTTTGAGTTTCAAGCAGTCACACTTCAAGCCAGTAGGAGGACCGAAAGGTAAGAATCACTCTCCC
>NW_005841942.1:2199075-2202409 GCF_000455745.1 Alligator sinensis
TGAGCCCCCCACCCTTTGCTCTTCCCTGTCCCTCGGGGCTCCCAGGGCCTTCCCAAAGGGTTAGCCAGTAGCTGGGTAGGTAACTTAATCCTTCCCTGCTTGCTGCCCCAGAAAAGCATGGGCAGCCACAAGTAAGAGGGGAGGAGGGTAGTAAGTGGGGATCTGCAGTGCTGGGGAGGGTTGGGGGGGAGTGGGCCCAATTTAAACTAGTGGGGAAGGGTATTTACACTGAAGTGTAGTCTAGAGTGGTTACACCTTAGTGTAGCATGAGCTGGGTAACATGGATCAGAGATAATCCTGCTCTGGAGTGGTGTAACTTTGAGATGCATAATGAGTGCTTAAAATTAGTTTCAGGTGTTAATGTGCTGGCAATTCAAGTGCTAAGAGCTCTAGGAGCCATCAAAATTGCTGAGTAACAAGGATCTTAGTAAATGAGGCATAGTTCTGTTCCTGAGCATTTATTTTGCTTCTTTGTGGGCATGTCTACACAAGATGCTAAATGCACAGTAGACTAATTCTACTGTGCATTAGTGCATCATGGCAAAAGCCATGCTATTGTGTTAATGCACAGCAGAATTAGTCTACTACACCTTAGCGTCACTAAAAAGACATGTGCTGGCACTATTGCTCAGTAGTAGCAGTGCACAGTAACTACAGCCATTAATGCATATGTAGACATGCCCTGTGTAAACTACTATTGATGGTGCCATGGTAGAGGAAAAGAACTAACATAGTGAATCAAACAATGTGCCCACTACCCAATACCAGATGATTCAGAGAAATGGGGTAGAAACCCTATAATGGATAATGTTAGACCCTGAATCCATGTGGCACCCAACGACTAGAGAGACGACGATCCAATCACTTATGGATCCTGTTTACTCATTAGCCAGAGCAAGCAGGGAGCAAACGCTACTTGCACACATTGCTCGCAACAGCTTTATTTGGAATGGAGACAGCTTCGGGGGAGCTTCCTCACAGACACCCAGTCTATGATCATGGGGAGCAGCCCTGAACATTAGTTTTTTCACATTTTATCACCTTGGTTCATACTTATTAACATTCACTCCACCTCCACCCCCCTTTTGTTCCACCCATTTCTCATCCCATCTCAAGCTCCACCTCTGTTTACTGTTTACTTCATTAGCATGGAATCGCATTGCCCTCATTTAAATGCCTCTCTGCTAAGAGTGCATGCATAAGGCTGTGAACCTCTGCTTCCTCCGGTCACTTGCTAGTTCTTTCCGGTTTTTCGCTGACTCCTTCAGCTCCAAGGTCTTGCTTCTGCTTCATCTCCTGACAATAGCTGGTGGGCTGCATCTTGTTCTCCTTACACAAGGAATCATATATCTTGCACAATATCCCATTGTTAGGGAACTGCTTACTTAAGCTTTTAAAAAGTTACTTTTAATATATTATTCTGCCTTGTGACCAGCACCTTTTGCTGAGACACAGCAAAAAGTCTTTATTCCAGCAGCAGATCCAACGCTCCCCAAAATCCACATTATTGTCACCCTAACACTCCGTCACAATTAGTATAGGCAGCAAAAGAGAAACCCAGCTGATTTTCCAGACATCATCACTCTTTTCGCACAATACACCCCTTGGGCCTGGCAAGGTAGATGGTGCTTTTGTGTTACTTAGAGGACTGACCTTTTGCCTATAATTGATGACAAGTGAGAGAGTGCTTAGGCTACTTGCTTTTTTAGCCTGAGACTGAGCCAGGAACTGGAACGATGGTACCATAGGGATATTTTGTGATTTTTCATTGGCATGAACATGCAGCAGAACATTAACTAGATGCTTGGTGCTATTGTAGCACTACTAGTGCCTTTCTATCCTGTAAAAGTGTGGATAACTATCAAGGGTTAGGACTTTTTTAACTTGTCATGAAAATTAGGTATGCTGTTTGCACAGGAAGGCCTTGGTTTTCCTTAGGATTTTATCATTTTACTTTGTGTTCCTAATCTTTGCATAAATTTTGGGAATTGATAAAACTACATTACATGACTATTTTTACTATACAAACTAAAATACATTAATTTTAACACAAATAAAACAAAAACAAAGGGGGAAAAGGGAAACAAAGGATGACAATAAAACAAAATTCAGTACCCTTCTTGATTTTTGGCATGGCTGAACTCCGTGAGGTCATGGAGGTGATGGTCTGCATTAGGTATCATTTTTGTAGCCACTCTTCAGGTATTTCATAGCTTATTAAGAAGTTTTGCTTTACATTTCATAGTCTAGCATAGTTGACATCACGATTCCTTATAATAATAGCATTTTACAGACATAGTAAAACACAATCATTACACATAACACAGTCAAGCTTGATTTTTTTTCTTGTCTTCAGTGGTGGTTTCATCCTGTAAAACAAAAGGACAAAAATGGAGGGGCTTACCTCTTTTGGTTAGTTTACTGTTAGCTAATACACTTGTGGCTGGCTTTGCTTGGTTTATAGCCAGGCAGGCACTTGTTGAAACATTTCTCCTCCTTGCACCTTGCACCAAGGGTTTTTCTCCTGTTGGAGTATGCTCCCTTTAGCTTTGGTTAATGATGGGTAACTCATAAGGAGGTGGGAGCTAAGGTTTTTAAGGCACTTTATATTTGCCTCTGCCTCTTCCCTAGGGTGGTTATTATGCAGCATTTTGCAGAGCCTACCCTGCTATAGGTCACTCTATTACAGTAACCACACCTAGGAGGGTGGCGGTTTTAGGTCATACTCAGAATTAAACTTTTCACTCTTCTGCTTTTTTTTTTTTTTTTTTTTTTTTTTTTTTGGTTCTTATGGGCACAGTCTCTGACTTCTGGGCTTCTTGGCCCACCCTCGGGTCAGTTGAGATTGCAGGCACCTGGCTCTGGCAGCTCTAACAGTGATTTTTCTTTCTGTGCCCCTTCTCTGGACTGCCAGATTACTTGGTTTTTTAAGGTTCTGCAGACTCTTTATTGGATATTTTTCTCTTTCTCCAGTAACTCTCTAGAATTCTAAAACTTTTCCTAGGTTTTACTTATCTTCTAGTTTTTGTTTCTTTAACAGATTTAACTATAACTTTTCTGGGCTACAGGCTTCACAATTTGTTCTTATTAGTGGCTCCTTCTTGCCTTGCTCTTTCCAAACTATTTAATTCGTCAAATTTATTTCCCTTACAGCTCTGTAGCCTAGCAAGCTTCACTTTAGGACTAAAAAAGTTTCCCTGAAAGACCATGGGTGACAAATTACACACTACACACAATTCCTTTAGGAAAGCTCTTTCCACCTTAAAAAGGAAACCTTTCAACTATGCCTCTGCAGAGAAAAACAAAACATGCCTATGAAAAGCTCACTTCTCTT
>NW_005841942.1:2202440-2210541 GCF_000455745.1 Alligator sinensis
TCCCTGCTCAGAGTAACTCAAAGTAATTCTGGGCACTGATTTCTTTTTACACAGCTGTTAACAATCTTTATCTCTTCTATGCTTTTCACTGTTCCTGGAGAAGCCGGGGAGAGAGAACTAAGTTTCCCCATACTTCTAATTACAAATTCTCTGCTACTGCCTGAACAGATGTCTAGTAACATACCTTGTTTCTTTCTGAGCTCTCTGCCTTTATTTTCTGATACACACAGGATTCTAGAGTGTCTCTTTCACATTGCTCTAGCTGTTTTTGATCTCTTTGAAACTATACTGTATGTATAACACTTTGTCTTGCTATAACCTGCAGCAGTAACTTACACTTTACAAACTTTACAGCAAACACACACCTGCTTTTGTTCTTTTCTGCACAGAAGATTGTAATTATTTTTTCAAGGACCTTAAAGTCAAAGGACCCTGTTCATTCACACAGACTTTCTAGCAGAGAAATGACTTTCTTTGGTTTCTATCTTCCTATTGTAAACACAACAGGAGATTCTTACTTAATTCCAAGCAGACCACAGCATATACTTCCACAACATATACTCCTGTCCACTACTCTGCCTGACTTGGACAAACAAAGTCTCCTGGTTAGCAGTAACAAACAACATCTCCTGCACAATACTTATAACTTCAGTTACTTCCTATATAACTTTATCTTACTACAAGTTTCAGCTAACCCCTCTAAAACAAATTACTCCACATTAATAAATTCTCTGATCAGTCAGGTTACTGCTCTTGTGTCTTGGTGAAGTTGCCAATTGTTGGACTGGACCTTTGTTTTGGATGGACACAACCCTCAGACTGACCACAACACCTGCCAGTCGATAATAGGTGTATATATTGATACAGAGCAACAACAAAAAAAGCAACAACACAAACAATTAAACAATTCTATATCTGCTAAGCCCAGGGCTGTCATCAGAGTTAAGGTACAACCAGCCAGAATGCAGGATTTACGCTGATGCTCTCTCTCTTAGGTGTCAGCAGTTTGGAGGTGAAATTTTGAATACTCCAAGCTAAAACCTGGAGGGCAGTTGCTTTACAGAAGGCCCGCTTCTGTGATCTATTACATAAAATTCCCTTGACCCAACTCCGGGCCATAATCCAAGCTGGGCTAGATGGATTCTCCTAGGGTCCCAGACCCCCATTCTGTTTAACCCAACTCACAATAAAAACACGGAAGTCACCCTGAATCCACACACTCAGAGGAAAAGCCTCTGAACCTGCTGCCATGCTACTGGGAAAATGTAAAAGATAGGGTACAATAGCTGAGGCAGCCCAGGAGAACCTAATATGCCCCCTAAGCCATAACCTGGTAGGATCAGGATGATCCAAATGTGTGTCAAATCCTGCCAACTACACCAAGATGTTAGACCCCGACTCCATGTGGCACCCAACGACTAGAGAGACAATGATTCAATCGCTCATGGATCCTGTTTATTCATTAGCCAGAGCAAGCAGCGAGCAAACACTACTTTTACACATTGCTCGCAACAGCTTTATTTAAAATGGAGACAGCTTCGGGCGAGCTCCCTCACAGACACCCAGTCTATGAACACAGGAAGCAGCCCTGAACATTAGTTCTTTTCACATTTTATACACCTTGGTTTATAATCATCAACATTCACTCCACCTATGTCCCTCCTTGGGTTCCACCCACACCTCCTCCTATCTAAAGTTCCTCCTCTGTTTACTGTTCACTTCATTAGCATGGTCATCAACATTCACTCCACCTATGTCCCTCCTTGGGTTCCACCCACACCTCCTCCTATCTAAAGTTCCTCCTCTGTTTACTGTTCACTTCATTAGCATGGGATTGCCTATGCATTTAATTCATTTACATGCCTCTCTGCTAAGAGTGCATGCATAAGACTTTGATCTCCACTTCTTTCAGTCACTTGTCATTTCTTGCTGGTTCTTTCTGGTTCTTTGCTGATTTCAGCACCACCTCCAAGGTCTTGCTTCTGCTTTATCTCCTGACGATAGCTGGTGGGCTGCATCTTGTTCTTCTTACACAAGGAATCATGCATCTTGCATATTATCCCATTGTTAGGAAACTGCTTACTTAAGCATTTGCAAGGTCATTCTTAATATACCATTCTGCCCTGTGACCAGCAGCTTTTGCTGAGACACAGAGAAAAGCCTTTATTCAGCTGCACACCCAGTGCTCCCCAAAATTCAAATCCTGTCACCCTAACAGACAACTGTAGAAAAACATGGCTAGGGGTTGGAACATCCTCATCAATCCAAACGGCTTGTTTTTGTGCTTTGAAGCCTGACAGTCATGTCCTTTATTTTATTCTTGAAATTATGGATGCACTTATTATTAAAGGTTTAGGATTTGGGATTTAACCAACTAAAACTAATAAAACAGCCTGATAAAAAATATAACCAAACTATAAATAAGTAATTTCTCTTTACTGGTGCCGTGGGGTGTGTGAAGATTGGCTAGTGTTCCCTAGAAGTAGCTCAGACAAAGTATTGTTCAATTTCATAGTGGAGGCTCCTCAAGGAGCCAGATTTAAATTGATTCTTTTTTTCCAAGTTGGGGGTTGAATGTCAAATAGGCTATGTATATCACTGATAAAACTCTACCAACTGTTGAGTGATCTTGTTCTCTGGGACCTTTAGTGCCTCATAAGCCTGGTTTGGAGCCATAGTGCTGCATTATTCAATATAATTGTGATGACCTTCTGGTGGCAGCAACAGGTACAGTCAATATTCATTTTACTGTTCAAAAACATAGCTCTTCAGTCTAAGAGAAAGATTTGAAGAATGTTGTAGATAAGGCATAGAAAACTTGGCCCTCAATTAGAAATGATAAGAAGGCAAATAACATTTTATTTAAACAGGGCTATTATTTAAAACAAAGAATAATCTGCTGTAACATTATACAGCACCTGTTAGATTCTATCTGAAATTATGTGTGATGCTAAGGGCACTGTGCCATAAGAATTTGAGTTATTAGCTTGAAAACTGTGGTGTATTTCTATTAGGAAAAGCTGATTTAAGCAATCCAAATGACGAGGAGAAATTAAGGAGCTGGTCTTTTTCTCAGCAACCTTCCTAAGGCTGATCAAGATGATACATTAGTGCTTAGAGATTATAGTAATGAACACTACAGAATAAAAGGAGAGAAGTTTTCAAATTTATAAAAAGGATAGACTGCCATAGAAGGAAGGGAGTGAGATTCTGGAGAGAGCCAAAAAAGAACAAAACTCTTCTTATCACGTAAGTGTTGATGGATGAAGCACATGAAGTTATGATGTTTTACATTTCCTTTGTGCACAATAGTATACTGTATTGTGACAGCTGATCCATTTTTTTAAAACACAAAGATTGATTTTTTATTTTTTTTAATAATTTGGTCTCTGATCCTAATAAAGTAATTGAAACTTTATTAAGAACTTGGTCAATTCAACTTAAAAGGAACTGCACTGATGTATAACTCTTGTTAGACATGACCTATTCATTTCATGTAGCATTTTTCTTAATATCAGTCTCAACAAAAATTTTTGAAATACCCCAAAACGCTCCCAATTATAGTGCATAAAAAGAGGAAATCTTGGAAAGCCCCAACTTTTGCTAAAAACACACCCTGAAAATATGGTATTTTACTGCAAGGTTTGTGGAGCTTACTAGGAATCTGGTTACAGCTTCTTTTTTCTCAAGGCAGGTTTGTGCTATCCAGAGCCCATCGTTAGTTATAGCAATCTGAAATATGCTCCATAGTATATCCCCAGGCTGTGGCCTCAAAAAGGATGCACGCAATCTGAACCTAACCAGGGGAGAGAATGCTCTGGCCAGCACGCTGGGACTAATCAATGTGAGTGGTTGTCTCAGCCCCTTCACTTCTCTCAACCAGCCCTGTTTCCAGAAAATAATTGGGAATCTGACCCTAAATGTTGAATCCTTTCCTGAATCCTGCTTCCTTGTCTCGATGCTATCAGGTCTTTCATTTCTACTTTCAGCAAGATAAACAGTGTAGCTAGAATTCTTAGAGTCATGGGTTTTCCTGGACATGTCCTCTTTTTGGTCCTCCTGTTGGGATGGCTTTTCAAAATGCAAGCAAATATTTGGGTTTTTGTTCTCCCTCTGCTTTTTCCTGGCATTTCCAGCTTGACTGCTTGGAACTAGAAGCAGCAGAGCAAGGTGATTGGCTGTCGGGGGATCATGTGCTCTGCTTGCAGGTAAGAGAGACAGAGACACAGAGAGACAGTTATGAGTGTGTGTGCCTGTGCGTGTGTGCGAGCTGCATAGGCAGCAGGGCTGGGACAGGCAGAGGGATGCAGGTCAGGAGTGAGGGTCACCAGCAAGGCTGCGGGGGACAGGGAGCTGGGGCTTGGGAGTGAGGGGCACCGGCAGGGCTGGGGGCTGGTGCACATACAGTTGGTCAGTAGTGACAGGCAGCAGCAGCACTGGGGGACCTGTGGTTTAGTAGTGAGGGGCAGAGGCAGGGCATGGGCACATCAGTGCCACTCACAATCATGTACCCCTTCTCCCTCCCCTACTCCTCCCCCACTTCTGCTCACCCCCCACACAGGTGTCCTCTTTTGTGATACTGGAAATATGGTAATCCTAGCTAGATGCCCATTGCTCACTGAAATATAATGGATCACAACTGACTTGATCCAATTCAAGTCTGGAGCTTACAGCTGAAGTACTCAGTAGTGTTATATTGCCATTTACCAAACTATTTAACATTGGAACAACATTTTATTACAAAAAAAAAATCCAATATTCTTATATCAGGCTGTTTAATAAAATCCTGATAAATATAATGGATCAGATCCCACAGTCCTCATGCAGTCCCATTGATCATGTCCAATATGAGGGTTCCACATGACTGCATGCTCATAATCAAAAAGACAAGTTTACCTGGGAAGGAAGGGATGCTGATATTTTGATTGTATGAGGACTCTAATTTTTCATAAGCTTGACAGATAGGAAAAAAGAGATATGGAAATGGAACCTAGGTTGATATGGCAACATCTGTAAGAGAGACAGTTGGCAGCACTTGGATAAGATTTCCACCTTGCATAAAAGTAAAAGGTCTGAATAAATCAAATGCTTGCTGTTGCGAACTAGCAGGGGCACTGTAATCATTTCCTTCCATTGCTTCTTTGTCTTTTATGGACATGAATTACACAGCCTAAGGCAAAATGAAGCAGCTGGGTGTGATAACCCCTGCAAAAAATATCCCCTAACCTTTTCAGATTCAGTAAAGTACTTGTTGATAAGAGCTTTCTGGTTAGATGTATACAAACAAACAGAGAAGATTGCCTGCAGCACTACATAATTTTTTTGACTAGCTGCACACTTACTCTTTCCTCACTACTCAAGGGGCCTTCTTTTATATGTGAAATATAATATAAAAACCACTGTCACTGCTAATTGCCTCAAAAATCAAGTTGCAAACATTCCTAATCAATGAGTTCTGTATCCAATCAGGACAAGCATGTCTGCAAAGGTATGGAAAAAACCCCAAAGATATAGTGATGTCAAACATATGGGGACTGACTTGGTAGTGTCTTGATGTGGATGGCACCAAAGGCTGAATTCAGACTTCGAATTTTGATCTAAGCCCCAGCAGCCCACTGATCCCAAAGGACATTGAGCATTTGAACTTAAAGGGTGAAAACATCTCACAAGAACAGTAGTTTCATCACATTGTTGCCATTTCTTCCAAATCTTTCATCTACATTTCTATCTTTTTCTTTAAACACCCTCTTTAAAGTTTCCAGCTATCATTTCTATTTCCTTAAAAAGAAATTTACAGTTGAATGCAGTTCTCCTAACTTTTGTGGGGAATCACTGATGGTCACAACCTACAATAATTATAGTTAAAAGGAGGTCCAGGAGGGTTTTGATCCCGAAGGTTTAAGCCCAGAAGAAATCATTAGATCACTGACTTCCTATGTATTACTGGCTTTCTGTACATTAAATTTCACCCGGTTACTTCTGTATTTTGGGGGGCTAGTATCCAGCCCAACCCACATATCTCAGTAAACACAGCACAATAGGCACAGCACTCCCAAATATACACACTGGAACTGATCAGGAAAAAGAGAAATCATGTCTTTTATACATATTTGATCCAACATGAAAGACGGACTCTGGTTTATGATACCATCAAAAATAGTTATATAAATTTATTAGCTCAGGCAAAAAAACTAATTTACAATAATTGGCTTGGTTATGAAAGAAGATTAAAGGATCGGGGCTAAGTCTGTGGAGGTATAGGGTGATAGAAAATGAACTTCTGAGTCTCCAGTAAGGGTGTATGACACGTGATGTTGTGTTCAAGGTCTCCATGTTGTGGAGCAGAGGGTGTTTCTTTCTTTCCACACTTCTGGGCTTCTGTGGCCCCCATGTGGGGCTAGGAAGGAATTTCTCATCCTGTTGGTTGCTGCAGTTATCCATGGAGGTTTTTGCCTTCCTCAGAATCCTTGGATGTTGGCTCCAGCCAAGGCTGGGTGGTGTTGACTGGAATGTGCCAATGCTCCTGCCAGGACTTAAAAATAAATAAATAAAAAGAGATTCATGCCTGGAAAGTCTTGCTCCTCAACTCAGAGGATCCACTACTCCACTACTGGAATCAGGAAGGAATTCTACCCAGATTGGTACAGAGTGTGGAGGGCTCTGTCTTCCTGCATAGCAGCAGGTATGGTCTTCTTTGGATCTCCTGAGCATGTTTTAACAAACGACTTTCTCTTCTTTCTGTGGTAGGACATTCACAGTGTCCCCATCCTCCTGCTTTACCTATGGCAAGTTCCAGTGTTTTTGATGCTTTGGACATCATGCCAGATAGTTATACGAGATGATTGTTCACAAAGTTTTTAAGAACAGGTTACACAAAGACTTGTCTAGGATGGTTTAAACATGGATGACACTGCCTTGGGAAGGAGGTAAGATTAGATGACCTCCCAAGGTCCCTTCCAGCCCTACTTCTCTATGGTTATAATACAGTGTTTCCCAAACTTTTGATACCTTGTTTACCCTTTTTCTGGATTAAATTTGGTGGCAGACTTTACTTTTACACCCAGAAAGGAGGGGGGGTGTGGGGGGGTATTTTTTTCAAAACATATAACATAATTCATTCTCTTGCTAAAGTAAATCATATCAAGTACTGATGTACAGTTAAAAAATAACTCCATAAGTTGTCTTAATTTTGCAGCAGACCAGTTGGAAATCATTGAGATGAATCTAAATTCAGAAAAGATATGGAGGGAGCCTTGAAGCCAAAAAAGTTAAGAAGCACTGAGGCTAAAAAAGTTGAGAAGGGCATCAGGGGGAGGACCACACCCTGTGGCGTACTGCATTTTCCACTGTTTGCCCTCTCCCAGTCTGTACTTCATGGAGCAAGAGGAGCTCTGCTGCTGAGGCTACTCCTACAGGGTCTCACATGCCAGAAGCCACTCCAGCAGCCCCTCTTGGTGGGCCTGGGAGCATGGGAGGAAGGACAGGAAAGGCTGCAGGAGAGGTGCAGTCCCCAGAGGATCAGTCACTGGAGCAGCAGGCATAGGTGCAAGGTGCCTGATGGGGGAGGAGAGCATTTACTTCCTCACGTGGGGTTTTCACAGCACATTTCAGTTGTTCTCAAAGCACACTAATGAGCCATGGCTCACCCTTTGGAAATCACTATTTCAATGATTATAATGAAAATCCAGAACTATTTGTCTTATCCATGGAAATGTTCTTCCATCTGGACAATGGATGAGTAAAATGTTGCAAAACTGATACATTATTGTTTAGCAAATTCTTTGTTTTCTTCCTTGCCTGTCAGAAGGAGGGAGAGTGGCTGATTATACTAATTTGATCACTTTAATCAACAGTGCAGAAGATTATTAGTAGCTTAAGAGATAATTACTTTTAATGAATGACCTGTGTATTAGTAATATAATGGTGCCATTTGTATCATATTCTCAAGACTGCATCAGGTTTTCCATTTTAATCCCACTGTAATTTCAGGTTTTTCCTTTTCTCTCAGCAGAAAACTCCAAGTATATTTTCAACTTGAAAGTTATTTTAAATGAAAAATCTGAAGGAAAAAATAGCTTGGCTAGTTTTAATTTACACAGCA
>NW_005841942.1:2210572-2236703 GCF_000455745.1 Alligator sinensis
CTTGTGTTCATGTGACCCAAAAAACAGCTTCTTTTGTTTTTAACTGAAATGTTTCAGGTCATTAGTCAATAATATGTACTTCTGCCTTTAGGGATTTGGGAAAAAATTAAATCAACTGAGTTATTTCATTTAGAAAAGCACCTGCTGTGCAAAAATAATTTTCATCAAAAATTTAATAATACAGTGTGTATGCATGGCAGCCTTATTGGCATGATACAGTACAGTGCCTCCAAAGGATCTCACCTTTGTTACAGTCTATCACATCAACAATTCTCATGCTAAGAAATACCCAAGGAGGCCTTGACATGAAAGGCAGAGGAGCCATGGGGGACCGCATGGCTCAGGGGATTGTTAATGGACTATGGTGCAATTTAAAGCCATCTGAGGCTGATGGTAACGGTGAAGTGTTGCCATCTACTGGCTGTTCAATAAGTTAGACGATATAATTGGTGTTCAAAATCCAGTCCTAAGTGCATAGGCATCCATATCACTATAATCACCACCATCATGGGCAGTATTTGTCACTATTTTTTCAGTCCTCCCAGAAAAGCCAAGCACTGAATTGGGTATGAAAAATGAATTTGTCTTTCACCATTACTTGTGATCAAGCAAAGGCAGGGTTAGGGTGAGACTGTATGAGAAAGCCTATACTACAGCTGTCTATTGCTATGGGTCCTGAGAAGACTGAAATTTCCAGCTCTCAATTTAATGCCATTCACTTGCACTTAAATCACATTAAAAAGAAAAGAAAAGAAAAGAAAAAAATGATGCAGTAATTATGGTCTATTGCATCAATAATCCACATAATAAAAGTAAAGATTCCATGGATTAAGGGTCTCCAGCTGAGTCATGACACAGTCAATAAGTGTAACGGGTGAATATAAACATCTGTCTGATCTGTTATGTCAATAATGTACTGAGATGTACATACCAAAAATTTCTAAAGTGTATATTTACATGATATTAAGAACTCTGGAGGAGTTCCTATGGTCTGTTGGGTAAGAAATATGCAGTTCAGAAACTTTCAAATACCATGGGGAGCTGTGCCATGTTTAAAACTGTTCCAGAAATACTCGTACTTTTATGCAAATGTTTCCCTGTTTCATTAATTTTTGAAAAAACAACATTTTACTCCCACAGTGACTCACAGGGAGCAAGTTTCAAAAGCACATCTATTATGGAAACAAATTTTAATCATATGAATATCCTCAGTGGACTACCTGCACACACATCTACTCAGAGAACATTACCTAGCACAATTTAAATTTTGAATATATTTCAAAAGAATGGTATGCTATCAATCCAGAAAATTAACAGAAGAAGGAAGAAGAAAAAGAAATGCAAAAAAAATAGGTTTCAGGGTAATGCCCATGGATACAATTTAAGCAAAAAATGAAGCCCTATTCTTAAATTATATTATTTAATGCACATTGTTTGTCTACTGTTACACAAATATATACCTATGCGCATAAGGTACGTGACTTCAGTTGTATTCTTTTCTCTGCAAGAGTTTCTTCCACTTTAAAAATACAGAACTTTAAAAGAAAAAAGGACTTGGGAAAAAATGTGCTTTGACAAACAACCAACAAAATCCTATAATCCTGAATGTCCATGTTAATCTGATCCTGTGCTACCTCCACATATCATCATGTACAGCCTAGTGATTTTGGCTAGTTAAAATAGAGAAAAAGGACATTCTGGAGTATGAATGCCTTTGCTCCCTCCAGGAACTAAGACTTAATCATTGCAACTGCTTAATTAAGATCTCAGTGCTTTGTAGGCACTAAGAAGAGTAAGGATTCCCCCTCACCATCCCTTCCCCCCCTCCCCAACCCTCCTTCTGCCATTTGAAAATAAAGTTCAAAACTATGTTCTAAAAATCCTGTTCAGCGGCCAGCTAACTTAGGAGGCTTCTAAACTCTGCAACTACTTCTTTTTTTTTTGGCCTGAAAGTTGCAGAGTTTGAAAGCTGCACCTCTGTGTATGTGCATACCTAGAACTGTTCCTGTTTCAGCAGCTCAACTCCCAGCTTCCACCTAAGTCTGATCAGAAAAGAAGCAGATTATGTTGCCTAAGGAGCCCAAACCAGCAGGTGCACTCAGAGGAAACCTAGCATATACAAACAGGATACCTGCCCTCCCAAAATGCTGTTGTGGATGCTTTCTCTACACAGAAAAAGGCAGTTGCCCTTGTATAATAGCCTAGTGATTAAGGCAGTTGCCTCGGAAGCAGAACACTTGGTTTTAACCTCCCTACCCTTCCACAGCAAGAACTAGCTCATTGCATCACACAGCTGCTATGCCCCATATATCTCCCACATACCTCCCTCATATGGCTTTTATGGCTCCCTACATACCACTCTTTCATAGCTACCTGGTGGACTGGCTTCAAAATGAGAGCCAAAAGAGGAATGGCCTGACGTGTGGTGACTAGGTCATGGTACTTGAAAGTCAGAGTAACCCCAATTCAGGTACTCTCTGGGTGCATCTACATAAGATGCCACATTGCCGTAGTGTCGGCGGGCACAGACTGTGATGCCACTACGTCGGTGGGCACAGCTACTACGTCAGTTAGGGTCATAAAAGATGTGACATAAGAAATCCTTGCCTCTCACAAGGATGTGATCAAGGAGGTGATCAAATCTGGACACTTAGATGACCAGGAAAAAAAGACTATTACCCAAAGTCTGCTGAAGCCAAGCACCATATCAGGTTTAAGGCATCATGGTTAATAAAGTTAATGACACATAATGGAGCAACCTGGCTATCATCACACCTTGCTGACTTTGGTTCCCCAAGCTAAAAGTCTGGTTGCCCATTTTCAGTGGATCACCTTGGACAGCTTTTGGTATGAATCTAGAACAAGGATTGAACACAACTGCTTGAGCTGTAATGAGAACCCTTAATCTCTGCTGCTTCATCCAAGCTTATATGCTAAATATTTATCTAAAATTAAGTATGGACTTGAATGCTTTTCTGAATGGGCATATAGTTACTCTATTAAACTAAAACTATACTACAAACAGAAAATTGCCAAGAATGCTTTCTCTTTATTTCAAAGATATTTTTCTTTCAACTCCAACCTGCAAGGTCTTACAAACCCAAATAACTAGTTGCAATAATAAAAATCCTGGAAATTAGATTTTTTTTTTGTACAAGATCAGGAGAGATCAGGCCTGCAAAACAGGATACTTTTAAAACCAAGGTAATAATATAAGCTGGAGAGGGGAACTTCACTGGTGTCCTTTCCATTGTAAACCAACTGTGCATGGATTATTTGTCTGATAATGCACAGAGAACAGCAACATTCTAAAAACAGTATCTGATTCCCCTTTCTCTCCCTTACTCAATGGATAACAGAAAGTGAACAGAAACCAATTAGAACAAACAGACGAATGTAGCACTGAATGACTTCATCCATTACACCAAATATCCTTAGTCATTCTTATGCTCACAAGGTATTTATAGAAGCTCTGAAACAGGTACCATACCTTATCAAATGTTGCTGTCCTGTTCTCTGTCATGCATATCATTTTCTCTGGGCATCACTATGTAGAAGCACTACATTTTGCATGCTTTCTCTGATGTTACTTTTAGATCAGATTTATTGAACCCTGGAGATTGACTGTATTTACTTGAATACAAGACAAGGTGGTTAGTGCAGCCTATCAAAATAAGATGCATGCTAGAGCCCACTATGGTCCATCCCCCCAGCACTGACTCTTTTCCAAGTCATGGTGAGCCACTATATTGAATACATTTTTACTTCCTCTTCATTCCCACAGTGAAGCTGCACCTTTCTTTCCCATTCCCAATGATTACTTTTAAATGTCTGAAGAACATCACCAACAGAGACCCCAAACAGTTCACCCAGAATCCCTCTGCCCCCCCCAACCTGTCATATATGATTATGGTCCCACCCTCCTTGAGGTGAAGCCAGACCAAGTTGCCCTGTGCCTTACCTACATATAAATTTTTGGAGGATCCCAGGACTTGTGTCAAGGACACTCAGTTCCAATCATGAGTGGGTGGCCAATTAACACATGGATCCATTGTGGGGAATATCTGGAGTACGCACACACACACACACACACACACATACACACACACTGAACAGTGCTGAGCCATAGGGACACCATGGCTTGTACTGCTGTTGATTCTGTTGGGCCCCAGCCCAGTGAACTATATGGTAAATCATGAGCCTTTTGGCTTTGGGATAATATCATATATAGTATGCATGTCTACATGAGATATTTTATTCGAGATCAAAGCAATTTATTGCATAGTAAGTATCACCATCTACACATGCAGACACTTCTGGCTGCTGGGGCAGGGGGACATTGCTAAAATGGTCATGAAGCCTGCTCCACCAGCAGGCAGCTCCCAGGGACAGGAAGCCTAGTGCTCCCCCTGGCTGCTGTAGGGAGCTGGTGCAGGGCTGGCAGGAGCAGACTGCTGCCATGAGCAGCAAATCTGCTCCTGCTTCCCTGCATATGTAGACAGTGGCTCAGCATAAATTACTCTAGAATAAACCCACCCCAGAGCATTTGCACCTGTAGACATGCACAGTTTGTACTATATATAGGTAAGTACAAAAGTGCTGCTTAAAAGTGTGTTTATGGAGTACCTGTACTAAAACTTGCAGAAGTTAAAAAAAAGATCAAATTGTATCAATTCTGGATGGACTGAGTCTATGGATACCTGTAAGGCAAATTATTACAGGAGAGTTTATTTCAAGGTCATTGTTTTCAAATTTGTTTTCACTTCCATGGACTCAGGGACAGAAGGGTCTGACTGTAAGGAGCAGGGAAAGGGGCTGCAGAGGAAAGAAGTTGTTGGGGAAGGGTGGGGGGAGGGGGACTACCTGACCTCCCAGATTAATCTCCCCTGCTGTAGCCATGGGAAGGGGGCAAATTCAGGCAAATCTCCAATAATTACATTCTATACCTGGAAAATTATAATAAATTTATAAATTTTCCTTATATAGAAACTAAGTCTTGGGCGGGGTCATCTTACATTTGGATAAATATAGTATATGACCTCTGCTGACATAAAAAAGGAGTTGTCTTTGTGATGTTTATTCTGTTTGCCCATAGATATGATGTGTGGGAAAGTTGAAAGGGACAGATATGCTATAGTCACAAATCACACTAGATTCTCTCAGGTAGTGCAAAGATATTACAGCCTATCTGCTAATAAGTTAATGAAATATCTGTGACATAAAATCTCTACCTCCACTATGTTCTTTGCATCTCCAAATTCCTCCTCTTGGCCTTGAGCAAGCATTGAATGAAAATGAGAGATTTCAGGGGTTAGGTGAAACTATAGCAGAGCTCATCTCAACCACAATAGTCCTGCAGTGGCTTATGTTTCATTGTGTGCATTTACACACGTTCATTAATGTGCAGTAGTCACTGCACATTTATTTTAGTACTTGCTTAATGAAGTGCTAACTAAATGCTCAGTAACTACGGTTACTGCGCAGTAGTGCTGGAACATGTTTTTTGTGATGTTTACCATGCAGTAGCCTAATAACCAGGGATCCTGGTTTTCTCTGTTTAAAAGAAAGGCCACTATATATATAGGTATCAGTCGAACACAATGTTTTACAGATATGCTTATAATTTAAAATCAATTTGAGAGCCTGCCAGTGCCTCAACCACTATAATAAAATACATTCTAAATACCTAAAGATTTGGTCATTTAATTTTGGGTTTTTCATCATGGAAAATCAGAGCTCCTGCTGATACCACTCTGTACATCCCAGGGAATTATGCAGAGAAAAATTCAATTTTTTTTCAAACTTATTTAACTGTATCAAACCTTCTTTATAAATATATGCAGGTACTTTGTATGGTTTGGGGGGTGGGTGTGGGGGGCATGATTTGTGAAGGTGGGGGGCTTGTGGGTAGGTGTGGGTATGGGAGTGTATAAGTGTTGTGCTTGGGTGTGGGATTTGTGGGGTGGGGGTTGGAAAGGGGTATGGGTGTGTGGGAGGGGTTTGTGAGTGGGTGTGGGGCTTGTGGTGAACAGCCCTCACTGCAGACCTCAGCAGCACATGCCTCTCGCTGAGTCTCAGGGCCTGTACATGCTAGGACAGAACCATCCTGTCCTGCTGACACATGCCTTTGCACCAGACCAGGCTGGCTCTGTGCCAGCATATGTAAATCATGGGACTGCAGGCAGGAGCCATGCACCATCAGGCTGGGAAGGCTTTGTGCCTCCACGTAGGGCTCCCAGCTGTCTAGCGAGAAGCCGCACATAGAGGCAGGGAGTCGTGTGCCATTGAGCCAGGAGGGGTCCTGCTTGCCTCCACATAAAGCTTTCTCTTGGACTGCTGGAAGCCCCACTTGGAGGGCTGGCCTGACCCAGCCCAATGGTGCATGGATGGCAGCAGCAGCTAGGCACACGCCCCAGCCTCCAGCATGCTACAGTATCCCTTGAGCTGCAGCACTGTGCCATGGCCACTGCCTCCTCCTCAGAGGAGCAGGCAGTAGGGCAAGTGCTCCAGCTGTTCAACACTGCTAGACATGGAGGTAAAAGGCCCTGCCTACTTGCCCATCCTTACCACTGGATTAACACATGGATCCATTGTGGGGATCTATTTGGGGCACGAGGATGCTGCCCAGATTCTCTTGTGCTGGCCTGAGAGCACCCATGGACACCTCCCTGCTCCTTCAGCCTTCACCCAAACACACTTGCCCTGCCCCCCCACCCCTGCTGGCTCATCCTACAGGCTCTACAGCCCCCCAGCCATAGCAGTCATCTGCAGCTGCACCTGAACCACAGCTCCAATCCCTCCCCCCCACCTTCAGCCCTGCCAATGTCCCTCATTACTGATCTGCATCCCTCTACCCCCCACAGCCCTGATGGAGGGCATCGCCAGCTGGCTCCCAGCCTCCTGCAATCTTTACTTACCCCAAAGGCTTCAGGAGGGAAAGAGAACCTGGGCCAAATCCTGGCTGACTTGAGTCTCAGGCCCCACCCCGTCCCTCTCTCCCATCTTTTCTGGACAGGGCTTAGGGTTTCCCACCCTTTTGCAAGAAGCTCTTGAAGGCTGGAACTCTGCCAGTCTTCAGAGGGCTCTTTGCAAAAGTGGAAAACCCTTAAAATGAAAAATCTTCTTTTTTTCCTTGCTTAATAGAGAAAATCGGGGGGGGGGGGGGGTGGTCCTTTTTTGTGGGAAACAGAAAACCCAGATCCCTGCTAATAACGCTGCACAATAGTGTTTTAGCACAGTTTTTGACCAGCATGCTACTGCACAGGTTTATTAAGCTACTGCACAGTAAGCATCTTGTATAGACATGCCCAATAAGTATCCTAAACTACTGGCAAAACTGAAAGGTAACTGATTAAAGCTCTACTGGGTCCCAGATTAGCCCTGAGAATCAAAGAGCTAGAAGTCCCTTCACTTAGAGCAGGAGAGAAATTAGCCCCATACTCCTAAGAAAGCATTGAAAATCTGTTTGAGAGTGATTGTATCCTGAATTAGTATTCATTTTGCTTAGAGTCTCTCTCTCTTCTGCAGAAATCTTGATTCAAGAAATACTTAAAGTAGAATTTCCTCTTGCATGTCTGTGGCAGTTTTTTAGTAATATAAATGGCATTTTGGGCATTTACACACAGGAAAGGATTTTGTTTTCTGTATGTGTCAGTAGTTGACTTCATATATGTGTACCTGAACGCAAATTCTAGGAGAAAAATGTAGGAAGAATACCAAGAGCTGAGTAATTAGGTGACTCACCCAGGAAGCCAAAAACCTAGGTTCTAGGCTTCTCTCTTTGAGAGGGGTGCCTTGAACCTGACAAGAGTCCAAATTAATCAGTTCTTGATACTGAGATGTGGGAGGGCACTCCTCCTGAGTCTACCACAGGGGTAGGCAAAGTCAGGCCTGTGGGTCAAATCGGGCCCACAGTGGGCTCCATTTCCCAGCAGCCCCTGCCCACATCACTGCAGTCAGATTCCATGGAGACCCTAGAATTGGAAGCATCATGACTGCATGGGACCAAGGTTTCCATGGAGACCAGCCCCAGAAGCATTGGCAGGATGTGCAGCTGGGCAGGGAGCTGGCAATGGTGATATCATGGTCCAAAGCTGGGGCAGAACTGCAATCCACTGCCCGCATGCCTTGGGCAAGGGCATGCAAGCAGCAGAGCATGGCTCTCCCCTGGCTCTGGACCACGTTGTCACCACTGCAAGATTCCAGCCCCAGCCCCCAGAGCAGCTCCCCACACAGCCACACACCCTGCCAGTGTTGGAAAATCCTGGCCCCACTCTGCCATGGTGCCATTGGTTCTGGGTCCTTCATGGAAACTGGCTACAGTGATGTGGGTGGAGGCTGCTAAGAAAAGGAGTCTGGCTGCTGGCAAGATCCACCATTTTGCCTACCCCTGGTCTTAACTTCTGGGCTGCAGGTACCAATATGTCCCTGGCCACTGTGTAGCACATTGAGCATGCTCAGTCTACTAGTGCACAGCTATACATCCATGCTGTCAGGGAATAGAATTGATAGTGTTATTGCCACTTATGCAACTACAAAACTAACTGAGACACACAAAGGGACATAGACTTCAATCCTTAACATTTTCAGGAGACTTCACTAGCAGAATCCATTCTCTCATAAGCTGCCAAAGCTGGTCTAGTGTACTGGGAGAATTTAGGTCTAATTCTAGACATATTGTCTCAAGTTAAAAAAAAAAAAGCAATGGGTTAACACTGTACTGGGCCAAAGTTGAAATTCACCACAATGGCCATGACTGTCCAACTTCAAGATGGGGGCCTCATGCAGCCCCCAGGATGAACACAAGGGAAGCCACATGCCAAGTTAGCTGCACCTGGTGCAGGCTCCTGGGACTCCTGCCCTGCACACAGCCCCCACTGTCCTGTGCACAGTACAAGCATCGACCCACAACAGAAGCCCCCCCCAAGCAGCACAAACCCTCAAACTCCCTCCCACTGTTGTAGGAGAGCCCCCCTGACTGCTGCTGCCACATAAGTAGAGTGAGCTACCACCACCACCACCACCACTGCTGCTGCTGCACAGGCAGCCTAAGCCTCCCTGTATTGCCCAAGCAGTGAGCCCCTCTACCCCCTGCCTCCTTTAGCTCTGCTGCTCTGGCATGAAGACTCCAGACCCTGTTGCAAAAGTAGAAGCAATGAGGGAGTGCCATCTGAGCAGGAGTCCACAGGCTGGATATGGCCCATGGAACATCTGTTGGATAGCCCAGATATAGACTATTAGAGATGAACAGACAACAGCATAATTTTCAGCAGTACCCAAGTTACTTCAGAGAATTCCAATTTCTAAAGTGACCTTAAGCTACTGTAGTTTATTTTTTTTTTTTCACAAGATATTAAGGTGCCTAAAGGTGCAAATAGGTGTTTAAGCAGTTTAGGTATCTAACATGAATTCACTCAGGTCATGTGCCTAAGTTCCTAAGATACTAGGCACATATCTACACTTTCAGTTGCCTAAATACCTTTAAAAACCTGGCCTTCAACACTTTTTGAAAACTTCATCCAACATATTATCCAAACCATTAAAAATCCCTGATAGGCTCTGACAAAAGTTTTGCAGGGAGTTTTGCTTCAAAATGGTAGATTTCTGTCAGGGATTAAAGTTTATTTGTACACTTTTAAGTAATGTGACCTACCCTGTCCTGACATGTTCCATAAAAGTTCAGTCTATTTAACTTTGATTAAAATTTGAGATCATGTTGTAATCCAGAGAGCACTTCCTATTTTAGTTCCCCTGGAAGAGAATGGTTATTTATTTATTTATTTATTTGTTGATTTCAAGAAATCTGTTTCTTCTTTAGCTTCTTCTGGCTACCAGGTGAAAAAAGGCTTCCAAAAACTCTTTGGCTAAGCGTACAAGCACTTACGTTACAACTTTTGATTACTGCTTTGTTTTATATGTTGAAATTAATGAGCCTTTTCCCCAAGTAAGGTGTCACTCCAGTTGTCTACAAGTGAGTGGTGAACTGTATCTCATCCTAGGGGGTTATAAAAGAAAGAAAGTCAGGGGTGAGAGGGAGGAAATGGGGAGGGGAGAGAAAGGTGGAGAGAGGTCAGATGGCAACTGTATAGTTCACTGGCACAGCATGTGGATCTTTGTCTGGAATTACACTTCGTTACATTTTGTTGCTTCCTGTCTGAAGCCCTCAAGCAAGTTAACAACATTGATCTCAAGATCTGTTAACATTTTTTGAGTTCAGATCCTTAATCACATATGTGGTGGGAGCGGGAGCTGGACTATTTCATGTTCAAAGACCTGAGAGAATTGACATGGAAGAACATCTGCTCTTGTGCTCACACAAATAATTACAATTTCTTTGTTTTCACTTAACTGTTTTCCATAACTGTTAGGCATTTTGCCCTTGGGGTCTACTATTATGCACAGAATGAATGATTCAGCTTTGTTTCCATTAGTATGAGAGACAAGAGAGTGACACTGTGCAGGAAAGCAAGTCAAGACTGAAGTGGTTATTCAAAACAAATCCAGTTCAAAGACCTGTGCTGCTTAAATAGTAAAGAAATACAGACTCTGCATGTGTGTGCCTGTGAATGTGTTTCTTTGCTATATGAACTAAAAGACATTTTGAGTGCTCCCTGAATGGCAATGAAGTATTGGAAAGCAATGACATTATAATCATTGCTTCAAATGTCAGCACAAGGAGTCTGTGGGTTGTGGGTCCCTAGTGCACAAGTTAACAGCTTTACAGTAAAATCACCAGGGAGCAATTAAAGGGAAACTGTTACTAACCTTCATGCATTCTATTGCTGCAGTGTCTAGAGAAAAAAAAGTCTAATTATAGTCCTAACCTTTCCCAATGGGCCATGAATGATTCTCCAAATACGATGTGTTGTATTAGGGGACATGAAATATGTTAGTGGATGCTCCAGTTTGATGCCAACCAATGCACAGTATCTTGACAACTGTTGTTTATGCTCAATACATTTTGCATTACACAAAGATTAAATGTGTAATGATGTTAACTATTGCAAAAGACTTAAAATATTGACTATAAACGGAACTCAAAACCAATCGTGTTTGTATGCAGAGTCTAAAATTATGTCTTAGCCCAAAATGTCAGCATAGGGATCATACAAACAGGCATGGAAAATATAGGAAAAACATAGGAAAACATGGTAAATAAACTGTCTCCAATCTGAGTGTGTTCATTTCCCATTTTAAACAAAAACCAAAAAACCAAAAAACCCACCAAAACTAAAAAAACTGAACATTTAAGTTTTCCTTATCTTTATCCTTTACTAATAAAAATAGGTTTGCCTGCATTTGCATTGTGTGCAGTTTTGGGCTCCACATTGTAAAAAGGATGTGGAAAAGTTAGATAGGGTGCAGAGGTAGGCAACAAAGCTGATAAAGGGCATGGAAAAGAATTCATACCAATGTTTTTTTCCCCCATTACCCCCATACGAAGAGAGGCTGAAGGAGCTAGACATATTCAGCTTGCAGAAAAGGAGCTTAAGCAGGGACATGATAGCAGTTTTCAAATACTTGAAGTTGCAGCAAAGTAGGTTTAGACTGGATACCAGGAATAGAGAACTTGCGGACTCTCCATCACCAGAGGTATTCCAGAAGAGGTTGAACAGATACTGGTCAGGGATGATCTACTCCTAGATTTGCCTATGTTCTACTATGGGTATGTCCCATGCTTCTGAACTTTATTGATTGCCACATGGGGATGGGAGCAAATTCTGCTTCCCTGCAAATTACTGCTATATGGGTCAGGGTGGGTTTTGAAGCCTTTGTCAGGGACACTGGGTGTTGGCTGCAGCCAAGACTGGGGATTTTAACGGGTTTGCCACTGCTTCTGCTGGCCACCTCCAGACGAACACAGCTGTGTGATATGTGGCACCACAAACACATCTGCAGTGCCACATACTGCACAGGTAGATGTTCTCCGTGCTGCAAGGGAGTGCTGCCCATTAGGCCTGTGCAAAGCAGCAAGTATTTGCTTCAGATTCGGCCATTTCAGAGAGACAGTAATTCAATTTGGTGATTTAAATCACTGTCCCAATTCGATTCAGCCAAACAGATCCGAAGATTCAGCACCACTTTGGAGATTTGGCCACAGACTAAACAGGTACCATCTTCAACATGCTGGACACAGCTGCCTCCAGCTGGTAAGTCTGTTGTGGTGGGTAGAGAAGGGAGGGAAGGGGCATGGGGGAGGGAGGGATTGGGGCTGAGGCTGAGACAAGCTGCCCAGCTGGGGCGGGGGAGCACAGGACTTGGGGAGTGGGGCTCAGAAGGAAGGGGGCAAGAGGCAGCAAGGCATAGCCTCCACTCCCAGTGCTACCGTGTCCGCATCCCGTGTCCCCCCGCCCCAGCTGGGCAAGCAGAGGCAGTGCCCACATCCTGCTCCCCCCCGCCCCGGCTAGACAAGCAGCAGCACAATGTGCACCACTGCTACTTGTCCCTGGGGAACCAAACATCCATACTCATCTGGACAGGCCCTCTGGGATTTAAACTCAGGGTATCCTGGCTATAGGGTCTTGCTCCTCTGCTTAGGATCATACTGACCACCATATTTTGGGTCAGGGAGGAACTTTACCCCATGATCAAACTAATATGGACTGGTGGGGGAGAGGTTATGCTTTCCTCTATAGTGGGGAGATGTGACCCTGTTCCTGGGATTTCTTAAGTGTAGATTAACAACCTTTTATAGAAGCAGGACATTGGGTGCCATGGTCCCTCTGCTTTACTTGTGTTAGCGAGTTATGTCTTCTGTTGTGTCAGGGTTAACTCTGTAGTTTTACTATGAGGTTATATTATGGATTTATATTGGATGGCTTGGATCAGGATGATCCTGCTTCATGCAGGGGGTTAGACTAGATGACCTCTAGAGCTCCCTTCCAGCCCTTCTTCTCCATGATTATATGATTTTGTGAGTTCTTTTAACATCACACTTTCAAAAAAATGGAGGTAATTTTTTTTCCACCTCCTGCCCTCCTCCCCTCTACCCTTACCCTTGCTCTGCACCAGCCAGTACACTGCAGCCTGGGCACTGAGCATGGCCCCAGCCTGGCCCTGAAGCAGTGGTGCACAATCTGCACAGCTGCTATGGGGCTGGGATGGGGCTGTGCTCTATGCCCCAGGATAGAACAGCCAGGGAGCTTGCCACCACAGAGTGGAGGCTCAGGGAGAAGGGAAGATCAGAGGCTGGGGGTGGCGGGTAGGGGGTAGAGGTAGCACAGAAAAGGTGCAAGCAGGGGGAAGCTGCTTGACTGCCCCAGACCATCTGCCTCTCTGCTGCCTGCCCCCTGCAGCTGTAAGGCTCAAGCACTGGAGCCTGGGTCAGCTCAGTAACGCTTAGGCAGGTCCCTGCCCCACAGTTCTTGTTAAGTGCACTGACATAGTTACTACTGATCAAGGCCAGCTGACCCCAAATCCCTTCCCTCTAATTAGTTCTGGAGCTGTATTTAAAGTATTCCTCTAGCACTTGAGAATTGCTACACAACACACTGGTCTTCAGTCTCTGAATAGCTCTGGTCCCAGAAATATCTCTGGCTTCTCTGGTTACTTACTGCCTTTGGTTTGCTCCTGGATTTCAGCCTTTGGATTCTCCTTGAAGACCTGTTTCCTGACTCCTGATTCTGGCTTAGCTTGACTTATTCTTGGACTTTGTCCTGTGGGTTATCCTTTGGACTGGGTAGGTTTCTGATTCCAGATCCTGACCCTGCATTTTGGCTCTTGATTGTGACTTCTGACCCTTACCCCTGCATCCCCCAGCTCCAGGACTGGCTCTACCTATTAGACTGGCCAGCCTAGTTGACTGTGACAGCAGCAGTAGCCAGGATGAAAGAAAGATGAGCCCACAATAATTCGATTCTATACATTGAAAATTATAACAAATTTATACATTTTGCATGTATAGAATCTAATTATTATGTGGTCGCTTAAATTCAGGGCTGTCTTAAATTTGAGTAAAAACAGTAGTTTTGTAAGATCACACATTCCACTACAAAGTTCCAGGGTGAAATAATAGACCCTCTGGCATCAGTAACTCCCACTAACTTCATAAAAGCCAATTTTCCTTTATGGTGGTGTAACTGGTCCTCAAGACCACCCACCTGTTTCTGGGACAACTGCCCACCTTCTTTCCTGCCACACCTTGTTGTTATCTAATTAAGATATTAATTAGGCAGGAGGCTGCCCATTTCTTGCCCTGATGCCAGGGAGCACGATCTGCAGCTCCGTTCCTCCCCTACACAGCAGCCCAAGCTTTGCAGATGGCATCCACAGCTGTTAACATTACTGGCCCCACACTGGGCCCCAGAATCCTCCCGTCCAGACCCCAACTGGATCCCTCCACTCAGGCAGCCTACTTCACCTTCATTCAGGGCTGTCTAGCTACCTGAACCATTTCTCCTTTCAGGCGTGCCCCCCCCCCCGACCTTTGGCCACATAGGCCCTGGCCTCACTTCCCCCGACCTTTGGCCACATAGGCCCTGGCCTCACTTCCAAGGCCAGTCAGAAACCCCAGGCCCTCAGCTCTGGGCATCCCTCATGGTGGGCCCCTGGCCCTTTTGACTGTTCTGGTCCTGGCCCCAGCATTGACCAGTTGAGGGTACTCTAAGTCAGGCCTCTGAGTCTCTAGCCCCACTCTCTCTCCTGGGTCCACCTTCTGGCCCCTACTAGGGGTAGCCCACCCGGTTGTGGGCGCTGGGGTTATTAAGGCACCCCAACCCACCTTTCACCAGGGTGGTAACTGGTCTGGCATTTCCTGGGGGCTCCCACACCACTGAGAGCCCCACCAGGCTACCCACTCCCAGCAGGGTGCAGTTTTAGGTCATCTAGGACCAGGTGCCTCCAAACCATCCCCTACAGCTCTTGCCCTTATCTCCAGGATGTTGCTTGCAGCCAAACAATGTTTCTGCCTGACCTACCAGCAGCAAACTTCTCTGTTTATATAGGCAGCCAGAGATCTAAAATGGCCACCGCAATCAAGCACCTGCTGGTTGCTTGGCTGAGCCCTTAAAGTGGCAGGCACCAACAGTGCCCTGCCACAGGCAGACATCAAATTTTGTACTTGGGGAATATGGATGGAATGCTTTTTAGCACTAGGTTCTGCTATTTTAATTTTGCATTCATATATGTAATTACCATATTCTACATCTGACCTTAAAATATGTTATCTTCCTCTTCTGAAGTAATAGTCCTTTCATTGTTTCCACTTGTAGTTTCTGCTTGTGACTGATTTAACTTGCTCATAGGTGGAATGCTTCACAGGCAATGTGCCTTTCATTCCATTTCAGTCTAACTAATAAAGGATAAAATTTACCCCTGGAGTAAGCAGGCATAAAAGCAAAAAGCCATTTGCCCTGTGAAACTTCTTGCTGGGGAGTAGTATCCTTTCAACAAGAAGCAAGAACTGTGAAAAAACCTGTATCCTCCCCATAAATAAGTTGTGGCTGCAGCAATGGAAATAGGGCTGTATCAGTTTCAGTCAGGGATCAAGAGACCATGTCTGGTGACCACAGGATCCCTGCAGCAGCCTCACCTGGTTAGAGAATATCCTACTCAAATGAATGTTCAGAGCTGGATCTTCTGATTATATAGATGTTAAATATGAGTTAAGTTTGCCAATATGACCACAGTTGGAGCTAGGATATGGACAATAAATATTTAGGGCAATACAAAACCTATTTCCACTTCTGATTGTCTCCCAGAGATAACTATCTTCTCTTCCTCCATTTCTCCATGTAGAGTATAAAGGAGTCTGTCTCTTCATTTTCTCTGGCCAGTGAGAGGGGAACAGATCAAAAGTGTAAAGATAGTCATACTGTGATTCTCTAGGTTGGTGGAGATGGGACACCCTCCATCCAAGGGTGTGCCATGTACCGCAGGAGATTTAGCTTGCTTCCAATGTTGTGAAGAGGAAATACTTTGTTGAGAGAAAAAGAAGAAGAAAAAGAAATAAGGTTTAAATGCTCTTGGGATCTAAATGACTTTTTTTCCCCCTGCAGGTGCTGGCTCACTGACTAGTTCTTATGAAGCTGTGAGCTTATTCTTAAACAATATCGACAGGAAACAGCAGATGGCTAAATTGCTTGCAAATGCTTTTATATCACAGTTTATATTCACCAAGATACTTCCACACTGACATGAG
Organism: Alligator sinensis; assembly: GCF_000455745.1. Classification (NCBI taxonomy): domain Eukaryota; kingdom Metazoa; phylum Chordata; order Crocodylia; family Alligatoridae; genus Alligator; species Alligator sinensis. The sequence goes on from NW_005841942.1 coordinate 2,226,711, forward strand.
CAATGTCATTTTCTAGTAATGTTTGGAATTATTCCCTTGGGTCACCAATTCCCAGGCATTATCAGATGATAACTCTGAAACTGTGATTACTTAAATATTTTTCAAATGCTGAAATACTCTTAAAAGGATACAATTTACAGCCATGGGAGCCTTATTATAGTGTTACCATCCATACGGATAGAGTGAAGTTTGTGTTTGAGTCTCCATCGAAAACCCCTAGGTACAAGGGTTTATAACTAGGTAGCAAGAATTTGCTTTGAGCAGAAACATGTTTACAACATTGCAGCCTACTGCATTTTATCAATTTCCTTTAAAAACATTCACTTTAAAAGAATCAGTCTGACAGTTTGTTGTTGTAGTAGAGTAGAAACTGGACTATTTATTATTTCTTTGAGATAACTGTTGCGTTTCTACAATTGGTATGAAGCAGGGGTGGGCAAAATATGTTTCATGGTCTGGATACAGCCTGGCAGGAAATTCCATCTGACCCACAGGTGTCCACCAAATAATTATATCCCACCCAGCCTGCACATTTCACTTCCACCCTGATGTGTGGGACCCTTCACCCCATGGGGGAGGGGATGGGAGTGTGGGGACACTTCACCCCATTGCACACAGCGCCTGCTGCCGGGGACAAAATCAGCAGCAGGTGGGGGCCCTTCAGCTGCTCATGGAGCTGCTGCCCAGTGGTGTGTGGCTCTGCCCAGTTTTGTACATGGCGGCAAGAAGCACAGCCAGGCCAGCCCACTTCTATTTTGTGAGGCTTCCCACAATGCACATGCAACTCCCGGCACTCACGTGCCACCGAGGAAAGCTCCACATGATAGAACCAGTTGTCTTTTCCACCATGTGCAGCTGCTGGAACTGCACCAGAAGTGGCAGAGAGCCCCAACCTCTGCTTCCATGGCAGCAGCCAGCTCCATCACATGGGGCTCCTCCCTGATGCCATGCGAGTGCCAGGAACTGCACATGGACCACAGGGAGCCCCACACAATAGAGGTGGGCCAGGCTGGCTAGCTCCTTTTCACCATGTGCAGCTCTGGCTGGAGCCGCACTCCACCAGGCGGCAGCACCTGCACAGGCCACGAGTGCCCTGAGTGCCCACCGTCTGCTGCCGGTGCTGCTGCTAGCAGCAGGAACTGTGCACCATGAGGAGGGATGTGTGGGGGTCCCCACAGTCTCCCATCCTCCCTCACACCCCACAAACCCCACACACCCACACCCTGCCCTGACAAATTCCCACATATGCACATACCCTAAAATATACCTTATAACCCCACACATATATACACACCCCCTCACAAGCCCCACACACACATACATCCCACCATACATACCTCTCACCTCCAACCACACCCCACACACTCCCCCACATACAATATACAAGAATAAGACTCTATTTTGACCTATTATGCAGTCACCCCTATATACACTACACAAACACAAATCATGACAAAAATATTTTTGTAATAAAATTAAAATACATTATAACATATGTTGGTCTCTTAGTTTATGATTTGTTTTTTCTTTTGGTTCAGATGGCACCTCCTGCCCCCTCCCCCCCGCAAAAAGAATACTTCCCAGAGGGAAGGCAAGGGGAAAGACTTCTAGTGGCAAAGGTCAGGGGTTAGGGGTGGGGCTTCTGGTTCCAAGCTGGTGACCAGACGGTGATGTATCTGTCAAGGGGTGGGGATACCTTTATGGCCTTCAACAGCTTACCAAAACTCATTAAGTGGCCCTCCAGCAAAAATAATTGCCCTTCCTTGGTATAAAGGAATTATGTTGCCTGCAGCTCCCTCACAAAGGTAGTCTGTGATAAATTCAACAGAAAACTTGGATTCATACTGAAGACACAGTTCTGAAAAGAACTGATCCTCCAGCATGTGAGTCCAGCATCAACTTCCCACTTCCTCAACTTTTCATTGTTTGTATTATTTAAAAACTAGTGTTGAATATGACTTTGGATATGACCTTGAAAGGCAAAATCTAGCTTGATTCTCCCTTTTTATTCTACCCAAAAAGTATAGGACTCAAAGAATTTTTAAAGTTATCTTACATTTACTGGTAAAATCAGAGAGCTATTTAACTAATAATTTAAGAACATGTGTAAATCCCACTGATTTCAATAAGACTACCCTTATGCTTCAAATTAAAGTGAAAAAATTAAGTGGCTTGCTGAAATTGGGGTCCAAATCAGGATATTTTCCACTGTAAAAGGGAAGAAAAGGAGAGAGGAAAAAGACCAACAAAATAACAGAAAGAGGTGTACGTTAAATAAGCTGGCATTATTATTAGTAGTAGTAATAATAATAATAATAATAGAAATAGCAGAATATAAAGAAGCAAACAGGACACCAAAGAAGTAAAACCTAACATGAACAATATTAATAAACAATATTTAAACTATTACAGAATATACAACACATATTTGTAAAATAACAAAATAGTAAAAAGCCAGACAGAATGGCATCAATAAAAGTGGTCTTTAAAACTGTTCTTTACTTCCTGCTATAAAATTCTGATTGTATTGCCAACAGCTATATAAAATAAACTAGTTGCAATGTATTAAATAACATTTCAGCATTAACTTGGAGTAGTTACTCATCGCATCTTTATAAAAATGTCAGTGCTGATCCATCTGAAAAGGTTCTGGATTTCAAATGTTAATAATGTTCTTATTAGAGCAGATTGAGATGTTTCCAACTCAATGAAATTTCGTCATACAAGGCCATTTTGTCAAAGCCAAAACATTTTGTAGAGACCTAGCTTTTTCAGCAAAGCTTTTGTAGGGAAGGGTCCTCCAGTCAGTTCAAATAGTCTCAAATACTGCTTTGATTTGGAATTGTTTATTGTCCTCTGACAAGCTCTAATCCCTATTTTCAAGCCAAGCTTTATCAATTTATAATGAACTCTATGCATTAAGAATTAAAACCTAATTCAAAGCTAACTATACTCAAGAGAAAGACCCCCAGAGAGCCAAAACTGAGCTTTTAAAGGCAAAGTGTTTGGGTTGCACAAAAAGACACAAGAAAATATTCTTTAAAAACAATTGGATTTTTCAGAGCTGAGCAATTAAATCTAGTTTTGTACTTGATCAAGGTCTAGTGTGTTCTTAGGGATGCTCTATATTGTGCCCACCTTCAACAAACACAATAAATCAGGAAATCCTATTTTTGTTGTCAATGTCACATGCTGATAGCTGGTAGAGGAATGCTTAAGATATAGGTGCTATGTATCTGGGCTATGGAATGACAGAGACCTCTACTACTGGCATGACTTTCCCATGGCTGTTAGAAGTAAAGAAAATAATTTGTTCGCAAAATGATATCAACTGGATTGTCTGTCAGCACTCCATAAATGAAATGACTCCCAGCTGACAAGAACATGTTTATAACAGTGCATGGGGCTTGTACTTTGTGGGAATTTTACACATGCATGTGCCTCAGCATGGGGCACTTTGAAAAGTGCTTGGTGCTGAATTGCTTGCAGTTATATAAGCAGCAAAATGTGCATCAGAGCTGAGGAAATGGCAGCAGCATGCCTTTGAACTAAAATACATAGAAGGTGTTTTAGTTAAAAAGTGCACTGCCGCCGCTTTCTGCATGCTGACCACATTTTGCCACTTATACAATGGCACGCAGCGCAGTGCAGTTCGCATCAGCTCACTTGCAGAACAGACTCGATTAATCGAGTCTGCTCTGAAGCAGCGGATCTCCAGAGCAGCACGGGAGAAAAAGGTATGTGTATAAATGTGTGTCCTTTCTTTCTTTCTGTCTTTCTGTCTTTCTTTCTTCAGTTGTCTATGGTCACAGTAGATAGGCCTTTATGTGCAAAAATTAAAAGCATAAAATTACATACACTGCCCACCAGGTATTAAGTAAAATTGCAATGATGGAAATACATTGACAAAGCAAGTATGGAATGAAATTAACTAAAATGAAGCAAAATCAATGGATAAGCTAACCCAAATGAAGGTACTCCATCATGATGGGCTACCGCAGCTCTCACTCAGCTTTTGCAGCACATCGGGCACATCAACAGCATAGCTCTTTTTCATCCTCTAAGGTTCCTAGTTCTTGGCATAGAATTGATCACATGAAATATGAGGAGGAAGCCCAATGATGGTTGGATGGGGAGAAAGGGAGAGGAGGTATAGTGGGGCAGGGCAAGGGCAGGATGTGATGAGAATCAGAAGGACCATGGGAACAGGAGATAAGCAAAGAAACATGGGCTGAACAGTAAAATGGGAGACAAAAGGAGAGGGTAATAGTGTGACAGAGTGGAGAAAAAAAGAAGGGAATGATAAAAAAGAAATAATAATGATACAAGGTGGATGTCAGAACAAGAAGGAAAGCAGTGTGAAGAAAGGAAAAAAGGGAGGAAACAATGAATGGCAAAACATGGGTGGAAATACTGGGTGATCAGTGAAACAGGGAAGTGTTAAGGAGATTTGAGTCTGGACATATGAACAATATACCATGAAACAAATAGGTGGAACTTTACTGTGCATCAGCAACTCTTCAGTATCTGTCCATGTGCACATTTTTACTCAATGGTAAGTAGATACTAAGTAGCAGTAGCTCAGCCCTCAATGAAAGAGGGACAAATTAGTTCAGTTTAGTTCACTTACAATACATTTAGACCATGCCTATGTCCCCTTTTCCCATGATAAAGTGCTAACATGTTTATACCTATAGGCAGATAAGAAAATAAAGTTACAAAACCAGAAAACTATTCTTAAGGTATGTTTCTCCATTTTACACTGAAGTAACTCCATTGATTTCCATGGAATATGACTGGATAATAGTGAAATAACAAGGATTTCAGTGAATAATTCCTGCTTTATAGATTATTCTACAGAGCAATTTATTCCAAGCACTGAATACAGGAAGTTTGAGCTCTATTTTTATGTATTATATTGCAGTTTTGCTGAAATTATCAGCAAACAGTAACAAATAAACCTGAGAAAACTGCAGTCTGCTCATGGCCAATGGACAAACAAAGAGATTATGTCAGTCTAATAAAGTGGTTATGAGCTTGTTCACATTGTCTTAATAGCCCAAATCTGAGAGCTCTCAGTCTATCACCTGGAGTTAAGGTTAATATGTGGGAACACAGCAGTTAAGTGCTTCACTATGGTTCCAGAGTTGTCACTTCAGGTCACACTTTGGACTCATGCCAAAGGCTGCATGAAGTTTAGCCAGATGTAAGCAAGTATCTGGTCATTTGGCCAAAGAGCTCAAAGACAGCTGCATGCGATACAAATCACAATACTCCCTTGTTTGCTATTGGCCAGAGAAACCACTCTTCCTCAATTAAACTAACTGTTACTTAATATTTTAACTGGGGTTGAGAGTGAGACTGATGACCAGTGAGACTATTTGGGTCACAACTCAAGAACTCCAGTAGGATATACAATAGCAATGCCTTATTTGTATTGATAAAGGCAGTGCTTATGTAGCACTGGATTCAAGGAAAAAACAGGTCCACTGATTAGGCTTCTCTGGTCCCTTGGGGGCTTTCACTTATTTGGTTCCTGTTTTTTGTGATCTTCAGGGAAGTCCAAAGTCACATGGTTTAACCACAGTTATATACCTAACAGAGTTTTCCATATTTGGTTCTGCTTTGGAGCTATGCCAATCCTTTTCCATTTCCTTGCATTATATTAGTTCTCCTTATTCCTGTGTATAGTGTATGCTCAACTTACATCATTGCTACATAGGTCAAGCTCAGGCCTGGTCATGACATGGCCTTTTAGCCATTGTCCATGCTGTACATGGATTATAATGCAGGTATAGCCTACAATCCCCTACCTAACAGTCAGCTCTTTCAGAATAAGACTGTTCCATCCTATGGCATGGGTCTGGTATTGGGCCCAAACTTTGCTCTCTCTATGCCTAATGGGTTGCAACCATTAGCAGAGACTGACCTTCTTTATGGCCGGCTTCTCACCTCAATTCAATCTTGCCCAACCACTATCGTCTATGCAGGAAGGCTTCCATCATGACTTGCCTCACCTAAAATCTCCACATGCTTACACAAGTGATGCATATAACATAACATTATAAATATAACTATAGCCAATAACATTTGAGCTATTAACACAAGCTCAGTGGGGTGCAACATAAAATTAAACACACCTGTGACCAACCAAAAAACAATTTCTACTATTTATGTTTTCCCACCTCAGTGCCCTTTTGTAATATGCTTTTAATCTTGCCATTTCTGTTTGTAACTGTATTTTACCTTCTTCTACTCCTCCTCCTAATAATTCCATAAGGGCTACAAATTCAGTGTGGTCAAGTCATTCTTTTAGAGCTGTAATATTAGGTCACATTAATATGGGTTTTATTTTGGTATACAACTGGGGGTTAACTATTATTTGGGCCAAATGGATGGTACAGACTTTCCAACTGATACCATCATAAGTTTGTAATTGAATTACTTTATCCCAGCATGCTACTGCAAAGTGCTTAAGGGTTAGTTTTCCCATTTAATTTGATCCATTGGCACTCTTTTACCACACATGCCATAGTTCCCCCATGATGTGCACTCTACTTTTACCAGCATATTTTCCTTTTATACACCAATCTAAATTTTGTATTGGTTTATATACTTGTGAGGCACATAATACAACCTACCTCTTCTTGCAATTGGCAGTACTTTATATCAAGTATAAAGGTTCCATTGTCTGTAACCTATTGGTATGATAGAGCCTTCTTCTTTCATATGGCTGACGTAGCTACAGAACAACAACTATAATTTTATATTTGGGTGGTTGAGCCAGACAATTGTGTCAGCAGCAGCAGAGCATATTGCTGTGATACCTCTTTCATATTTGTGGATTGGGCATTGAATCATTTTATGTTCCACAATATGTTCTGGGTGACCACAGTCACATACTGGAGAGTTTTAAATTTTCCATTTGTGCATCAAGTGTCTGCATCTCCTATAGTTTGTGCAGATACAGTTTAGAGTTCTCCATGAGCATCTTGGGACCCCCCAAGAGACCCCAGGACCCCCAACAAGCCCCAGCCTGCCCACAGGTAAGCAGGGGCCCATGGTGGGAGGGACGTAGCCCAGCAGGGAGGCAGCTGAGTGGAGCCGAGGAGGGTCATGCCCCCCCACCCCCCGACTCCTACTTGACCCAGCCCTGCAGAGCCACGCAACCGGGCTGCCAGCATGTGAGACAGGGTAGGGGGGCACTTACCTGTCCCCTCCTTCAGTGTGGAAGAGGGACCCCCTTAGCCCCGTGACAGCAGCACGGTGCCAGCCAGCCCTTCTGTGCATGCACACAGTTTAAAAAGGGCCTGACAATGGCAGAAGCCACACTCGGATCCCAGCTCTGGTGTGAGATGCACGAGTGAAAGCCTGTTGCACCTCTGTGAGCCCAGGGACCCCCTAAGAGACCCCAGGACCCCCGATGAGCCCTAGCCTGCCCACAGGTAAGCAGGGGCGCATGGTGGAAGGGACTTAGCCCAGCAGGGAGGCAGCTGAGTGGAGTCAAGGAGGGTCACACCCCCCCTGGCTCCTACTTGGCCCAGCCCACCAGGGAGTCACGCAACCGGAGCCTTATGAACAGAGCATGCAAACAGGCATGCTTCTGGGCCCAGTACACAAGTTTAGCATGGGAATTTGCACAGGAGAGTGAGCAGGAGGGCCCAAGGCCCTGCCAGTGAGCCCTAGGGAAGGTAGTCTCATCATTAGCTGGGCTACCAGCGGCACAATGTGGATGGGCACACTCAGCACCCCGAGGATCCCCTCAGAGTCTGTGGCCTCCCCCTATGGCACCTCAGAGGCCTCCACCCAGATGGAACCCATGGTTCCAGGCTCCATGCACACAGAGCCTCTGGCTCTCAGCTGCGGGGGTTGTCTGGCACATTTCCAGGCTCATGGGACCAGGAGCATGGCCACCTTCCCTTGTGAGGTCTGCTCCACTTTGGAGTCTCTGGGGCACCAGATAAAGGAGCTCCAGGCTGCAGTCCAGAGACTGCAAGCCACCAGGAATGGCAAGCAGGAGATAGATTCCTACTGCCAGGCCTACTGCCAGGCCTTTCACCCTCTGGAGGCAGAGGGTAGACCATGGTCACCTCCCAGGACAAGGGAGGACTCAGGGATCTCCCATACTGTCCAGCCAGGGGGTTGGACCAAGGTGGTCAAGGGCACCAAGGTCCCCATGGCCTGCCACACCAAGGTCCCCTCCCCTCTGCAGCTTTGCAACAGGTACAAACCTCTTGCAGCCCCAGTAGAGCCTGCATCCTGCAGACATGGGAGGATCACCCACCCCTACTCTCCCTAAGATGAAACACAGAGTGATCGTTGTGCGAGACTCCCTCTTGAGGGGGACTGAGGGGGCAATCTGCTGCCCCAAAGCCCTATCCCAGGAGGTCTGCTACTTCTTGGGGGCCCACATCCGGGGCCACTCCCCTATGCTCCTTATCCATGTGGGCACAAATGACATGGCTCAGAGCAATCCCAGCCTGATCATGAGAGACTACAGGGCTCTGGGAGTGGTGCTTAGGGAGCTGGGGGTGCAAGTGGTCTTTTCCTCGCTCCTCCCAGTTGTGGGTCATGGGCTGAGGAGGGAGAGACAAGTTGAGGTAGGCAACCAAAGACTGTGGTGCTGGTATGATCGTGAAGGCTTCGGCTTCCACAATCACAGTCCATTCTTTGAAGAGAGAGGCAGTGGTGTGCTGAAGACAGATGGCCTCCACCTCACTCCACTGGGGAGGAGGCTCTTCTCAACCAGACTGGCTGACCTGCTCGACGGGGCTTTAAACTAAGCCCACCAGGGGCTGGGGGGATTAACGCCACTGCAAGCCCATTTACAAAGGTTGCCCACTGTAAGGGGCAACCCTTGTAAATTCAGCAGACTAAGGCACTTAAGGGACCCCACCCCTACCCTAGCCCTGGAATGATCTGTAGGGAAGTCAGGGGCCCCCAATGGGACACTTACCTGCCTGTACACCAATGCCAGGAGTTTGGGGCTACCAATGACTAGGCCACAGGTATAGATGGCTATACCTTGTACAGGCGAGAATGTGCAGATAAAAGGGGTGGGGGTGTAGCGCTCTATGTCAAGGACAGCTACACATCCCTCCAAATTGACATTGACACCCAGGAAGGATGACTGGAATCTCTCTGGGTTAAAATATGTGGCACAGGGGACATCATGGTAGGAGTCTACTACAGACCTCCTAACCAGAAACAAGAGCTGGACCAGAAATTCACTAGGGAACTGGTTGAGGCTGCACACTCTCAGTGCATGGTTGTCATGGGAGACTTTAACTACCCAGACATCTCATGAGAAGAGCACTCAGCCAAATCCGATTGGTCGCAAAGCTTCCTCATGTGTGTGGGCAAGCTCTACCTGACTCAAGAAGTCTATGGGCCAACAAGAGGTACAGCTTTGCTGGACCTGGTACTGGCCAAAGGGGATGACATAGTCAGTGCAGTAAGAATCGATGGAAAGCTGGGTGATAGTGACCACAAGCTCATCACCATTACCATCCATCACAAAGCTGGCACGTCAGCAATACAGAAGTCCTCGACTTCAGGAAAGCTGACTTCGACAAGCTCAGGAGGCTCATTGTTGAGGCCCTAAGAGACCACAACTTGACAGTAGGAGGAGTCCAACAGGAGTGGTTGCTCCTCAAGGCAGCAATCCTGACAGCATAAGGGATGGCCATCCCATCTTGGAGGAAGGGTAGCAAAAGGGCTCAGTCCTTGACCCAGTAGGGAACTTGAGGACCTCCTACACCTCAAAAGAGAGACTTATAAAGGATGGAAGGCTGGAATTACCACCAAGGAGGAGTACTCAGCACTGATCTATACCTGCAGGGACCAGATCAGGAAAGCCAAGGCTACAACTGAGCTTCATCTGGCTACAAATATCAAGGATAACAAAAAGTCCTTATTCAGATATGTAGGGAGCTGGAAAAAAAGCAAGGGTAACGTTGGACCCCTGCTGACCCAAACAGGACCGACGATACA
>NW_005841942.1:2236910-2238886 GCF_000455745.1 Alligator sinensis
ACTAGCATGAAGTGGGAAGGCCAGGGTGAGGGCATATTTATACCAAGCATCAGTGTTGATTTAGTAAAGGATAACCTTGAGAGGCTGGACACCTTCAAGTCAGCTGGTCCTGACAGATTACACCCTAGGGTACTTAAGGAGCTGGCAGGTGTCATAACCCAACCATTGGCAAAATATTCAAAAACTTGTGGTGCTCAGGTGAAGTACCTGAAGACTGGAAGAAGGCCAATGTGGTACCCATTTTCAAGAAAGGGCAGGAAGTAGATCCCCGGAATTACAGGCCAATCAATCCCTGGTAAGATTCTTGAGAAAATTATCAAGGAGACCCTTCTAGACAAGCTGGCTGAGGGCAACATCCTGAGGGATAGCCAACATGGGTTTATCGTGGGTAGGTCTTGCCTGACCAATCTCATCTTCTATGACCAGGTGATGTATCACCTGGACTAGGGAGAAGAGATAGATGTCATATACCTTGACTTTAAAAAAGCCTTTGATCTGGTGTCCCATGACCTCCTCCTGGAAAAATTGGCCAACTGCAGCCTCGGCTACACCACAGTCCAATGGCTGGGAAATTGGCTCCGAGGTTGGACACAGAGAGTAGTGGTCAATGGCAGCGAATCATTATGGCGCTCTATAACCAGTGGTGTCCCCCAAGGCTCTGTCCTTGGACTGGTTCTCTTTAACATCTTTATCAATGATGTGGATGTTGGTGTTAGAAACATACTGGCTAAGTTCTCTGATGACACTAATCTTTGGGGCATAGTGTTCACACCAGAGGACAGGCTATTGATCCAGGCTGACTAGGATAAACTTAGTAAGTGGGCAGACACAAACCTGATAACATTCAATACCGATAAATGTAAGGTACCCCACCTCGGGGAAAAAAACGCACAGCATACTTATAGGCTCAGCAGTGCTACGCTTGCTAGCACCACTGCTGAAAGAGACTTGGGGGTCATGACTGACCACAAGATGAACATGAGCCACCAATCCAATGTTGCAGCTGGTAAAGCAAACAAAACCCTGGTTTGCATCTATAGTTGCTTCTCAAGTAAATCTCAGGATGTCATCCTCCCACTGTACTCAGCCTTGGTGAGGCCGCAGCTGGAGTGCTGCATCCAATTCTGGGCTCCGCAATTCAAGAAGGATGTTGAGAAGCTTGAGAGAGTCCAGAGCAGAGCCACACACATGAGCAGAGGGAAGGAGAATAGGCCTTATGAAGAGAGGCTGAGAGCCATGGGACTCTTCAGTCTGGAAAAGCACAGGCTCAGGGAGGACCTGGTGGCTGCTTATAAGTACACAAGGCATCTGGGAGAACATCTGTTCACCAGAGCACCCCAAGGAAAAACAAGGACCAACAGTCATAAACTCCCCAAGACCATTTTATGCTGGACATAAGAAAAAATTTCTTTACTGTCCAAGCCCCCAAGACCTGGAATAGACCCCCTCCAGGAGTGGTGCAGGCACCTACTCTGGACTCATTCAAGAAACCCTTGGATGCTTATCTTGCTGGGATCCTTTGATCCTAGCTGACTTCCTGCCCCTGGGGGAGGGGACTGGACTTAGAATCTTAGAATCATAGAATCATAGAAGTAGGGTCAAAAGGGACCTTGTAGATCTTCAAGTCTGACCCACTGCCTGGGCAGGAGGAAAACTGGGCTCAAATGACCACAGCCAGGTAGGCATCAAGCCTCTTCTTAAAACCCCCCAGGGTAGGAGCCAGCACCACTTCCCTTGGAAGCTGATTCCAGATCCTAGCCGCCCTAACTGTGAAGTAGTTCTTACGGATGTCTAATCTGAACCTACTCTCCAACAACTTGTGGCTGTTATTCCTTGTTATCCCGGGGAGCGCTAGGGGAAACAAGGTCTCCCCCAAACCCTTCTGGTCCCCCCTAGTGAGTTTATAGACGGTCACCAGGTCCCCCCTCAGCCTTCTCTTGTGAAGGCTGAACAGGTTCAGGTCCTGTAGCCTCTCA
>NW_005841942.1:2239156-2242726 GCF_000455745.1 Alligator sinensis
GTGCAGCACCCTGCACTTGTCCGTATTGAAACGCATCCTGTTTTTGTTAGCCCACCCCTGCAACCTATCCAGGTCTTTCTGCAGTCTTTCCCTCCCTACTAGCGTGCCCACCTCACCCCAAATTTTGGTATCATCAGCAAATTTGAACAGGTTGCTTTTCACCCCATCGTCCACATAGCTGATAAAGAAATTGAACAGTGCGGGCCCAAGGACCGAGCCCTGGGGGACTCCGCTGCCCACTTCACCCCAGGACGAATATGACCCGTCCACCACCACCCTCTGAGTATGACCCTTCTGCCAATTTGCAATCCATCTGACTGTGTAGGCATCAATGCCACAGTCGCCTAGTTTTTTACTGAGGATGGGGTAGGAGACAGTGTCAAAGGCCTTGCTGAAGTCCAGAAAGACGACATCCACGGCGATACCTGTATCCAATGCTTTTCTGACCTGATCGTAAAAGCCAATCAGGTTGGTCTGACATGACTTTCCCTTAATGAAACCGTGCTGGTTGCCCTTGAGCATCATCCCTGATGCTGGCCCATCACAGATGTGCTCTTTGATGATCTTCTCAAAGAGTTTCCCCAGGATTGAGGTAAGACTGATGGGGCTATATTTGCCCGGGTCCTCCCTCCTCCCTTTTTTAAAGGTGGGGACCACATTGGCTATCTTCCAATCATCTGGCACCTGGCCCGAGCACCACGAGCACTCGTAAAGCCGTGCCAAGACCCCTGAAGTAACCCCTGCTAGCTCCCTCAACACCCTGGGGTGGAGAGCATCTGGACCTGCTGACTTGAACACGTCCAGCCCCTCCAGAAGCACTCTAACCCAGTCCTCCTCAACCTTAGGTCTTGAGGCGTTCCCCTTGAGTCTGTCTTGAATCATGGTGGGGGGGTCCCAGTCCCTGCACAAGAAAACGGAGGTAAAGAATTAGTTAAAGAGGTCTTCTTTCTCCTCTGGCGCAGCCACCAGATTGCCCAGCATATCTTGCAGTGGCCCCACATTTCCCGGTGCCTTCTTCATCCTCCCTGTATATTTGAAAAAGGACTTTTTAATATCTTTGATCTTGGATGCTAGTCCTAGCTCTATGTCCACCTTAGCTTTCCTAACAGCCCCCCTACAGGCCCGAGCAGTGGAGGTATACTCCTCTTTGGAGATAGCCCACCCCTTCCACCGGGTGTACGCCACCTTTTTGGCAACAGGCATTCCCGGACGTCCTTGGTGAGCCAGGGGGGCTTTTGGGCACTCTTGCCCCACTTGCTTCTTGTTGGGATCATCACCCTCTGGGCCCTGAGTATCATCTCCTTAAGGAACGACCACTCATCTTGGGCACTGAGTTCCCCTGCCCTCGAGAACCCCAGCGCCTCTCCCACCAATCTCCTCAACTCATTGAAACTGGCCCTCTTGAAGTCTAGGGCTACCGCCTTGCTGCAGGCCCTTGACACCCTGCGCTGGATGATGAATTCCAGTAAGTGATGATCGCTATCACCCAGGTGGTCAAGGACCTGGAGCCAGGACCAGGTCCAACACGCCATTTCCTCTGGTGGGACTGTGCACCTCCTGGGTTAAGTGAAGGTCCTGTATCTCAGCCAGGAACCTCCTGGAACGGTCCGACCTGGCTGAGTGCTCCTCCCAGCAGATGTCCAGGTAATTTAGATCACCCATGACAACTACATCCCTTGCCTTAAGTGCCTCTGCAAGCTGGCCCAAAAATTCCCGGTCCAGCTCCTCCCCTTGGTTGGGGGGTCTGTAGTAGGTCCCCACTGTTAAATCCCTCTCCCTATGACCCCCTTGTATCTTGACCCAGAGCACTTCAGCTTGCCCCTCCTCCAACCCCATTTTGCTAGCAGAGGATGTGTATTGCTCTTTGACATAGAGCACCACACCCCCTCCCTTCCTTCCTTCTCTATCCCTCCTGTACAGCCTGTAGCCCCCAGTGCTAACTGCCCAGTCGTGGGATGAATCCCACCATGTTTCTGTAAGCCCTACTATGTCTGGGTTTGAACTGGCTGTTTTGAGGGCAAGTTCCTCCTGTTTGTTCCCCATACTACAAGCATTGGTATATAGGCATTTAAGGGCTTGCATAGCTGTGTGTGCCATCCCCCCGATTAGGAAGACTATCTGGACCCCTGTTTCTTACCTGGGAACTCTTTGCACATGTCACCTGTCTTGCTTGGGTGGTGTCTCCACATCTTCCTGCAGCCTCCTCCCCCAGCGAGGCTAGTTTAAAGCTCACCGTACGAGATCAGCCAACCTGGAAGAGAAGACACGCTTGCCTTTAGGAGAGACGTGAAGCCCATCCTGCCCCAGCAAGTCCCCGGCCTGAAAGCACGGGTCATTATCTAGGAACCCAAGGCCCATCTGGCGGCACCAACTCCGTAAGCACTGGTTGACCTCGCCAATGCAGGCCTTGTGTCGTCGTCCCCGCCTACTCACTGGAAGAAGATAGGAGAATACTACCTGCACCCCCATCTCCTTAAGCTTGGCCCCCAGAGCCTCGAAGTCCTTCATAATGTGGTTAGGGTTGCCCCTGGCCGCATCATTCGTTCCCACGTGGATGACAACCATGGGGTACTGGTCTGCAGGTCGGATGTAGGCCGGGATCCTCTCCGTGCTGTCTTGAACCCGAACCCCAGGCATGAAGCAGACCTCCCACGTCATAGGGTCAGGTCGGCAGATGGGACCTTCCAGTCCTCGTAGGATGGAGTCTCCGATGATGAGGACCCAGCGTTTCTTCCTGCTGGTGTTCGTTCTCTGCCCATTCCATGTTGCGTGGGGAGTGGCATTGTCCCCGCCAGAGGCATTTGCTCTGTCTTTCTCTGTCACAGCTGCCAGGGCCTCAAACCTGTTCCCCAGATGTACCTGGGGAGCTTCCACCACTCTAGGCCGAGCAGCTCTGGATCTGGACACCTTCTGCCACTCCTGCATTGGACGCATCTCCTGTGGGGGCGGTACAGTGGGCAACCGGGCCTGCAGAGAACAGAGATAGGCATCAATTTCCTCCTCTGCATCCCTGATCCCCCTCAGCCTGCTCACCTCAGCCTGGAGCTCCCTCACCTGCTCCTCCAGGGCCCCAAGTTGGGCACAGGAGGGACAGGCAAGGGGACCACCAGGCCCCACCCCCCCCAGGACGCCACTGAGCCCCCCCCACACACAGGGGAGCAAGGGGCCGCTGACCCTGCCATGAGCTCCATCTGGGTGGAGGCCTCAGAAGAGCCCATGGCAGGTGGCAGCGCCAGGACGAGGCCCCTGGTAGCAGCGCTCCGCATCTGCACCATGTCTGCAGAGCTGCGTCTACTGCTCTCACTTGCTGGAGGTGCTCCTCTGGGCTGCTACCTCATGCCCACTTTACGCGAATGCCGGTGCAAATGCTGGCGCGCCCTTACAGAGCACGCCTGTTTGCATGCACTGTTCGCATGCACTGTTCACGCGTGGTTCCCTGTCAGGCGAGCTAAGAGGGCTCTGAAGGGCTTCCCCTCAGATCTGCCTCAGCTGCGCTGTACCCTCTGCCCCACTTACCTTAGGGAGAATCAGCCGTTGCTGCCCACTCCGCTGTCTCCTCGGCTGGCGCCC
>NW_005841942.1:2242757-2274764 GCF_000455745.1 Alligator sinensis
TTCGCCACCTGCTGCCTCCGCCGCTGAGGTAAGGGGGCACACGTGTGTGTATGACACATGTGCGCCCTGCTCCCTCTGCTCCTGATCCCCAACTGATGATGACTTGATGATCTTCGAGGTCCCTTCTAGCCCTAACATCTATGAAATCTATGAAATCATGGGAGATCAAAGCCAGGCACCTTCTGCATTAGATCTATCATAAGATGTTTATTTGGGACTTCCTATAAACCCCATTTAGTTTTCCAAGCTTCATCAGGGTTGAAGTCACATTGTTGAAGGTTAAGCATGTAGATCCAAAAGGGCCTGCATGACTTTGGGTTACGGTGAGGGGCATTGCTGAAGTCCTGGTGGATGGTGAGCTGTTTGTTTTCCTTCATTCTCTGGACTTCCTGTAGAGTTGCTTCTTTGCAATGAATGGGTGGAAGAGCAATGTGTGACAGTATGGGCAGCCAAGATGTTGGTGCTGACTTCAGGGTTCCAGTGATGCACTGCTTTGCAGAGTTCAGCTGGATGTCAACAAGATGAGTGTGACTGCTTCCGGTCTATAGTGATTGTGAAGAGGGAAAAGAGATTGGGGGATGGGGAGTGGGACCACTCTGGGAGAGCAGCTCTTCCAAAGAAGCTGCTCTTTGAAGCTGGGAGGAGGCGGCGGCATGGCGGGGGCATAGTGTGCTGAGAAAACAGAAAAAACCAGCGGTTGTGGAGAGGACGAGCTATGGAGCGGAGACTAGGGCAGAGGGGTCCCGGTAGCCAGCTCTGGTGAGAGGAGAGGAACTCAAATGGGAGAAGAACCCAGGAGTCTTTGAAGAAAAGAAGACAGTCAACTCACCTAGAAGAGGCAAGCGAAGCAGCAGAAGCCTCAAGAAAAAAAAACAAACAGATAAACAAAGGAGAACAATGGTGGATTCCCAACAGGACAAGTTCAGGTCAAGTTCATTTTTGTTTTTTCTGTTTTGTTTCCCCGGTATCATTTGGGGATCCTGATCAGGACAGATGGTGTTCTGGGAGCCAAAAAGAGAAAGGGAGAAAAGAAACAAGATGTCGTAGGGTTAACAGAGACGTGGTGGGACTCGTCCCATGACTGGGCAGTTAACATTAGGGGCTATAGGCTGTACAGGCGGGATAGAGAAGGCAGGAAAGGGGCGGGGGTGGCACTCTATGTCAAGGAGCACTACACATCCTCTGCCAGCAGAATGGAGTCAGGGGAAGGGCAAGCTGAAGTGCTCTGGGTCAAGATCCAGGGGGGGCAAGGCAAGAGGGATTTGACGGTGGGGGTCTATTACAGACCCCCCAATCAAGAGGAGGAGCTGGACAGGGAATTTTCAGGCCAGCTTGTGGAGACACTAAAAGTAAGGGATGTAGTTGTCATGGGCGATTTTAATTACCCGGACATATGCTGGGAGGAGCAGTCAGCTGGGACGGACCGCTCCAGGAGGTTCTTGGCCAAGTTGCAGGACCTCCACTTGATTCAGGAGGTGCACAGTCCCACCAGAGGAGATGCCCTGCTGGACCTGGTCCTGGCCGCAGGCGACGACCTGGTAAGAGGCCTCCAGGTTCTTGACCACCTGGGCAATAGTGATCATCGCGTGCTGGAATTCACCATCCAGCATAGAGTGTCAAGGGCCCGCAGCAAGGTGGTAGCCCTAGACTTCAGGAGGGCCAACTTCAGTGAGATGAGGAGATTAGTGGGAGAGGAACTGGGGTCCTTGAGGGCAGAGGAACTCAGCATCCAAGAGGAGTGGTCGTTCCTTAAGGAAACGATACTCGGGGCCCAAGGGGTGTCCATCCCGACAAGAAGCAAGGCGGGCAGGAGTGTCCAAAAGCCCCCCTGGCTCACCAAGGGTGTCCGGGAATGCCTGCTTGCCAAAAGGGTGGCGTACGCCCGGTGGAAGGGGGGTGTAATCTCCAAAGAGGAGTATACCTCCTCTGCTCGGGCCTGCAGGCGGGCTGTTAGGAAGGCCAAGGCGGAGATAGAGCTCGGATTAGCGTCCAGGATTAAGGATAACAAAAAGTCCTTTTTCAAATATATTGGGAGGATGAAGAAGGCGCCGGGTAATGTGGGGCCCCTGCAGGATATGCGGGGCAATCTGGTGGTTGCGTCAGAGGATAAAGCAAATCTCTTTAACCAATTCTTCACCTCCGTTTTCTTGTGCAGGGACCGGGACTTCCCTGCTGTGATAGAAGCCGGACGCGAGGGGATCGCCTTCAGACCTCAGGTTGGGGAGGACCGGGTTAGAGAGCTTCTGGAGGGGCTGGACGCGTTCAAGTCAGCGGGTCCGGATGCTCTCCACCCCAGGGTGCTGAGGGAGCTGGCTGGGGTTATTGCAGGGCCCCTGGCACGGCTCTACGAGCGATCGTGGTGCTTGGGCCAGGTGCCAGACGATTGGAAGGTAGCTAATGTGGTCCCCATCTTCAAAAAAGGGAAAAGGGAGGACCCGGGCAATTATAGGCCCGTCAGTCTTACCTCAATCCTGGGGAAGCTCTTTGAGAAGATCATCAAGGAGCACATTTGTGATGGGCCGGCATCCGAGATGATGCTCAGGGGCAATCAGCATGGATTTATTAGGGGGAGATCATGTCAGACCAACCTGATTGCCTTTTATGATCAGGTCACAAAGGCCATGGATGCAGGTGTCGCGGTGGATGTAGTCTTTCTGGACTTCAGCAAGGCCTTTGACACCGTCTCTCACCCCATCCTAATTAATAAACTAGGCGACTGTGGCATAGATGCCTACACGGTCAGATGGATTGCAGATTGGCTGAAGGGTCGCACTCAGAGGGTGGTGGTGGATGGATCATATTCGACTTGGGGGGAGGTGGGTAGTGGAGTCCCTCAGGGCTCGGTCCTGGGCCCTGCGCTGTTCAATGTCTTCATCAGCGATCTTGATGTTGGGGTGGAGAGCAACCTGTTTAAATTCGCTGATGACACCAAAATTTGGGGGGAGGTGAGCACGCTAGCAGGGAGAGAGAGATTGCAGAAGGATCTGGATAGGTTACAGGGGTGGGCAGACAGGAACAGGATGCGTTTCAATACGGACAAGTGCAGGGTGCTGCACTTGGGTAGTAGGAACCAGCAGCACACTTATAAGATGGGGAGCTCCCTACTTGAGAGCACGGAGGCGGAAAGGGATCTTGGTGTCATTATTGACTCCAAGATGAACATGGGCCGACAATGCGAGGTCATGGTTGGCAGGGCTAACCGGACCTTGTCGTGCATCCACAGGTGCATCTCGAGTAGAGCCAGGGAGGTGATCCTCCCCCTCTATGCGACGCTGGTCAGGCCGCAGCTGGAGTATTGTGTCCAGTTCTGTGCGCCCCATTTCAGGAGGGATGTGGACAACATGGAGAGGGTCCAGAGGAGGGCCACCCGCATGATCCGGGGACAACAGGGCAGACCCTACAGTGAGAGACTGCGGGACTTGAACCTATTCAGCCTCCACAAGAGAAGGCTGAGGGGGGACCTGGTGACCGTCTATAAACTCACTAGGGGGAACCAGAAGGGTTTGGGGGAGACACTGTTTCCCCTAGCCCCCGCTGGCATAACAAGGAGTAATGGGCACAAGTTGATGGAGAGGAGGTACAGATGGGACATCCGAAAAAACTACTTCACAGTTAGGGCGGCTAGGAGCTGGAACCAACTTCCAAGGGAGGTGGTGCTGGCCTCTACCCTGGGGGTCTTTAAGAAGAGGCTGGATGCCTACCTGGCTGGACTCATTTGAGTCCCGTTTTTGTTTTTAGGGTTTTTTGTTGTTCTTCCGCCCTGGTGAGGGGTCG
The DNA here is from genome assembly GCF_000455745.1 of Alligator sinensis. Lineage (NCBI taxonomy): Eukaryota > Metazoa > Chordata > Crocodylia > Alligatoridae > Alligator > Alligator sinensis. The sequence goes on from NW_005841942.1 coordinate 2,246,532, forward strand.
GGCTAGAAGATCTATTAGGTCCCTTCCGACCCTAAAACTATGAAACTATGAAACTATAAGAGACTGAAAGAAGTTACTTTGTAGTTTAATGAACAAAAAAACAGTTAAAATTGTTGATGTTACCTATGTTCATGTATGTTGTTTTATGTTAAATAAACCCAACAAAGTATCCTGGAAAATTGAAAAATAAAAACAATTTTAAAAGAGTATTTTGGTTTACAATAAAGTGAATTGATCAACCACATAAAGAAACAAGTGGATTCTTTGTAGTGGTAAAGTGTCTGGGTGTTTGTCAGGAAAAGCGGGAAGTGAGACTACAATCAATCTACAAGAAAAAGGTTCCATCCATATTGCTGTGGTCATTCTGCATTCGTAACACCTCCCAACTGATAACTTCAAATAAGATCAAGACGTGGTGGGCGAGAGTCGGTTTTAAAATGTGGAAGTACTCCAGTTGGGCTTCCTGAGAGGTAAGAAGAAACAAAGGGAACACCCCCCCCAGCGATGCACAGTTCTCAGCTACAGAGTATGCAAGGGCCAGCACTGATGTCTAATCCTGATGCTGATCCCCTCAGCTTGTGCTTGCCAACTTCTGGTTCAAATTGACCCTTATCTTCATCCTGGCAGCAACCTTCTTCAGGTGGTTGTGGAAAGTTAATATGCAATCCAGCCCCACTCCAAAATAAGACAGAGTTGGATCATGCTGCACAGTGAGTGCATCTGCATGAGATGCAATGTGGACTACATTGTTGCTACAGTGATATAGCATCAGCGAGCACAAACTGTGACTCCAGTGGTACTGCACAGTAGTGTGGGAAAAAACCAAGGCAGTGTCAGGACTTACAAGTGTCACTTAGTACTTGCTTAAGTACTAAGTGACTGTGCAGTAACAACTGCACAGTCCAGCACACATGTAGACATGCCCAGTGTTACCACAGAAAGTTACATTCTGGGTATGCTTAGCATTCTTGTTATCAAGATGGAATACAGTGACTGTTGTTTTGTGGGGATTTAGCTTCAGTTTCCATTTCCAAAAAATATTCTTACCCAATATTCAGGTCTGCATATACAAATGTATACAACTTTGCTGGAAGTATATCACCTGTGTATACATTAAAGTGTCAGTGCAAGTATTGAACCTTGTGGCAGACCATTGTTGAGGAACCAGGGTGAGCTGACTGTCACCCAGATGGATGCGTAGCTGCTTATTAACCAACATTGTCCACCTCACAGTGTTTGGTGGAAAGGTATAATCTTTGTGAGCTTCAGCATCAGACCTTTAATTCAGACTGTGTTGTAGGCTGATGGCAGGCCTACCAAGGCTGCACCAGTCTTGGATTTTTTTTCTGAAAACCAGCCGTGATATGAATTACAAATGCCAAAACTTGGTTATAGTAACTTCGCTTAGGCTGGAATCGCACTTGTTCATCAGGGATCATTGGCTCGCTAAAAGGACTGATTCTCATGAGGATGATATATCCCAAGAGTTTGTAGGCTGTAAAAAGCAGTGATATAAGCTGTAGCTTCCTGGGTCATTGATTGGCTTACCCAGTTTGAGTATTGCAATGACCATTGCCTCCTATGATGCTTTTGGTATGCATCTAGATTCCATGGTTTTGGTGTACAGTTTTGCCACCCATTGGAGTCCCTTGGGGCCTAGATGATGGAGAAATTCTGGGAGGATAAAGTCTCTACCAGCCGCTTTCTGTTTCTTCATTGTGGTTAACCCCTCCTTCACTTCATCTATGCTAATGGCAGTAGGGACTTGTATAGGGATTGATGTAATTATCCAGTGTAATTGATGATTGACCTCTTGTTTGGTGTTTTTGTCAAGAGATACTTTTTTATTTGTCTACCATTTAAAAGCTAGGGAGTTGGGATAGAGTTTTGAGGTCTCATATTCTGCTGGATTAGCAGTTTCAAGACATTATAATAGGGCCCAGGCACCTTGACTAAAGCATGTGAAGTCCAGACCTTCAACACACTCAATCCACCTTTGACATCTGGCTGAATCTAGAGATTCTAGCAGGGCCTTCACAACCTGTAGGCTCCCTGACTGAGTGTACGGCCAAAGCAGATCCTGGGTCTCTTTAGTCCAGCAGGGAGTCTATTCCTTCAGAAGATCTGAAGGATACTCTTATTGTCAGTGGCAATCAGGAGGCCAGAGAAATGGTGATAACATTCCTGTATCAGGAATTTGGGTCACCACTTTTTCAACAGCTTCCCAATAGTAGATCCAGTCAGCTTTGTTTAGGTTCCACTGTGAGCTCCATTTATACAAAACCATAGGGATCCCATAAGTAATGATGGGCCCATGTTGGCTATTGGGTAAGTTGGCGAGTACATTACAGGATTCATGGAGGGTGTTCCCACTTACCGTCATGTTACCAGTGAGCTGAATGAAAGGCTGCTCATTGTTTGGGATCAAAGACCAGCTGCAGATCTTCTGTGGGCATCCAGTCTGTAAGGTCTTCACTGTCAGCTTCATAGCCCCACATAGTGTGCTGGCTGTTAAAGTCACCAATGTGCAGAGCTGGAAGTGGCACACTTGGGAGTGCTGACTCTAGCCATTCTGAATTAGGGGCTTTATATTGTATATGTTGGTAATGTGCAACTCCCCTATTTTGATGGCAGTGGTGTAAGTGGCTTTTTCTTCAGCTGGGGGTAAGACATCAAAATCCATAATGCTTTTCGTCACATATATGGCCAAGCCATATTTCAGATGGTAATAGCTAGTTGTAAGGTTGTACCCATGTATACAATAGTGGTTGGCCTGTTGATCATTGGAGATGTGGGTTTCTTGGAGCACCATGGTGTTGATGTTATGCACCTTCAGCATGTTCACAAGATACTCACACTTCACATGGGAAAGTCCCTCAATGTTGAGCTGGAGGATCCTTGTTTCAGGACCTATCCAGCATGTTATTTGGCCCCAAAAATAGCTGTTGATTTGCTGCTCTGAAAGACCGGGAGATTGTTGATCGATGTTCAGTTGCCAAGTTCATGGCATTAGATGTGACTTCTCAGTTAATGGAGTGGGCCACATGAAGGCTGCCATCTTCCACTCCATGGTGGAACCCATTTTATGGTACACCCTCTTCCAATGGGAACACTGGGAGACTCAACTTGATACATATTTCTTAGAGTTCCGTTGTTTATTCCTAACATATTTGTCCTAAGTTCCTTTCCCCCCATGTTCTATAGTACCATTCACTATTGTCCACCATGGGGCCCAATTTTCCTGCCAGGTTTTCTATGCTTTTCACAGAATCACCATCCATTCTGGTCTATCTCAGTCCATTACTACACCTTTAATTAATTGCATCTGCACTTGATCTAACAAAGATTGCACTTGGGTGAATGCCATTGCTATTGTGGTTTCTTCTGTCATGTTAATCATGGTGTTCACTGTTTTCTTAACTGTATTAACAATTCTCCCAATTGCCTTATTCCTGTCTTTGTTAGATCAATAAACACATTGTTATGTAACATGGAATTAGACATGGGGCCCCTCAATTCACCTAGTGCTGCTATTGCTGCTACTAATTTACTTGCCAAAATTTCCATTCATAGAATTGCAGGCAAGTTCCCACTCCAACCAACAATCCTCCTAAATCTCTTTTCTTTTTCTTTTTTCTTTTTTTGTTTTTGTTTTTTGCTTTTTTGCTATTTTTATGTTTGGATTGTATCCCTTGAAAATAATTTGAAATAACTAATGTTAACCATTGATTAAACTCTTAATTTTTATTTTGCATAAAACCTTTACAAGAACTATTAATCTTACTAGCATTAGAACTACTTAAATTAATATATACATGTAACATCACAAATGTACAATTTGTTCCTAAAAATAGGGACTGAGTTTGGAGCTGGGGGAAACACCTTAGCATATTTTCCCGTCAAGTGTTGTCCATCACTGGTCTCTAGATATTCTCCTAAAGAATTTCTGGTTATGCACACATCTCCTCCCCATGTAAAGCTGCTAACTAGAACAAAGCTTTCAAACCACTGAGCCAATGGCTGAGGATTCCACCTCCACAGTCCAGTGGAACTGTATGTGATCATTACATTACAGTATAAAGACATGTTGCCCATGACTTTCAATGGATATGCACTTGTTGCTATTCTGCCTTTACACCGTGTTCTTGTTTACATTAGACTTGGCCTTGAAGTGGTGATTCCCACTAGTGGTTGTGTCTGGATTATGCCAAGCAGTCCCACAACTCCTACCCTCATCAGGATTCTTGGCTTGACTCTGTTATCCTTGTAAAACAAAGGAAAGGAGCTCATCGCTCCAACTATTGGCCTTTCCACATCTTCAATTGCAAAAAATAAAAACCATTTATATATAGGTCACCTATTTTGTCAGAGCTCCACTTGATACACTATGGGGCTGGCTTTGTTTACAATTCTGACAAGTCTGGCCCATGTAGGACTTAATAAGTGGTCCTTCTTTTAAATGGACTTAGACATTACCTGCTCTCCTACTTCCCATTCCTGGGAATATAGTAAAAGTCCCATTCTCTTGTCCATCTTTTTTATATTTGCTTTCAGAGTTATGGCCTCTTGCCTGTTAACTATTTCAGTTGACTTTATAAGATCTTGAACCCATTCATTCTGGGCTGCATCTCATCAGGTGGACCTTCCACTCACCAGTACTCTGGGAACCTCAATTCCCTTCCCATCATTGCATGGTGAGGGGTGAGTCCATGTGCTGCTGGGGTTCCTCTGACTGCTATTAAAATTAAAGGTAACTTGTTGGATGACTACTTAATGCAAGGCAGTTTTTATGGTCCACTTTGATCATCCCACTTATCCAAGACTCTGGAGATGGCCAGCAATATATAAACTTTGTTTTATGCCCAACACCTGGCATATTTCTTTGGTAATGTCTGCAGTGAAATGGGGGCCTTGATTTGAGTCAATTTCTTGAGGGGTCCCCCAGTAAGAAAATACCTGGTCTGCCAAAACCCTGGCAGTGGTCTTGGCAGTATTATTCTAGGTAGGGACTGCCTTAACTGACTTAGTAAAACTGCTCACTACTACTAGACAGTATTTATCCACTCTTGCCATTTTGGGTAAAAGGCCAATGTAATTACCTGAATTTGACTTGAATGCTAGTGCACTAGAGGTCCCTTTTAAAACTGTGAGTCAGGGTTGTTATCTGTGCATGCCAAGCAATTTTGCATGAAATGCTCAATGATTCTTCTTATTTCAGGCCATCATCCTGCTGCTTGTAACTTATTTAATGTATTTTCTATTCCTAGGTGCCCAAAATTATGTGCCAAAGCAAATAATTCATCTCACGCTACCCATAGCACTACCCATACTGGAAATTGGTCTTCTTTTTTGGCCATTATTGTTCCTGATGTGTCTCACCAAACTTTGCACACTCAGTGTTCTCCTTTCTCAGCAAGCTGAATTACCTCCTTAAAATCTTGCTGTAAGATAACCGAATCTACTGATGATGACCATTTTTCTTCGAATGCCTCCACTACTGCTTTATGTGCTTCTTGCTACATCTCTCCCTCCTTGGCTGCTTGCTTAGCCTTCATATCAGCCTGATTATCCCAATGGGCTTCCTCAGTACCTTTCTTGTGAGCTTTAACATTTACTAAGTGTACACATTCTTGTCTCCCCTGGGCTAACTGCCAAACTTGCATCAATTTTCTAGCATGTGCTACTGGTTTTATGTCACTAGTATTCAGACCTCGTGTCTTTCACACAGGCAACTGGTCTACAAGAGCTCTGATAACCCAGCCTGAATGTGAGTAAATGGTCACTTTGTCTTTTACAGGAGTTTTCTTCCAGTGCTGCAACTACTGCCACAATTTCTGCTGCCTGCACTGAGTGTGGCGTACACTTCCCACTCTGAATGTCCTCATTTCTCACACTGACTGCTACATAACCTGCAAGGGCTTTCCCTTTTCATAATAGCTGAATCCATTAACAAATCATATCCACCCGGTTCCTCTTTTACTTTTCCAAATGGCTCCCATGCTTTAAGTCACTTTTCCCCATAGTCTACTTCTCTTGGTAAGGGGCATTCATTTGTTTTCCCTTCAGTAAGATGGGCATACAGGACAGGAGAAAATGAATTACAAGTTGTTACCTGCACATGTTTGTTTAACAGTGCTAGGGTCCATTTAGCTATTCTGGGGTAGAGGCATGACCATCATTAATCTTTCCAGTTAAAGCATATTTGACCGGTGTGAGACTCATGCAAAGAGCTATGGGGGAAGTTCCAGTTAAATATTCCCAATGCTGCAGTGCCCACACTAATGTGAGAACTTCTTTCTTACAGGGAGAAAACCTGTTTTCTACTTCTGTTAGTCCCTGAGAAGCATATACTACTGGTTTAGCACCTGATCCTCAATCTTGGGTCAGGACCACACTTAGGCCATCCTATGTAGCACCTAGCTGTAGCCCAAAGGCTTTACCATCTACAGGATATGCTAAGGCAGGAGCCTATATTAAGGCTTCCTTTAATTCTTTCACCACCACTTCCTCTTCAGGGTCCCATTCCCAGAGCACTCCTTTTCTTAGCAACCCATACAATAGGCTAGTCTTAACTCTGTCAGTACTAAAAATGACCTCAAAGTTGTAGTGTCTCTGGGAGCAGGCAATTTACTGAAAAGCTTTATTCTGTGCTGGTCATACCTTCTTCCCCATTTGCTTAAGATAGGGTTACCATATGTCCAGGTTTTCCCAGACATGTCCTCTTTTTAGATCCTCCAATCTCAGTCCAAGTGTTTTGTTGTTTTTTTTAATATGATCAAATGTCTGAGATCTTGGTCAGCTCAGCTTTTTTCAGGTTTTCCCAGCACTTCCCAGCTTGCCCTAGCAAGGAGCTGCTTGGGGCTGAGAGCAGGGCGACTGGAGGCAGGGAGCACACGTGTTCAGCATGAAGCCAGGCAGGGGGTGGGAGCAGCCCAGCAGCTGGATTCAGGTAAGTCTGTGAGGGGCAGACGTTGGAGGGACAGGGCTTGGGGACTGGGGGCATGTGGGGGAGGAGGAGGAAGAGGCTGGCTGCCTGCAGGCACAGGAGAAAGCTTTCCCAGCACCAGGGCTGCATTAGGGCAGGGGAGGTGCCTACCCCTCCAGTGGGGTTAGAGGGCAGGGGGCCCCTCAGGGACAGCAGGGAGCTGCGTCACTGGCCCAGCGGCATCAGGGCCGGTGTATGCACTCACAGGGGCAGGGCAGCCAGGAGATACTGCAGGGCTTGGGGGAGCAAGGGGCTGTGGGTCAGAAATGAGGGGCATGGGCAGGGCTCGGGGGGCTGTGGCTTGGCAGTGAGGGGCACCAGGGAGGCAGGGGACTGTGGGTTGGGAAGGCAGGGGACAGGCAGGGCTAGCAGGTTGGGGATCGGGAGTGAAGGGCACCAGCAGTGACAGGGGGGCTGTGGCTTGGGAGTGAGGGGCAACAGAATAGGTAGGGGCAGGACACCAGCATATCACTGCCCCCTCCCCCCAGCACACACACACACTCATATAGCCCCTTCCCCTGCATGACAGAAATCCACTTTTTTGGAACTGGAAATATAGTAACACTACTTAAGATAACTCCTAAGAAAGACACTTCCTGTTTGCACAGCTGCACTTTGAGTGGACTTATCTTAAGCCCAGCGCACTCAATCAACTCCAATACTTGATCTAACACTTCTAAAATTTCCTCCTTGGTTTTGGTGTGTACCAGGATGTTATCTACATAGGAACTAACTTTATCCTTTTTCAGTAATTTGTCCCACATCCTTGTTACATGCATCTAGCAGATTTAAGGAACATTATGGTACCCTTGTGTCACTTCGGTAAAAGCATACCGTCTCCCTTTAGAGGTGAATGCAAATTTGTACTAGGAGTCAGGGTGCAGTGGTATAGCAAAGAAAGCATTTGATAGATTTAATACTGAAAACCACTGTGACCCTCCAGCAACATCTGCTATTACCTCTGGATACTTTGCGACTGTGGGTGCTGTCATCAGTGCTGGTTTGCTTAAAGTCCTATAGTCTATCATCATTATCCATATTCTTCCATCTGCTCCTCTTACTGACAAATCAGGTCACTATTTACACTTTGAGTTTCTACCATTACCCACTGTTTGATTAAGGCATCAATTATTTCTTCCAGGCTGGATTCAGCCTTAGCTTGTTATTTGTATTGGTTTTGGGGTGGGGGATCATGTCTGATAAACACCTGAGCCTCAGTTCTCCTGCACTCTAATTTATGCTGTGCCTACACTTGTGGGTGCTTATTAGTCACTGCCTGGACATTTTTTTCCCATTCTGATGCCCTAATTCCATCATTCCAGATCTGCCTTGGGTCCATTATATCCCTATTTCAAGATGCTTCACTTGTAAGAAAGGTACTAATAATTCCTTTTCATTAAACCCTTCAAGCCATTTTTCCCCTTTTCTTTCAATGTGAAAAGAGAGCTTCCTCTACACTCACAATTGAAAATGAAGCACCGGTTTCTACTAGCATTGTCTGCCACAGTTCCCTGCCACTTAGGTCACTCAAACTGCACAATCACTATAGGATGCTCCCAGCCATCATATTGTATGAGTGCTAGGAAAAGGGAGATATCAGGCACTGGGCAGCCTTAACACTGCAGTGGTGGAGCATTAGGTTCCAGAATTGTCCTTTCTTCATGATGGATTAACAGTCGGAGTAGCTCCAAAGTAGGTAGGGCATAAATCTCTTCTTCCTTTTCATACTTCATCAGCCTGCACAAGACCTCCACTTTCCAGGGGTCTGGCTTCCTTTTTTCTCCCTGAAAGCCCTCTGTATTTCTTTCCCTTTTTCTTTCTGAAGACTGCTCTGTCTACTTTGGCCCACTGTTGCTGAAGGTGACAGCTGACACCTTTCTCTTCACTGTCTGGTAAAATTCATTGCCATGCTGTACTTGCTGTATCACAGCTTGGATCTCATCCCATTCTGACACTGGGACAGACAGCAATGCAACTTCATTTTTTTGTTTCCCTGTTGTTTCCCTGAATGCTCCAAACATAAACTGCTTATACAGTGGATTAGCATCCCTCTGATTTTGCCTTTGTTGGGGTGTATTTAAAGCAACTGCTATCTAAAAGGCTAGCTACAACTTATTTACAAATATATGCACATCCTCGCCCAGTTTCTGCATGTCCCTGGCCTCAATAGCCAGTGCCCCATCATTTCTCACAAACATTCTTGCAACATTCCTTCGGATGACTGTCAGTTCTGTTTCTACATCCTGATGAATCCCTTCAGACAGTAAGCAACTATTTTCTCCCAAGGCCACCTTTACAATTTTTTACACATCTCCTGCTGTTAGTATATCTGACTCCCGTAGCTGATTTAGGAAATATAACCAGTCCCATAAATTATCCCTTTATATAGGTCCCAAAATTTTGGCAATGGCAGCTGCCTTCTGTCTGAATAGGAGCTGACTAGAGCAGGTGGTTGTTTTTCCATCCTGTCCCACTGCATGCATAGAGACCTTTTCAACAATAGAAGCCAAAGGCCCCTGACAGGCATTGTTTAACCCTTGCAACTCCCTCTTCAAGGGTGCACATAGGGATAGCTGATGAGAAGTCCCACCCCAATGTTCATCCTCATAATCATAACAGGGAGGATATAGATATGGGCTGTTTTCATCCCAGCCTTCTAATTCATTTTCACTAGACCTACCCCCGCCATACAGATGTAGCTTGTGTCACAGCAATGATTCCCTGTGACAGTCCCAATTTAGCTTCTAACACTTATCTTCACAGCATTGGCTGTGATCAGACCCAGTTTACTTTGAGAATCTTTCAAGACTACTCACGCAGTGCCTTGTACATCCTGTGCTTTCTGTTTCCACAATGCTGTTTCTTTATCTGCTTCCCCCTTTTGGTCTTCTAAAGCTCCCATTTGTTTTTTCTAACTTTGTAATTTCTACTGGATCCTTATAAGACTTCTCTTGTAATGCATTCATTTTTACTTCTGAGACAGCTGTCTCTTGCTGAAGTTTCTCTGCTTCATCCTTTTCATTCTGTAACTGTTGGTCCTTTTTCTACATTTCTTTAGTTAAAGCTTGATCCACCATCAACAGTCACTGAAGAGCAGCTCCTTGCTTTGCCTTTTTATCCACCTGGGTTTTATGTCTGGAGACTACCCAAGAAGACCACTGGTTGTACAACTGCACAAATGTGTCCAGTCCACAGAATACTCCTTACCTCATAAACTCAGAGCAGTTTTGTTTACCACCTACTTCTTTAACTCTGTTGACTTGACACATGCCACATCAACACTCAGGATCTCAATATTGCACTGACAGGAGGGTGATACAAAATGATATACACACACACAAACTACACAAACACTGTATGGGTTCATACACACATGCACATACACAAACACTCACTTCCGTGGCTGTGTTTTAACACGAGGGGGTATTTGGGGTAATTTGGGCTCTGGGTTACTCGGGGTCAAGGTGCCCTGGGGTTACTCGGGGTCAAGGGGCTTGGGGTTACTCAAGGTCAGAGGAAGAGCTGGCAGAGCGGAGGAGTTGTGCCGGGAAGAAGCCAGCAGGGAAGCTGGGGCCAGAGGCGGCAGAGGTGAAGCCGGTGGAGCGAGGTAAGCCGGGGCCTGGGTCGGGGAACCGGCCGGGGGTCAGGAGGCTGCAGGGAGGCTAAGGGTACTGAGGGAAAACTGGGGGCCAGGTTGGGGAACCAGCCAGACTGTGTCGGAAGACCAGGGACAGCTGGGAGGCTGCGGGTGCTGCGGGTAAGTCGGGGCCCGGGTCAAAGAACTGGCTGAGGCTGGGAGGCTGCGGGGAGGCTGTGGGTACCAGCCAGGGCTGGGACAGAAAACCAGGGACAGCCAAGAGGCTACGGTTGCTGAGGGAAAACCGGGGGCCAGGTCAGGGAACTGATCAGAGGTCAGGAGACTGCAGGGAGGCTGTGGGTGCCATGGGTAAGCTGGGGGCCAGGTTAGGGAACCAGCTGGGGGCTGGGAAGCTGTGAGGAGTCTGTGGATGCCACGGGTAAGATGGGGGCCGGGTTAGGGAACCAGGCAGGGGCTGCAGGTACCACAGGTAAGCCAGGGTTCGAGTTAGGGAATTGGCCAGGGGTCGGGAGGCTGCAGGTGGAGCCAGGTGGCAGAGCAGGGAACAGGGAAGAAGGTTGGGGAGTGAAGGAGGTGGCGGGACACAAATGGGAACAGAGTGAGAGACAGGAAAGATTGGGCAGAGAAGGCAGAGGTGGAGGGACATGGTGGGGAAGCCAGGGAATGGAGACAGAGACAGGAAAGATCGGGGAGAGAAGGCAGAGGTGATGGGACAAAAATTCTAAGGACTACAAGTTAACTGCTTATCCCTTATAAAGGAAAACAACCTTGGGAGGCCTTGCTGCAAGACAGTGGGCTATCATGGTCATTTGCGGTGCTGAGAGCAGGTTAAGTTTGTTACAGCTGGTGTGCTCTTTTTTCCTTTGTGTTCAAATCATGTGGAAGGGACTGTGAGGGGTAGTTTGGAGGTCCTAGTAGTGCCCCACAGGCCTTGGGCCCTGCTAGGGGTTCAGGATCAAGGGATAATCAGAGAGCCCAGAGCCCAAGTAAGGGCAGAGACAGGGGCCAAGGGACCAGTGCCTGAGGGTGTGGAGACAAGGGCCAAGGGCTCAGCACCCAGAGTGGATATAGGGCCAGGGACCCAAAGTCTAAGAGGATCTGAGCCAGAATCTGATAGGGCTGGAACCCAGAAACTAGGTCCAACACAGTGAACCTGACCTAAGAAACCCAGCAAGAGAAAAGGGATAGAGGCCAAGTGGAATGAGGCCCCGAAAAGGGAGACTGGTTGGGCAGGCAACATTTTCAAGGCATGGGTGTGGCATAAGGCGCTGTTAGAGCCACATAATAAGCCTCTAAGGCAATGGGTGCTTCAAAGCAAGTACAGGCTTGGAGGACCCAACTATGGACAGACCACGTTCGGGCTAGTGGGATCCAGGAGAGGATCTGCTGGTGAAAGAAGGATGAGGACATGTTCTAGGACTAACAGGCAACTTCCCTTTCATAATTTCACAATTACAGCAAGGCGTAGCAGGTGAGAGCAGAGGGGAGAGTACCTAAAATAAGGTTGAGGCAGTGGCCATTTGGCCACCAGGGGACAGCATGGTAACCCCTGGATCCTGGTCCTGCTACAGAAGGGAACTCAGAAAGTCATCTAGTCCAACCCCCTACTCAAAGCAGAACCCCCCCCCCAACCAGCTATATCACCCCAGCCAAGGTTTTGTATAGCTGGGTCTTAAAAACCTCCAGTGATAGAGATTCCACAGCCTCTCTAGGTAGCTTGCACCAGTGTTTCATTACCTTTCTAATATCTAACCTAAACTTCCCTTGCTGCAACTTGAGATCATAGCTCCTTGTTCTATCTTCTGCCACCACTGAGAACAATCTAGCTTGAGCTCTATCCTTTTTGTAACCACCCTTCAGGTAGCTGAAAGCTACTATTAAATCCCCTCTGTCTTCTCTTCAGACTGTAGCATGTTTCGGGATAAATAACTAAATCAGTCCTTCAACTATACACAGTTCTTGGGCCCACTGCCCCATGGGAAACCTCTTAACCACAAGTCAATACGCACATCTACACCTGTGCCCAACTGCACAGTTGTTACTGTAGCCCCAGCAGCCTGCAGAGTGCTCCAGCCTTGTATAAGAAGACTGTTCCTAGGCTTCTTGGGCTAAGCAGATTGCTACACATACTAAAGAAGCCCAGTTCACTCAGCCCATCCTCAGAAGTCACATGCCTCAGCCCCCTAACCATTTTTGTTGTTTCCTGATGGACTACCTCCAATTTGTCCAGATCATTTCTGTAGTGAGTGGCTCAAAACTGGACACAGTACTCCAGATGTGGCCTCAGCAGTGCTGCATACAGTTGAATAATCACTTCCCTTGTTCTGCAGGCAACACTCCTACTAATGCAGACCAGTATGCCATTAGCCTTCTTCACAACAAGGGCACACTATAAGCTTATATCCAGCTTATTGTTCACTGTAATTCCCAGGTCCTTTTCTGCAGACCCACTGCTTCACCAGGCAATCCCCAGGTTGTACCAATGTATAGGATTGTTCAGAACCTAAGTGCAGGACTTTTCACTTCTTATTGAACCTCATGAGATTTCTTTGATACAATCCTCCAATTTGTCTAGGACTCCTTGAATCCCAGCCCTACCCTCCTATTACTCCATCCAGCTTGGTGTCATCTGCAAACTTGCTGAGGGTGCATTCCATCCCATCATCTAGACCACTGATGAAAATAGTAAACAAAACTGGCCCAGGACCAACCCCTGGGGCACTCCACTTGATACTGGCTGCCAAACAGACATTGAGCCATTGATTACTACCCTCCAAGCCTGACAATCCAGCTAGTCTTCTATTCAGCTTAGAGTCCATACCGTATCAAAAGCCTTGCTAAAGTCAAGGTATGTCATGTCTGCAGATCTCCCAACATCCATAGAGCCAGTCATCTCCTCATAGAAGGCAATCAGATTGGTCAGTCATGACTTGCCCTTCGTGAACTTGTCCTGACTGTTCCTAATTGCCTTCTTCTCCAAGTGCTTAGAAATGCACTTGGGGGACCTGCTCCATGATTTTTTCCAGGAACTGAGGTAAGGCTGGCTGTTCTGTAGTTTCCTGGATCCTCCTTCTTCCCATTCTTAGAGACAGGCATTATATTTGTCCTTTTCCATTCATGCAGGACCTCTCTTGATTGCCATGGATTTTCAAAGATAATGCCCAGCAGCTCTGCAACCACATCAGCCAACTCCCTCAGCACTCTCAGGTGCATTATGTCTGGCCCCATGGACTTGTACATGTCCAGATTTTCTAAATAGTCCCTAAACTGTTCTTTCCTCACTTTTGGATGCTCACCTACTCCCCAAATTGTGCTACCAAGTGCAGTAATCTGGAAGCTGGCCTTGTTTGTGAAGACTGAGGTGGAAAAGGCATTGAGTATTTCAGCCTTTTTGCATCATCTGTCATTAGGTTGCCACCCCATTCAGAAAGGACCCACACTTTTCCTGATCTTTCTCTTGTTGTTAAAATACTTGTAGACACCCTTCTTGTTACCCTTCATGCCCATTTCTAGATGCAATCCCAAATGCACTTTGTCCATCCTGATTTCATCCCTGCATGCCCAAGCAATACTCTTATCCTCCTCCCTAGCTTTTTGTCCAAGTTTCCACTTCTTGTAAGCCTCCTTTTTGTGGTTCAGCTTATAAGCAGGGATCCTGGTTTCTCTGATTTAAAAAAAAATCCACATTCCCCCATGATTTTAAAACAAAATGCCACTATATATTATTTGGATTGATATGGCATTTTGTTTTAATCGTGGGAACATGTGGATATTTTTTTTTAATAGGAGAATTTTTTATTTTTTAAATTGGAGAAATCATCAGGGATCCTGGTTAAGCCAAGCTAATCTTCTGCCATACTTACTAGTTTTTCTGCACATTGGTTTGTTCCTGCTCCCTCAATAAGGTTTCTTTAAGATACAACCAGCTCTCCTGGACTTCTTTCCCCCTCAATCTGGCCTCCCAGGGGATTGTGACCATTGGCACTGGATTTGGACCTTATCCAAGCCCTTATACCTTTGTTCCGGGCAAGCACAACTCTCAGACTGACCACAACACCTACCAGTTGATAATAGGTGAATGTATTGATACAGAGAGATAACAAAAAAAATTACAAACAATCAACAATTCTATATCTAACAATCTTAGGACTGTTACCAGAGTCAAAGTACATCTGGTCAGGATGCAGGCTCCACTCTGAGGCTCTTTATCTTATGTGTCAGAAGTCTGGAGGTGGGATGCCAAGGTCCACAGCCCCCTTCCAGTGGGGTGCATTAGACAAACTGCTGGTATGCCCTTGGTTCATGGTGTCCTCGGAGACCCTTCCTAGGGGACTGGGATAGGGACCTCTCTCAGGGAGCAAGACTGGAAAGGACAGGTAGGAAGAGAAGGAGGGTTGAGAAGGAACAAGGAGGGACATTTTGTTACTCTCAACTCTGTGCTTTTATATTCTCCTTCCCCTTTGATGTCTTCTGATGACTCTTCATCCATGGCTATTTCTGGTTGATTGTCTCTCTGTGGTCACGCATCCACGTAGCCTTCTGGGCCTTCTCCTAATTTGGTCTGTTCCCCCAAAACTGGGGTTCGGCCCTGCTGCTCCTCTGGGGCCTTGTAGCTGGTGTCACATATCTCATGTTATGGGACAGTATGGTACATACTTCCTCAGTTCCCAGGTTTTGTGTCCTTGTTGTGTTAGACAACCTGTCTGCCTTGAAGGCTGTGATCTCATATTATGGCACGCCCCATCAGTTCTTAGGCTGTGTCCATCCATTGGCCTTGTTGTGCTAGACAGCCCATTTGTTTTCAGGGCCATGAAAAGCTGTGTGTGTGTCTCCCACGTGCTTTAAAAATCCATTTAAACCCTGCTGCCCATCTTGACCCCTTATAATGCATATATCTATACTTATAAGCCAATTCCCAAAAAACAGGCCTTCAAATACTGTTTCTAAGCCAACAGTTCCCTGAGGGAGTGCCCATTAGTTCTGTGAGGGAGCTGAAGTGTGCTTTTTCTGAAGTCTAGGGTCCTTACTCTGCTCTCCTTCCTTCCTTTGCTCAGGATGCTAAACTCAGTCAGCTCATAGCTGCTGCTGCCCAAGTTGCCATCCACTTCTACATTCCCCACCAATTCTTTCCTGTTTGTGAGTAGCAGGCCAAGAAGAGTAGAGTCCCTAGTTGGCCTCTCCAACACTTGCACCAGGAAATTGTCCCAACACACTCCAAAAAATTCCTGTATTGTCTGTGCAGTGCTGTATTGCCCTCCCAGCAGATGTCAGGTTGATTGAAATCCCTCGTGAGAATCAAAGTCTGTGATCAGTAAACTTCCACTAGCTGTTTGAAGAAAGCTGTATCCACCTTATCTTCCTGGTCTGGTTGTCCGTAGTAGACACCAATCACATCACCCTTGTTGCTCTCCTCTCTGACCCTAACCCAGAGACTTTCAACTGGCCTGTCTCCAATGTTATACTGAGAAATTATACAGATCCTTTACATAAAATGCAACTACTCCTCCTCTTCTCCCTTCCCTGTCCTTCCTGAGCAGTTTATACTAGGGCTGTGTGAAACAGCACTGTTTCATTTTGACTTCCATTTCACTGCTATAACAGCATGCCACCGCTGCCAGCTTGGGCCAGCGGCAGCACCACAGTTTCCCCGACGCTTGTCATGGGCTGCACCCTTTGCCAGTCCCAGCCTGCAGTGGCAGCCTGCTGAAACCCCATGCACAGATTGGGGACCCACACCCCCCGGGAATAGCTGGGAGAAGTGATTAGAGAGCGAGGAATCAAACAGGGAGCTAGATGTCAATATCAGAGCAGTCCTTTCCTCCTCCCTCTCCTTAGTTTCTGTTTAGCTGCAAGCAAGTCCTGCTCTGAAACTCAAAACTTTTCAAATGCCCTTGTTTCATATCAAGCTGTTTCAAAGCCTTTTGTTTCATTTTGATTTTGCTGTTTTGAGCTCAAAACATTTTGAAATGAACCACCCGTCGAAATTTTACACAGCCCTAGTTTATACCCATCCACAACAGTGCTCCAGTCATGTGAGCTATCCCACTAAGTCTCTGTTATTCCAATCACTTCGCAATTCCGTGACTGAAAGGACTTCCACTTTTTCTTTCTTGTTTCCCAGGCTCTATGCACTCAACTAGAGACACCTGAGGTAAATGCTCAGCTTCCCTCCTTTCTCAGGAAGAATAAAAAAGCCCCCCTCTCTCCCCTCCTGTTTGTTTCCTCTAGGTCACCCACTTCCCTGATTACCTCAGGGCGTTGGTCTTCATCCCACAGCAAACCTAGTTTAAATCCCTCCTCACTACGTTAGCAAGTCTGTCTAAGAAGATGCTCTTCCCTCTCTTCATCAGGTAAATCCCACCACTTCCTAGCTACCCTTCTTCTTGGAACAACTTCCCATGGCCAAAGAAGTCAAAGCTCTGCTGGTGACCACCATCTGCACAGCCATGAATTGATCTGCAGGATGCATCCATTCCTGCCCAGGCCCTTCCCTTTGACAGGAAAGATCGAGGAGAATACAACCGGAGCATCTGTCCCCTTTACCACTGCACCCAGAGCCCTGTAGTTACTTTTAATATGTTCATCCTAGCAGTATCATTGGTGCCTACGTGGATGAACACTATGTCGTAGTAGTTACAGAGCTGGATGAGTCTCAGTAATCCTTCTCTGACATCTCAGATCCAGGCTCTGGGTAAATAGCAGCATCCACAGCTGACATCCCCATCTGCCTGCCATAGTGAAAGCCCTCCTGGATCCACAACTGATGCCTGATGCTGCTGGGTGGAAGCAGTCCTGGTGGGAACTACTGGCCCCTACAGGCCAGATCCAGTTAGTTGGTGGCCATCCATCCATGGGATACACTTAACCTGTTGGTGGGCTGTATATTGCCTATTCCTACCTTTAAGGCATGTAGGGCCAGAGGGACTGAATACTGAGACAGAGAGAGCACCTACGCTCACCAGCCTCTGAGGGCAGCCCCCCTCATTACTTTTAACAATGAGGCATGGAAAGTGAGGAAGCAGAGTGAGACCCTGAGAGGCAGGTGTGAGAGCCAAATAGGACCAGGGCAGCCCTTTGGAGGCACCAGGCACTCCTCAAGTGCCAATCCAGTCACACTCCCATTAACCAGGGGTGTCAAAGATACAGTCCGTGGGCGACATACAACCCATGGAGCCCTGTCATCTGACTCATAGTGCTGCCCCTGGGTTTGTGGTTGACTCAGACACCACACAGCACTCTCAGTCTGGGTCACATGAGCTTCTCCCTTCCCTGCCCCCCTACCATGCAGTCCAGCATGGAGTCCAGGCCTGCCAGAGTAGGTGCAACATGTGACATGCTTCCCAGACTGACCCAATACAGGCACCACATGCACCATCCCAGACTGGCCAGAGTGAGCCCCATGCGCATGAAATGCAGGATACAGCAGAAGGAGTGAGGGGCAGGTCTGTCGGCCTGATCCAACCTGTGGGGCCAGCCATGTGCTATTCATCCAGCCCATAAACCAACCCCTCACCACTCATCCAACTTGCAAGGCCACATGTGTTTGACACTCCTGACTTAGACCTACAAGCCCTTAATGTTCCAGTAAATCCATGAACAACGCGTACTCACAGAGGCTGGGGGCACACGGCAACCGCCCGCAGACAGCAGTGGCAGTGGGGGCATGGCAGCGGGGAGCTCCTGCAGGCAGCCACGGTGGTGTCGGCAACAGGGGGGCAGGAGTGGTGAGCTCCGATCAGCGGTTCTTCTCTCAGAGGGTGCACATGCTCCCGCTTGCACCCCCTACGCATCACCAATGAATAAGTCAGACCTCAGATCTTAATACAGGCACCCAGAAAATGAGAACTGCACAGCTAGTAACCACTCTCAACAGTTCGTTTTAAGTAACTTGCCTAGCACCACAGACTGCTCATAATATTTTCCTCCCACCCTTTGCTTTTTCAACAGAATGCACACTAACTAGATCAACAAGTCCTAGTTTTTTCTGGCTCTTCATCCAATCTCAATGTTCCCTCTAAAACTTTGGTTACCAGACAAACAATATATAGGTCCATTAAACTTCCCCTAACCCTTCCCTCCTGCCTTCTCCCCTTCCATATTCTTGGACACTCTATATACTACATACCGTACATTTTGTGTGCAATTATGTGGAAGGATGGTCACTGCTCTTATCAGTGAGGTAGCCAAGTCCCGCTTCTGCATAGGCAATGTTTGATCAGAACACACTGAGTACCCACCATGCACTGAATAGGGGGGATTTGAAAAGTTCAAAAAATGATATGCTCCTTGCTGGAAGAACTACATCAATGATGCAATAGGAAAAAATCTATTTTTGTATTGTTAATAGAGCATGATCGAAACACTTATAAAATAGAAAATTTAATAATATTAATATATATCTGGGATACTAGAACCAGAATCCATAAGGGCAAAACTATGAAAAGACAACCCATATCAGTTTTCAACAGAGTAGGACTCCTTAGCAATGCTTAAGAAACAACTGATCACACCATATGTTGGTGCACTTCTTTCTGTCAGTGGCAAAGATAAAATAATATTCTTCGTGTTAAGAGACCGTGTCAGTGTGGGTTTAAGGATAGTATATTTTAGCACTCTAATCACTCTTGAGATGCAGGCAATAACTTAATTATCCAACAGAAAATCAAATATATACACATAGAAGCTGAATAATAAATAGAAGTTTCAATACCTATGATATTTAAATCCTTACTGGCAAGGTCTGTGAAATGACAAAGCTCAGTTTAAGAGGAAGTTGTGCTGAAAGGAAACTGTAATCACAAAGTATCATGAGTGTGTAAATAATACATGCTGATTAATGAACAGGCTTCAGAGATAATGAACAAAAGTATAAAAGACATCTGTTATATCAAGGACCATGAGAAGCATTTAATTTATATGTTAAAAAGCTTATGGAAAGGGAAAGCTTTGAAAGCAGATGCAACTAAAGAGCCACAGAGTATAGTTAACCCTTCTGCACAGCATGTTGCAGCACTGGAGCCAAATCAAAATGCAAAGAGAATAAACAGGTATTGAGGTTACATCTGTTTTATCTTGCTGGAATTGAACCAAACTAAGTGTGTTAGTGAACAGATGCCTCAGGATATTGATATTGCTCTATAATGGACTGATGAATAAGTTTATAATCAGCAGGTTCATTTTAAAAACCCACCACTTCAACTTAGGGCCCCCGTTTCGTCTATACACGCCCTTAGTGTAATGCATGCTGAGTAATACAGACCAGAGATAAACTTGTTCTGACGTGGCATAACTTTGAGCAGCCTACCAAGTGCTTAAAACTAGTTTCAGGTTTTAATGTGGGGACAGTCCAGGTGTTAAGAGCTCCATGACCTTCCCAAAATCACCATGTAATAAGACCCACAACAGGCCTGTAAACAGATTTGATATGATGAAAAACTATTCTACTAGTTGTACCAGCTTAACACTATCTGAAATGAAGATTTTACTTTATTGGTCCATACCATCTTTGGAAAAAAAATCGTGAGCGAGTGAACTGCCCATCACAGCTGAATAAGTGAATATGCCTTCAACATATTCTTCTATACAAACTGAAAAATACTGACATTGAAAATTTGATTATTTGGCTGGAAATAATAAAGTCATGGTTATCTTCTCTATGCTTTCTCTCTTCTACTCTTCTGAAATATCTTGACCTTGACTGATTCTTTCCTGGATTGGAGAAATGTGATTTACTTGGATCATGAGTTTCATAATGTAAGTTGTCAAGCGGCACTGAAGTAATTTATTAATTTGCATAATGTTTTTACTGCACTGGGAAGGAAGATAACTTACCAATGTACTGTTTAATACATATGTATGCCCCCAAGCTGACATCAGATGTATGAACCTACAAAATGGCAAGAGAGCATTTGGGCCTTCTGCATTTGTCAATTTGCTTTTTATGGATCTTAATTATTTCTTCAGTATTGATGGCAGAATATCATAAAATGAATAAGGATAAGCAATATGGGAAGGGGGAATAAATTATAATCCTATCTGCCATTCGTGCCTTTTAAAACTTTCCCCTCAATCTGAAAGTATGATCAGAAGCTGGATCATACTTGACGTGCTTGACAGAACCACCTGTTTCATTCCATTGTAACTACTGGGTGCCTCCAGTATGTCTAATTGGACCCAGAATGGACCCAATCCTATGATACACTGCTGAACACATCTTGTGACTTGTGTTTACTTCAGAAGTAATTGAGCAGTACTTCATAGGACCATCCCACCAAGTAATGCATCTGCACTCAGAAGTCATCATTTTGAGTAGCTCCTGAAAACTCATGTAGTACATGGGTCATTTTCCTTAACAAGGGTCAGATCCTTTAAGAAACTAACAAAAAAATTAGGTCAGTCTATTTCAATCTGTCTTGAACCACACTAATATTCGGGGTATGCAGAAGGAAGTGTGATCTGGAGAAATATCTGTATTCAGGAGATACTGAATTCTATCTCTGGCTGCCGCTGATTTTTCTGTGTGTGGTCCTTGGACAACTCACTGCTTCAGTTCCCTCCACTTGTGAAATGAGATTGGGAAACTCTCCAGGATGTTATGATGATTACCACAATCAGTGATTATAAAGTATGTTCTTTCCCACAAATCATTAGTGTACTTGCCTTTCTGGGTCAGAGCAAATTAAATGCCTGGTTTGTGTGCCTGAATACCGTTGTAGTAAGTACTACTGATAAAGAGGCCCCATGGGCCATTTTGGCGACCGGGGATTATTTGGACATGTAGCATTGGCTATACCCTGGACATGGTTTCTGCACTAATTTAACCAATGGAGTGGCAGAGAGGATGTGATAATTAGCAGAATATGTCTAGTACAACTTATGAAATTGCCTCGGTATATGCATCTTTTCCTCTACTATGAGTGCTGATGTCATTTTTCTTCCAAACAAGAAACAATTGAGATTAATTAACTCAATGACCTCCCATTTAAATAGAAGCAGCTTAGAACAATGAGATGTCTGCAACCTAGTGGAAATCAATTTGCCCAAATTGTCTTAAGGGAGGAGAATTGAAGCAGTCCAATTCCCCAGCAGAATAAGGGAACAAAGACAGAGGGTGTTATAAATGGCTTGTAAAAACTCAGGGGCTGCAAGGTCCAGGAACACAAAGGGACATGATCCAGCAGTAAAAAGTTTCTATTAAATTAGAAATCAAGCCAAACTGAAAGGACCTTATTGTGAGAGTCAGAGAAGAGAAACCAAGACCAGGAAGAGAAGAATGAGTCAAAGTAAAAAGGTCCCGGAGGGGCTTAAGATCCTTAACATTTGACTAGGGATTGCTCAAGACTGATGAGAACTCTGAGGGAAGGTATCATATGTACCTTCCCACAGAGAGAGGTACATACAAATAATTATTTTGCCTGTATCTGTTTATCTCTTGTGACTTGAATATGGCTAAACTATACAAGGGTGGGAGGTGGGGTTGTTTAATACACTACTTTTGCACATTTTCTTGATCCTGGTTTTAACTGCCATGTGTCCCCAATGGTTACACTTTAAACTAGTTTTCATCTACAAGCACAGAGTTTTTTGACAAAGGATGTGCTTAAGTTACTGGGAAGATTCAAAGGATTTAGCATTAGTTTGGGGGCAGATAGCAGTTGGATCCCACTGTTCCACTTCTAAAAAGCAATACCAGAGAGGGAATTTGTATCCAGAGATCCTAGAGGCCAAGAGTCAAGATAATGCCTTAATCCTACCCGGACTCAGGAGAGCTCAGAAGAATAAAGTTCCAGGCTGAACAAAGCATCCCCATGAGTGTCCAGCAGGTGTCATTTGTTCAGGACTCAGATATAAAAATGTGGCAGTAGGATCAACATGACAGTGTCTGAACATATTATAAATAGGCTTTTAAAAACTAGAACTCCTTTCTCTCAAATGCAGACAAGAACAGATCTGTTGGTCTGTTTGGGAAAAGATAGGTAACAAACATAAGTTAGGTCAAGAAAGGTAAGTTATTCAAGTTGTGTGCGCAGTAATGTGTGATTGCTACTGCTCATAAAAATCTGAGCTAATTTGTTCCTATGCTGGGCTCCCTCAGCCTGAAGCACAATGGTACCCCTGCTCCAAGCATGGACCCAGCAAACATCACCATTTCTCCTAGTCTAAATCATGGAACACCCTAAGAAGATGATTCTAAAGATGGCGACTAGGATACAAAAGAGATTTTCAGGCCAAGCACCCTCAATTCGGGGGAGGGACACAAACACATGAAATGGAGGAAAATGCTCCTCCAGTACCCTAATCTGAAAACAGACTCCCATTATCTGAGTCCTCAAAGAGCATAGATTCTGGATTGTTTCTTCATTATAGAGAAGAGGACATTATGGCTGTGCTCTTAAATGCTTTTCTGTTCTGTTGCCAACATCTGGCCCTTTTGCTGACAAAAAGGGTACTGGAGGCATTTGCCTAGATGTTTACGGCAGATTGTGGCAATTATGAAGCTTTGCTCCTGTTGTCTCAGCATACTCATGAGGAACGCAGAAGAAACTTTGTGAGGTTCTCTGAAAAGATGATCTGAGTTATGTTGAGGTTGAAACAAAAATGGAAAAATGGCTAGGGATCTGAAAATGTTTATGCGTTTATAAGTCTGAAGCAGTTGTATAAACCCTGCTCACCTGACCTAGGGTCTTAGTTAAGGGATCAGAATCCTAGAGATGTATATGTTTCAGGGAAATGGGTTGATGGCTGTATACATAACTGGTATTAGTGTGATAGAAAGCTCAAGAAAAGCTAGCTCTACATGGGACACAGCAGAGGATATAGCAGGGCACTACCTAGAGAAGTAAGGCCAGGGGGGAGTGGTACTTCATGCCATCCTCCTAGGAAAAGTTTCAAGGATTTGAGGTGCCCAAGAATGGATGAACTATCCAGTAATCATACTAGCTCTGTACCATGACAGATCAACTTTGGGGCAGCCCAGCCCAACCAGACAGGAAGTGTATAATGTATATGTGCATAAACTCCTACTCCTACCACCTCTGCATGTGTTGTGCTTTATCCCAGAAGATAGAATACAGCCCAATATCCCTTGGAAAATGGAGGGGGAGATCAATGGGAAAATTGAAAGGGGTGGGGTGGAAAGACATTGGTATTTATCTGTACCCTAAATAAACCATATGTAGTTCACTCTCAGCAAAACAAGCAAGTGTGGATACACATTGCAGTGATGAACCTTATTGTCCTGCCTGTGGCCCATGTCACTATGGACATCAAACAAGGATTCCAAGATCCTGATATGACTGGGAATATTGGAGAAAATTCCTTTTGCTTCTTGTTTGATAATAACATAGATGGGAAGTCTCATTCGTGAATGCCAGATTCAGTTACCACTAGCACTAGCCTACACAATAAGGAGCAATGGTCTCAAGTTGCAGCCAGGGAAGTTTAAGTTGGATATCAGGAAACTTTGTCACTAGGAGGGTGGTGAAGCACTGGAACATGTTAACCAGAGAGATGGTAAAGTCTCCATCCTTGGAGGTTTTTAAATCCTGTCTTGACAAAGCCTTGGCTGGGATGATCTAGTTGGGGATTCTCCCTCTTTAAGCAGGGGGTTGGACTAGATGACCTCCAGAGGTCCCTCCCAACCCTAATTTTCTTTGATTCTCTGATGCACTTACTGTGGAAACTGAGACAGTGCTGACCACAACCTTGTGCAAAACTCCTAATGGAAGTGTGGAAATTGGGTTAAAGCTGAAAGGTTCTCTGACTTCAAACCCCACTGGGAGAAAGGAAGTGAAGTCTGATAAAGAATTCTAATGAACATGTAATGCCCACCCGAGGATTTGAAGTGTCCAAGTCCAGTTGTAAGAAACTGCTTCGTAAAATACAGAGAAAAGAGAAGAGGAAAACTCTTCCCCCACACCCCAACAAAGTCTATAAATGCTATATGAACCTGAGAAGAGTAATAGACAAAAAACTGCTCACTTCTCCTCAGCAGGGGGTAAAGAGCCTGGAATTTGACTCTGAGGAAGCTGCGGAGGTTTCTGCATTCTATGTTTACACAGATGGGTACAAGAGGTGTGCATGCATACGTAAATGTGTGTGCTGACCTGAGCTGCTAAAAGCGAAGTGTGCTTCAGCACATTGGTAACAGAACCCTAGTTTAGTTTTCCTTCTTCTGTGCGGATCTCCATTTCTGTGAGCAATATAAGGACAATAAAAGGATGGAGACCTTTTATTCATCAGAGAGCGTGTGGAGCTTAGACACATCAAGCTTCTTGTAGCCACTCTAACTAAAGCAAGACATTAGGGTGCCTAGACTGCCCATGTTTGATACTACAATGGAATCACGGGACAAGTGTTTGTTACTACGTATGTGGAAACTGATTCACAGTTACTTTGAAAACCATTTCTTTAATTGATTACTGGTGTAGTTTGTTTTTTTTTTGTGTGACAGCACAAAGTCTGAATCAGCTCTGCTTCAGAGAGGCATCTTGGATGATACGCCTTACTCTGTTCTTGAAAGGAGGAGAAATGTGACAGTTTAGATGACCTGTCTGTACAGCTTGTGATATCTGATGCATTGTGATGAAATTGTGATGAAATTGTGATGAACACTCAAGAGCAGCCGAGACTCTACGGGAGGCAACAGGTGCTTTATCGTGTTGCATAGATTTGTGTCTCGTGACTTCCCCACAAGTAGAGTGTATGGGTGTGTGCAGGCATGTGCAGCTTGTGGTGCCACAAAGAGGTATGCAGTGCCACAAACCACACATGTTGAATGTTAAACCATGCACACTGGGGCAAAATTTGCTACTGGGATTTCCCCTGTAGAAAAACAAAAAAAAGCAAACAAACAAACAAAAAAAACCCAGAGGAAAAAAAAAGCAGAGCAAAGCATGCAAACATAGTATGAGCCAGGATAAACATGGAGACTTTGTCTGCAGAGCCCCCGCACTGAGGCACGCTGTGCCTTGAGATGGGGGAGCAGGCCACCCTGGGCTGGTGTTTCCCTGTCTCCGCGTGATGTGGAGGCATGTGGAGATGGGGGAGCACGGGGGCTTCGCAATGTGCAAAGACAGGAGAGCAGGCAGGGGAGCCCCATCTCCCCATGCTGCTACCCAGCTGGCTGGAGTGCAGAGTACCTCAGCATAAGGGCTGCCTCCCAGCTAGCCGTGTGCTGAGGCACCCTGTGCTCTCCCCTTCTTCCCCCTCTGCAGCACATGGAGCCCACCCGGGAGCCAGGAGGAGCTGGGCACAGGCTGCAACAAAGGGCACGTGCAGGGGCGTGCACTGCAGCACAAAGTAGTAGCACAAATTTGTTCTGCTGCTATTTGTGCCACTACAAATGCACATCCCTGCTCATGTGGATGAGGCCTTTGTGTGCACATGTGTGTTTAATACTTTACTTTGCATAGCCTCTAAGTTCCTTGCTTTAGCTGTAACAAGGGCACAAAATTGATAAGCTGTAAAATGCAGTATATACTAAAATGAAGCTCAGGGGAAGAGAAAGCTTGACTTACTAGGGTTATTGGATTCAGCACTGGTCTTGGGGCCTAGGGCAGCAGTACCATAGGATCCCATAAACTAGGAATTTGCATCCAGGGAATGAATCCAATATACGAGAGCTGGAGATGGTGCCCAGATTTAGGGAAACTCAGACACATGCAGACCTAATGTGAGCATCTAAACACACCAGCTTGGCATATGTCCAATGGAGGACGCTTAATCAAGACTGTGACAGGAATCTTTCCAGGAGCTCTGTATAATATGACATTTCCACTATGTATGGAAAATCTTTCTGGGCAAATTAGACCAGATTTAGGATCACTTCACACCAGTAGGACAACACAAAGCAATCCTACCATATAGGCCTAATGTATTTGTGGGATAAGATCTTGTAGCTGCTAAGAGCTATATCTCTGACTATAAACCTCATGTTTGGTGACAGAGACAAAACTCCATTTTTTTCATCACACAATGTTTCTTTGGTGACATTGGCACTGATTTTCAAAGATACAAAAGGAGTTTATGTGCCCTACTCCTATTAACAGTCAACGGGGGGGGTTGAATATCTTTTATGCCTTTGAAAATCACCAAGTATTTTCTTCCCCACTTTGCTCTTTCTACACTTCTCATTTTCTTCTTCTCCTCCCTCCTTTTTCTTCCCATCTCTCCTTTTTCCTGGTTCCTTCAAGTCAGGAAGGGTCCTGTCACTGATATCAGATGGAGCTAGATGGGATGCTGAAGTAGCAACTTTTCTACTACAATCCAGGAAGGAAGTCAAAAGGATCAACTGCTGTCGCCCATTGCTTTTGCCCCATGAAATGTCAGCAGGTATGTAGTTTTAGCAAGTGAAGTAGAAATTTTTGTCAAGCAGGCTAGTGGAAGGAGCCCCTGGAGGCAGAAAGAAGATGAATGATGCCACCCTGTCCACATTTCCTCGCTTCACAGCAACTAACAGAGTAAGCATTAGTTTTCTTTAGGGGCAATGCTCCAAATCTCACTTCAATATCATGCTTAAGTGTTCCAGTAAAATCCTTAGTCTTTTAGCAATTCTCTCTCATGATACCATATTACTGATGAGTTTTGGCAGTGACAAATGACAAAGTGTGTCTGTCTCTACAGCAGTTCTCATTTGCATTCCTTGCTCTTCCTTATCTATCCCTTTGGAATAAAAAATTAAAATTAAAAGACAGCACTTCAGAAAAAAACCCACTGAAGTACCAAAAACTTTATCACTGATAGCAAGGTACTTTTTGTGGTGGTAATATCTGCTGGCGGCTTTCATTAGGCCGATATATAAGTTAGAAATGAATGAAAAATGGTGTGGGGGGAGGGGAGAGTTTGCCCCAAAACATGTCTCTGTTTTCTGTCTATTAAAAAGTTTCCTTTAAACAAAAAAAAAGATTTTGAAAGCTATTTGAATTTAATAGCATTTTATATGGTTTTTGCATGGGAGAGATGGAGGACCTATTTCATCTGAGCGCTTAAACTTATGCTAATGTCAATCCCTGTTCAGGAAAGTATTAAGCATATGTTTAGCAGCTGGTCCCTTGATCTGGGGCATTCTGGCCTAATTTTGTACAGGTGCAATTACATAAGAGGCAAGATGTTGTGAAATCAGTCCCATTATCATTTTTACTTCAAAAACATATAGCAAATGCCCTACATTTTTAACACAACTCTTTTTCCTGGAAATATAATTAAATGCGAAACATTAGCTATGTGATTTCCTTGAAGCAGTAACTTGTGTTTCCTATGGATATATTTTTGTTTTTGGATGTATTTTCATCTTTATACCAATAAAAACAAAGAAAACCAAATGGGTCATTTTATTTCTGATTTTATTAAAAAGATTTTAGCTCAAAATTCTAATGTTGAATATTTGGACTTGGCTGACTCTTTTTTTCCATTTCCAACCTCCTCCTCCCTCCCAGGTATTTACCCTGTTTGCTAATTTTCTGTTCTGCTGATGTACCCATGATACAGCCAGGAATTACACTGTGACAGTATCAGAATGGGCACTCATCATGTTCATGAGACTGAATGAAAAAGAAAATAGAACTGTTTACAGAGTATTGAGGAAAACACAATTTAAATTAGCAATGGAAATAAAAATTGGTGGATTCTTGTTTAAACAATTTTCCTGCTG
>NW_005841942.1:2274795-2281432 GCF_000455745.1 Alligator sinensis
AGGCGGAGAGGAAGGAGACAGCTAAGAATAAAGCATTAAGAAACAACAGTAGATGGTGAGTGGAGAAAATGTAGAACCAGGAGATGTTGAGGAAGTAGGGAGAGAACCAAGGGAGCACCGTCTCTGAAGCTGAGCTAGAACATATTTTCCAGCAAGAAAGACTATCTCCTGACCAGACCAAATTGCCAGGAAGGAGAATAATTGACAAGAATGAGAATGAAAAAGAAGACTTACTTCCCGATCAGGAAAAATCATTGGTTCCTTTGGCAAGGACAGTAGAGCAGTAGGGAAGATAATAGTCACAGGCTGTAAGGCAAGATTTAGCAGAGGGCTCACAAAAGTTGCAAATCTTACCTTTTTCTCTAGAAGGTAACTTTAGCCAGGGTTCTCCTCCCTTCTCTTACTATATTTGGCTAATTACCTTAAATGAAACATTTCTACAAGGGAAACTTCTTGGCATTCCACTAACTTTAGACATGTGAGGAATTACAAGGCAGAAGTTTTATATGTTCCTTGGCAGAGGTATCATAGTCTAGTATTTATTCATGCTGGGAACAACACCAAGTGTATAAATAATGAAGTATCTGAAGGCTGCAAACAGCAAAGAGACGGGAAGAATTGTTTCAAATGGTTCGAGAGGATATAACGACAGAAAGGATATAATCAAATGAATATATAAGCTCAGAACCTATGTACCCTCTAGAAATTAAACCTAATTTTCCTGATGCTAGTTCTAAGTTCATCTGACCAGGGTTAGGGGCCTGAGCCTTTTCCACCTTTCATATCAGAGATCTCTTATTCCTCCAATGGACATCTTAATGCACCTCCAGACAAAACCTATTCCACCCTGGAGGCTTTTAGCTGTCCATTCCCTCAATAAGAAGCCTTACCACAGCTGAAGTCCCCCAGCATGCCACAGTCCATCTTATTGTGATGGCTTCAAGGAGACCCATTACCTGAGCAAGATCTTCACTGAAGACATAGCAGCTTTAACTCAGTATAATATAAAGGTGATCCTCCTTTTCCTCTAATACTCTAGGATTTGAGGCACTTGCCCAAGGTAAGCAATCTGGACTCTGGTCCTTTTCAGCTTCAGGTTGTTTAAAGCCACATTTCCTGTATCCTAGCAGGTTAGGAGCATTTCCATTCTTCCTGTGGAAGTGGGCCCACTGGGAAGCTAAGCAAGAAAAATTGTGGGGCCAGAAGAACAGCAAGCAGGTTGGAGCCTGATCTGTAGTCTTGACATGAGCACCACTCTGGGAGGGAGGGAGGGAGGAAGTCTTACGTGCTCTGCTGCCAATATTGTTCATTCATTTTACCCAATGACTACCTTGTGCAAATGTACCACTTACACCAATGTCAATCTGGTGCAAATATGTTAGATTATGCTAGTAAGAGGATAGGATCTGGTCCAGGGAATTTGCCATAGTACAAGTGAGAGAAGATGGGATATTTGACATTGGAAACAAGAGGCTAGTGATCTGTAGGATAGGGTGGACTAGTGATAAATAGATGAATAATGCTGAATATTGTAAATAACTGGATCTATTTTTCTGTGAAAGGAAACTCCAAGAATTGAGGTTTGCTACTTATGAACCACGAGGTTTCATTTTCCTCTCTTCAAAAACAGGCACACAATCCTTCCTGCTAAGGATTTTGGATAATGTTGTCCAAGAGGTCTTTACAATGCTGCTTCATGCAAGAATGAAAACATATATTAGAAGGTGTTCCAAATACTGCATATGTTCCAGCCCAACTGGGAGCGAATTGCAAGGAATTTAAGCACTGTATGAATAAGTACGTTCTCTACTCACAGTGCTCATTATTCATTTTAACTAATGGCTATTTAATACAGAAGGCATAAACAGCATTGGGAGGAAAGGCTTCTTCCCTCCCAAAGCAGGGCCCATGTCAATGAGTCATAAGGTCATGCTCCCCCTTTCTTCCTCTCTATCTGGCCCCAGGAATCTTTCAGGCTCGGCTGCTGAGGGAACCAACTTCACCACAAGATGTGGAAGATATTTTTACCTTGCCTAGTCTTTGGCCTGTTGGTTTGGCACTCTCCTCAGACATAGGAATTTAGGTTCATAATCCTCTAAGGGCAAGTCAGACCTCTTTAACAAATTCTTCACCTCTGTTTTCTTGTGCAGGGACCAGGACTCCCCCACCATGATTCAAGATGGACTCGAGGGGAATGCCTCAAGACCTAAGGTTGAGAAGGACCAGGTTAGAGTGCTTCTGGAGGGGCTGGACGTGTTCAAATCAGCAGGTCCAGATGCTCTCCACCCCAGGGTGTTGAGGGAGCTAGCAGGGGTTATTGCAGGGCCCTTGGCATGGCTTTACAAGTGCTCATGGTACTTGGGCCAGGTGCCAGATGATTGGAAGATAGCCAATGTGGTCCCCATCTTTAAAAAAGGGAGGAGGGAGGACCCAGGCAACTATAGGCCCATCAGTCTTACCTCAATCCTGGGGAAACTCTATGAGAAGATCATCAAGGAGCACATCTGTGATGGGCCGGCATCGGGGATGATGCTCAATGGCAACCAGCACGGTTTCATTAGGGGCAGGTCATGTCAGACCAACCTGATTGGCTTTTACGATCAGGTCACAAAAGCATTGGATGCAGGTGTCGCCGTGGATATAGTCTTTCTGGACTTCAGCAAGGCCTTTGACACTGTCTCCTACCCCATCCTCATTAAAAAACTAGGCGACTGTGGCATCGATGCCTACACAGTTAGATGGATTGCAAATTGGCTGAAGGGTCGTACTCAGAGGGTGGTGGTGGTCAGGTCATATTTGACCTGGGGAGAAGTGGGCAGCGGGAAGTGGTGCTGGCTCCTACCCTGGGGGTCTTTAAGAAGCGACTTGATGCCTACCTGACTGGGGTCAATTGAACCCAGTTTTCCTCCTGCCCAGGCTGGGGGTCGGACTTGAAGATCTACAAGGTCCCTTCCAACCCTACTTCTATGATTCTATGAAGGTCCCCCATGTCCTGGACAGCTGTTTTCAACCAGCTAGATTCTGAATGGCAAAAGGTAGGTATCACTAGTACTATCACCACACTGATTGCAGCATCAAACAGTTGCTAATCATAGATTTTCTTGAACTAGAGTTTGAAGGAATTTTGTGAAATGTATGCTTCTACTCAGACCACATTAAATCACGTCAGAGAGAGATGCTTAGGAACTTGTCCTTGATCATTTCCGAACGTGAAGTTCAGAAGTGCAGTAGCCTAAGCCTAGATGTATACAGAGTTTTCAGGCTAATATGAAGACATAATCTGGAAATTTTAGCAGAATTCAGGCTGTTGCACAGGGTAAAATAGGATTGCATTTAGTGACTTAAATGCCTAAAAACTGCATAAGCAGCACATAGATATCTTAGAGGTGAAATAGGACACAGGGCTTAGGCTAAAAATCAGAAAATCATCTTACTGACACTGAGTTATATTAAACTGTAGAAAAGTCTTCCAGAGAAAGTCATATAATACCCAACCCTTGAGACTTTTAATATTAGACTGGATAAAACAGGGAAAAAATGAAACATGAAGCATAATCCTACTATCATATTGGGAGGAACGGATGACCTAATTGATCTTTCCCACCTATAATTCCTGCAGCTCAAAAACTATGGATTGGGTGTTTTGCTGTCTCAGCTCACTGTGGGACTGGAATGAATCTGGGTTTGAAAAAGTGGTCAGCAAGAAAACAGAAAAAAAGAGTTAATGAAAGCAGAAAAAAGAGCCTCCCACTAGAGATGCATCTGGCAGCGCTAACAAATATCTCAGCAAGACTAATTTCCCATGTGGCCATCTCAGATAGCTAGACCTAGGCAGCCAAACCAAAATGGATGGCAATAATAATTAGATTCTGATGAGTGAAGGGCCCATAGGAGGACCAACTTTTTTGGAGAAGTTAATGAAAAGAGGAGGAAATACCCAAATTTTATAAAGAACCTAAAATGGAATTATATTATCAAGTAGACTTTTAGTAACTGGACTGTTCCTACTCACCTGGCAATGTATATAACAGAAATGCCTGGCACTTCAAAAGCTGATCAGAACTGGGGAATGTTAATGCGTATTCACTTCCAGTACTGTAAGATTCAGGGTGACCAATAGCTATTATTCAAAGTCAGTATCAGACCATTTAATTTTCTGCTTCAGTTCCTTTCCTGCTCCTCTCCATAACCTCAGTGTTATGGCCATTCACCATGTTCTCTTTGCTGTTCTGCCTCCTCCTTAAACACTGTTTGTGCTCTAGATAGTGTTTTGTGCCAGGCTGACATCCCTGAATACAGTATCCTTCCTTTTTAATCAACCCCCACTTGCAGAATGTGCTCAATAAGTATTTTATTATCGATGTATACAAACTTATGCCACTGATTTTAATGTATTTACTGCTCAACACATAGAATTCTTATGAAGATGAATGCTAGTGTTGTTGATTTAGCTTTGATTGATTTGGTATGATTTTCTTATTGTTTGGCTTCTCCACTTTAAACCATAGCGAAATATCAAAAATTCATTTTATGTGCATTAAAACATCAGACCTGACATTAAATTTGTGATGTGCCACATGTCATCTTTCAAAGATTCCATTTGGGTCAGAAAGATGCTTATCTGATTGACTGTAACAGTCTATTTCTCTATTTAGAATGCAAACATGCAAAGGATAGAGCTTCTTTTACAATTTCCTCTTATTATTCATCCCCTCCTTCTCAGAATGTAGGAAGTACATTTTATTCATGCCTGAGTTGCAAGATACCCATTCTCTTTTGGTCCCTGAATGTGAACTTGTGTGCAGGATTTGTCTCCAACTGAGCCAGAATAGGTAACATCATAACATAACCTAGGAGACCTTTCCACTATCCTAACCTGGTTCCTTCACGATCTGTTCAACCAAGAAGCAGAATTCCTGGACTTCAGGAATGAAAAAGGCACAGCGTTGTATTGGAAAAAATATAGTAGTAGAGAATAAATCAAAATATTTTCCCCATTGGTGTAGTAATCACCAGGTTCAATAAACACAGGCCTATGTGAATGAATAGAACTTTATTGCGAAGCAACAGAAAACCTCTGCAGAGCCTCAGTCTCTCTCTCCCTCTCTCTCTCTCTCCCTCTGACTAACTAATTTGCTCCCTGAGGGACCATCTCCTAATTCCCAAGCCCCTCAGTTTCTTCTTAGGGAGCATCTCTAAATTATAATTTCTATCACTACAATAGACAGTGCCTACACATTAAACACAGAAACAGGAAGATTTGCATAACTTTGCACACAGTTATTATAATGGCATTTGCAACTTCCTTAATGTAATGGGTAATAAGTTATTTGCACACATAATTGCTGCAGCAACACAACTGCAGTTTTGTAAAAACTGGATGATATTTGGGAGGAAGTAGGAGAGGGGAGAAGTATGCTCTTCCTTTTTATTCCTGTTGACAGATTACTAGTACTCAGGGAGTTAGGTGTTATGATGTCATAATGCACTAACCTTAGAATGCTAAACCAAAGGAAGATATTTATCACAGGTATTTATCCCCAAGGTTTGATCAAGCTACCTTGCATCTACTATAGCTCGGTCAACACCTACTTGCCAGCCCAAGCTACACTTTTTCCCCAAGCTATGCTCCCTTTTACAAATCTCTTCTAGCCTATTCCTTTCTGTTTGGGCCCAAGGGCTCTACTTAACTGATGCCTGAGCTCTCTGCCACCAATTACTGCCATTATCATCCCCCAAAATGGGTTCATCAAAGGCAGGTCCTGCCTGACCAACGTGATTGCCTTTTACGACCAAGTAACTAAATCCTTGGATGATGGTGTCACTGTGGACATAGTCTTTCTAGACTTTAAGAAGGCCTTTGACACTGTCTCTCACCCCATCCTCATCAATAAATTAAACAACTGTGGCATTAAGCGACTGTGGTATTAAGCGACTGTGGTGACTGTGGTATTAAGCGACTGTAGCACACAAAGTTGGATGGGTAAAAAATTGGCTGATGGGGTGCACCCAGAGAGTAGTGGTGGATGGGGGATACTCAACCTGGTGAGATGTGAGCAGTGGGGTACCCCAGGGCTCAGTCCTTGGGCCCGCACTGTTTAGCATCTTCATCAGTGACTTGGACAGAGGGTAGAAAGCACACTGTCCAAGTTTGCTGATTACACTAAGATGTGGGGCAAGGTGGACACACTTGAAGGGAGAGAGAGGCTGCAAATAGATTTAGACAGACTACAAAAGTGGGCAGATGAGAATAGGATGGGGTTCAACATAGACAAATGCAGGGTGCTGCACCTTGGGAGAAGGAATCCACAGCATACATACAGGCTGGGGAGTTCCCTTCTTGAAAGCACAGAAGCTCAAAGGGATCTTGGAGTTATTATTGACTCCAAGATGAACATGAGCTGCCAATTCCAGACCGCAGCCAGCAAGGCCAGCCATACTTTGTCATGCATCCAAAAGTGCATCTCAAGCCGGTCCACAGAGGTTATACTCCCCCTCTATGTGACACTGGTCAGGCTGCAATTGGAGTACTGCGTCCAGTACTGGGCACCGCATTTCAAAAGGGATGTGGCCAGCCTGGAGAGGGTTCAGAGGAGGGCCACCCACTTGGTGAGAGGGCAGCAGGACAGGCCCTACG
>NW_005841942.1:2281692-2282888 GCF_000455745.1 Alligator sinensis
AGGGGGTCAGGCTAGATGATCTGTTCAGGTCCCTCCTGACCCTAGCTACTATGAAACTATGAAAATACCAATAGATGAACTAATACTTTCCTCCCAAGTCCTTTAAAATCAGTTAGCAAAAGATTGATGTTTCTGTAACTCAGTCTCCCTTCTATAACCCAACAAGTACTGACCTGCAGTACTTTCATGCTGGACAGCCATCCCCCTAATAAATCCATTTTTATGGAGCCACATCAGTAAGTTAATGCCAGCCAGCTTCTCTGTCCCAACTGTAGCAAGGCACTGGGTGTGCCCAGTCCTTTAAGAGAACAAACAGCCTGTGAAACTGCTTGCAGGTGGCAAAGGGAGAAATTAAGGACTCATCTGACCAGCAGCAGGCAGGACTGGAGCTATATAAGCCCTAAGCCTGAGCCAGCTAGGCAGTCCAGCCCTAGAAGCCACAAAGTGAAGAGTTTCTAGCAGCAGGATTCCTGAATATTGGAATATCGACCTGGAAGGGTGTGGGCAGTGGGGTCCTGCAGGGCTTGGTCCTTGGACCAATACTCTTCAATGTCTTCATCAGCGACTTGGATGAGGGAGTGAAGTGTACTCTGTCCAAGTTTGCGGATGACACAAAACTGTGGGGAGAAGTGGACACACCGGAGGGCAGGGAACAACTACAAGCAGACCTGGACAGGTTGGACATATGGGAAGAAAACAACAGAATGCAATTCAACAAAGAGAAATGCAAAGTGCTGCACCTAGGAAGGAAAAATGTCCAGCATACCTACTGCCTAGGAAATGACCTGCTTGGTGGCACAGAAGCAGAAACAGATCTTGGAGTCCTAGTGGACTCCAAGATGAACATGAGTCGGCAGTGTGACGAAGTCATCGGGAAAGCTAATGGCACTTTAGCATGCATCAGCAGATGCATGATGAACAGAACCAAGGAGGTGATAATTCCCCTCTATTGGGCACTGGTCAGACCACAGTTGGAATACTGCATGCAATTTTGGGCGCCGCACTTCAAGAGGGATGTGGATAACCTGGAGAGGGTCCAGAGAAGGGCCACTCATATGGTTAACGGCTTGCAGGCCAAGCCCTATGAGGAGAGACTGGGGCACCTGGACCACTTCAGCCTCCACAAGAGAAGGTTGAGAGGCGACCTTGTGGCTGCCTATAAGTTCATCATGGGGGCACAGAAGGGAATTGGTGAG
>NW_005841942.1:2283721-2297217 GCF_000455745.1 Alligator sinensis
CCTGCCTATGCAGGGGGTCGGACTCGATGATCTATTGAGGTCTCTTCTGACCCTAACATCTATGAATCTATGGAAGCCAACCTGCAATGTGGGGAACAAGAGAAGGTGCCTGGGCAGAGAGGTACTTGGTTATGTGGGCAGGTGGTCCTGGTTTATGTTAAACCTAGGGAAAGCTTAAGTGCCTACCAGAGGGCAGGTGCTTGTTATTAAGTTGTAGTAGTAGGCTAGCCTGGAGCCCTGCACGGGCAGGGCAAGACAAGGCAAGGCCTACTCAGAGTGCTGGCAGCCCAAGAGTGTCTTGAGAGTGGGACCCAGCAGGGAGTGCAAGGGTCTAGACAGCATGGGTCCAAAGATCTATGAGCCTTAGGCCCCAAAAAGGGCTGGGAGGGTGATCAGAGGGCCCAGGAATACAAAGCAGGGCTGAGAGAGAGCAAAATCAAAGAAGGTCCCAGGATAGGGACCAGCTTATCCAGGTGGCATGGTGGGAGGCAGCTCCCTGCCACTGCATACACTCCCAGAGAGGGGAAAATGGAGGGGCATATGCCCCCAGACACATGTGCAGGATGGGGGTGGATGTGGGCTGCCCACTATGGGCTTGGCTCCCTGCCCTACTGCCCTCCCCACAAAAGCTCCGTGCCAGCTGAACTGCCATGGCGAGGCCCCTGTATGCTTGGCAGCAATGGGGATCCTGGCATGGAGTTGTGTCCCCTGATGCTGCTAGGCAGGCAGGGGGTGCCTCACTATGGCAGCATGGCTGACACAGAACTCCCACATGAAGAGCAGCAAGGTGGGGAGCCAAATGTAGGAGGAGAGGCTGAGAGAGGGGCCAGGACATCCAAAGGCCCAAGGAGGCCAAGCACGTGAAGGTAACATCATATGTGATAACACCTGCAATGCTTGGCTTATGGTGTAGGGGTGGAATGGAGCCATGCAATTTGCCCTTAAGGCTATAGGTGCCCTGCAGAGGCATAGATGGGCTGAAACGGACCTATCAGGCCTGAAGGTGGGATTTAGACTAGTGGGGTCCAAGACAGACTCAGTGTCGAAGTAGTCCAGATTAAGGCTCACTCTAAGGCTGTGAGCAGACTCCCTTTACCCAACTTTCAATAAAGACAAGGTGAGGTAGGCAAGCAATTGAGGGAGGGCGACATTAGAATTGGAGCTGGACAGGATCTGTATGGCCACCAAGGGGTGTCATGACCATCCCTGCAGGCTTAAAATAAATGATGTTATGATGCTCTCCAATACATTACAGTTAATGCTAGGTAAGTCTTCCACTAATAAATCTGGGGAGGAACTGCTATGTTAAAATATGAAGTATATACAAATGCCTTGTGCTGTTTAAATATCAGCAGCTGGGTCTAGAAATCTGGCTTTAAATTACAGTTATTTTATTTACACACAAGCAGGTGATGTAACAAAATGTCAGATATCAACCATATCCTAAGGTAAAACATGTTTTATATTATTGTACAACCTCACCTGGAAAACCGTAGAATTTATGACACATTTTCAATGCAGTAAAGGCCATATTTGTTCTTCATTAAGTCATAATTGCCACTTTGTGACTCCTAGGCTCGCACAGGGATTTATTGTGCATTTTTAAGTGCAGCTTGGTACGTTGTAAGTGTAGTTCAGCTGAATAGATCCACCATTCGTGTCCCATATAATGAGGCTATATTGAAACTGCTACATAGGCTTGGTTCTTAGATTTGAGTCAGAGTTGGTTACACACCTTCGCATTTATTCAAGTCCATATAGGGACTGAGAACCAGACCCAAAACCATTCAGGCAACTGAACTATAACTGAGTTCAGGAAAACCTTCAGAATGGGACTTAGGCATCTAAATACCATTTTAGACTGGTTCTAGATGCTGTATACACACAGAAGGAAAAAAAAAGGTGGGGGGAATCCCTGCCCTAAGAACCTTACAATCTGAGTTAGATGGTGGCACAAACCTTATATGACTCTGCAGTGATTAGTGAGAGGAAAAAGACTTTTCTAAGTGCACAGTTCTTGTAAAAAGCATCCATTGGAGAGACTGAAATTGTGGGATCACAGATATAGTCACCAAGTTCCTATGCCAAAAGACAGCAGTGATGAGAGTCATATTAAATCAGGGTAAACCATAGCTCTGTGCTCTTTACCCGCCCCCCCCGCCCACCACCACACACAGGCCATCAGAAAAGGAAAAAGTTGTAATTCCTGAAGGGGCAAAACAGACTGCTTTAACAGACATTTTCCCCACAGCTTAAATTACTCCTTGATAGTGTTTTGCCTATGGTGGTACACCCTTGCACACACATGCGCACACACACATACACACACACACCTTCCCAAGTAAATGGCCTAGCTCATGAGGTTAAACTTATTTAGTATTCAATGAGTGTATTAGGATTGGAAAGGTCTAATATAAAATCATTGTAATACTAAAACTCAGGAAATATATTGATATCAAATAAGAGAGATTTGGGTCTAAATTATGAGGTCCCTTTGTTAAAAAGGGATAGTGGAGAGGTAAGAACACACAAATCAGTAACAAACTTCAATCTTGATATATCCACAGGGTAATACACAATGAGACAACAGCATTTGACTTACCAGAGTTTTTACTGTAACTATATATAAACCCTAAAATGATCCAGTTTTGCCTCTACAAGGCAACTGGGAGAAGAGTTTACAGGTGGTGATGATTTTAAAAATGAATGCTGGACTGGAAATATTACAATTAATTCAATAATTGTTTTTATGAAGTGCTTTCTGAAGCAACTGCTAAATTAAATGGGCCCCAGAAGTGCAGTAGAGTTAGCAATGTCATTTATAACAGAGAGGAGGAATGTAAATCTCATAGCAGTTTACAGATGTTTTTATTTAATATCTTTAATCCAAAAGATCCGACAAGATGGGGCCACCCTGGAGTTTTTCAATGCCAGGGCCTCTAGGGCTTCAACGCTTTGCAACAAGTAGCAAATCCTTATTAATCCCTTTAGCATTTGTTGTAATGACATTAATCGTGATGAACTCTTTTGGTATTAATATGGATGTCATATATAATTCCAAAAGAATCCCACTGCAATTTAAACAGAGCAAACCTCATATAATTGGAGTAGGAATCATAAAATAATTCAGTGTTTCAATTTTCCTGAAAAACTATCATAGCTCTTTCCTTTAAATGTCAAGTCATCTTAAATGAATTTGTTAGTCATTGGAATAGCCTCAATTATATTCAATTCATTTGTGGATGTCACATTTATGCACAGAATTCTTTGGCATGCTACTGCAATTCAGCATCAGTTAATGGACTTAAGGAAATAAAGTGATTGAGCAGTAAATCACAAGTTCAACCACTTGTTATATGTTACTCAGTTCTTTGTCATTAAGCATGATGTTTACAGTATGTGTAAGCTGTCAGACGAAAGCTTGGAGGTGCTGGTACAAAGACTATTTTTATGCTAGTGTCTCCCAATTTAGAACTAGCTCAATTCAATTTCATGAGGAGCTTGTAATGGCACTTACCTGGATGACCCTAGAGTCACATTTTGTTGTCTGCTGTGTTTTTATGAAAAAAGTTGCATGGCAGACAGGGCCTATTGGCTAGGGACAGACATTACACATAAACCAGTTTAAGTGATCAGAAACTGGTTTAAACCTGTACAGAATAGACATTCAGGGCACATAAACCATTTCGAAAATGGCTGAAACTGGTTTGAGATAAACCTGGTTGAATGTAGTATCAGACATAACTAATTTGGCTCAAACTGGTTTCTGCAACTGGTCCCAGACCCATTGCTGGTTCAAGTTAAACTGGAGCCCCCCAACATCCCAGCATGGTGTCTGACCTGGGCTCTCTGTTCCAGCCCAGCCAGGCTGGCCTTGCCCCTCTGCTCCCTAGCCTGAGCAGCGGCTCTCCTCTCCCTCCTATCCCCCCTCCCCTCAGCCCCAGTACTTGTAGTCACCACTAGGGCCAGCTTATTCCACCAGATGCTGTTCCGAGCGCAGATGGAGCAGCAGCAGCCCAGCAGCCTGACTTCTCTGTACAGGAGGGGAGAGAGTTCCTCTTCTCAGCCCCGGGACTGAGGGGAGGAGGGAAGGAGGGAGAGGAGAAGCTGAAGTTCCTTGCCATGTCCCCTTCTTATCCTCTGGGCCAGCTGAGAGGGGGGCATGCCTCCCAGCTCTGGGGGCAGAGCCAAGCCCTGCTGTGGGCTTCTGCCCCCCACACCTTCCGCCAGCCTCAGCCAGCCCAGAGGCTGAGAAGGGGATGTGTGCAGTAGCAGGGCAGGGGCACAGCCAGACAGGGCTCCCTCATGGCGCAGGGATGGGGTTATTCCTCCTCCCTCCAGTGTCCAGCAGAGGGAACAGCAGGGGACCTATTCCCCTGCAGGGAGCAAGCATGGTAGTGGTGATAGTGGGCAGACCCGGCTGCCAGTGGGGGTAGAGGGGAAACTAACTTACCTTCTTGCCCCGCTCTGCCTCAGGGGCCACGGTACCCTTCTACTGCAGCAGTAAGCGGGAAGCGCCCAGCAGACCCTGCTTGGGTCCCTGCCGGTGGGGTAGAGAGGGGGGAATTAAATTCTTCCCTGACCAGTTCAGCCCAGACTGGTAACACACCCCCAGCATAGTTTCCCTGCAGCCAAGAACATGCTCTAGCGCCCCCCCGGCTCCTGGCCTGAGCAACTGCAGGCATGTGCTCACAGTTCTTCAGTCCAGAGAGCATGTCTGTCTTGTTACTAACTGATTTAACTTAGGCAGGTTAGTCTAACCTGCAAAGGATTAATCAATTCAGGCTCCGGCTTTTTGAATGTCTATTCCTAGCCATTGAGTCCCCCCACTCCCACATACAAACAACATGGCAAGATATCTCCAAAGTGCTTGCAGCTTGAGTTCAAAATAAACTTATATATGAGCTTTGTGCATCAGAACTAGAATGTTCAATACCTTATGAAAGCAAACAAGCAAGCAACCCTGGGAAATATAACCAGTAAGCACATCATCCCACATAGACCATATTTTCACTGGAGCATGAAGCATCACTTATGGATCAAGACCTGCCTCAGTTGGTTTGTACACATGTTCCTGGCAATGCCTAGCTTGTGGTTCTAGTACTCTTCTGGGAAATTAAAGCACATACAGGTGACCCTTCAGTGGGAGGGAGTTTGAGAACCTGGATCTCCTACTTCTTGGCTCAGTACCCTTAGCACTTGGCTCTTGGGCTGAAAGATGAGATAGTGGCAGCAAGTACATTTGTAATTCAGTGTTGCTTAGAGAAGGGCAAAATACATTGCTCAAAGACTGTCATTACAGCCAGCCATGAGGATTACTGCTCTGGTAAGTCAAATTTCTAAAGTCAGAACTGCACTGAAGAGTGTCTCTATGGCTACAGGCAGATACTGCATTTGTCCCAGGAGAAACTATTTTCTTTTGAGATGAAGTATGGTCATTCAGATGTCCATGTTCATTTAACAATGACAAATCCTAGAAAAGATCCATTGGTCGTGCTAACAGTTTGTCTCAGGACATCATGAAGTGCATCTAAACAGTTGTCTTGGGACTGCATCATTGAATCGATGACAGAAAAGCAGCAACTCATTCAACTGGCCACTAAACCCCAACTGGAAGGGCAATGTGTGTACAAGTCAATCCAGGACTTTTCTATTCCAGTACAAACACAAGCACAACTGGTTCCAGGACAAATGCAATGTCTGTTCTTAGCAGATTTTCCTTGATGCACAAAGCAGGGTAAATTTTGTCCATAGGGCTTGATCCTGAAACTCAAGTCAATGAATACATTGGCATTGCCTTAAATAGGTATACAGCCAGATCACAAATCATTAATAGAGATAATGCAATAGATTAAAAAAACTAAATGTAGCATGAAAAAGACAACAAACAACTTTGCTTGTTATACCATAAATGCATCTTCTCTCTGAAAAAAGACACTTAGGGTAATGACAGACATGTAGGCCCCTATCTAACTCATGGTTCTTTACATAAAGTGCCATGAGTTAAAGGGCTCCCCCAACCTAACAGACTTTCACCTGTTGAGTGCAGTCAGGGGTGAGGGGTGAGCCTGCCTTCAGGAGCCTAAGCAGCCTGCCTGAGGCCTCTCCCCCAGCCATGCCCTCCCCACCCCCACTCTGGGACTGGCTACAGGAAGGGAGGGGGAGAAAGCTGCTGGCTGGAGTTTGCCTGGCAAGATCTGGATGGGGGTGAGTTGGAGCCCCCCAGCTCAGGTTTGGCAAACCCCAGCCTACAGCTTGCCTCCCCTTCCTTTTCTACAGACAGCCCCGGGGGCAGAGCTCGGATGCATCAACCCAGCCCCAATCACACCACAAATTTAATCCTAGGGAACACAAGTTCCCTAAGGTGCTCCAAAGTGGAGCACTTTCATCTCATCCCTCATTTGATGAGGGTTAATTTGCCATGTGATAGGCCACTTTAAAAGTGTTCTGTAGCCATGCATGTGTCATGGCATGGCTGTAGAGCACGTTCAGGAGGCTGATCACATGATAAATGAAACTTCTGTCTGCACCCTTAAAGAATCTTGTATACAACAGCAACAGGAGTTGTCTTGTATTTTTGTGGAAGGAGGCAAGTAGGCTAGTATTTACGATCCAAGGCTAGAATTTGGCAGATATTATTTTAAGCAAATTTGTGTCCTGCACTCACGTGGCAGTTTTTCAGCCATATTTACTGCCATTCTTGGCACTTGCACACGGTTTCAAATCCTACTCCACCCTCAATGTTGATATGCAAGTGTTGACACTGTCCCTGATCTTGCTCAGTAGACTGTGGTCTGAGTGGGCAGCTACACAGCTCTGTACATGAATACCTGAGCGTAAGTCCAAAAAATTGTGGCCCTGCAAAACCAAAAAGAGGGCTCTCCTACATTTTAGGTCAATAACCAAGTGGTTAGGGTACTTACCCAGGAAGTAGATGACCCAGGTTTTAGGCCCTCTCGCTGAAAAGGTGTTTGAATGTGCATATTTCTAGCACAGTACTGTAACCACCAGGGCACAGCATTACTAAATATAGCCCTACTTTTGATGCTGAGTCCCTACCCAACCAAGAGAGGGAGATATGTGGGGCCAGAAAAAAAGAAAACAAGCTAGAGAATATGTAGCTTACTGAAATAGATGCTGCCTTGAGCTTTAGCCTTGCTCCTAGTGGCACAGAAACTTCCCCAACATTTTCTATTTGTTTTAGCTAGTGAATATTAGAAGCAAGGAGAAGTGGCTCAGCTTCAGAAGCGGGGTTAGAGTGGAGTTCAGGAAAAGCCTAGCACTCTGCTAGGAAATGAGTGTAATGCAGGTGCCCCTGCAGGGGAGGAGTTGAGAGCTTGTGTCTCCTGTTTCTTGGCCAAGTACTCTAACCACTTGGCTCTTAGTCCATGTGACAGGCTAGCTGGCAGTGACCTAGCCCAGGGGTTTTGAAAGGGCAAAAGATGATTGGAGGACTTGGGATTCCCTTTCCTCACCAATCAGGCCCCAGAGACTCACCCTCCATGTCCCCTGATTAGCTCCTTGGGTCACCAGGAGGGGGATAAAAGGGGCAGCACGGCTGACTCAAGAGAGAGACCAGTGAGGGACCACAAGGAAGGAGCTTCAAAGAGCTGGGTTAGCGGGGCGGAAGCAGTTGCCCCAGAAGTACCTGAAGGATTGGGACCTGCAGGCAGCAGTGGGACCATCAGCAGTGTGGCATGCGGCCGGCAGGAGAGGGTCCCCTCTGGGCTCCAGGATTGCCTACGAGAGACTGTGGCTAGCAGGAGAGGCTCCCCTGCTCCAGCAAGGATCTGAGCAGTGATCTGAGAGGTTCCCAGCCCTGCTTCCAGCTCCTCCAATAAGAGGCCAGGTAGCTTGACATGAGGCCAGGGCTCTAGGAAGATCAAGATCCCTAGCAATTTAGACTAGAACTAGCACTGGTGGCTGTGTGGCAGCAGCTCTGCCTACCATGTGGGAGACCAGTGTTTAAGTCCTGGCTGGGCTGACTTTAGGGTGAATGAGCTAACAAGGAGAAAATCTTCTTGCAGTAGAAAGGGACCATTGTGTTTTCCCCCTTTCTCCCCCTCCAGGTACCTAGGCCCTATATTTCCTTGTCATTTGACATTTTGTATTTTGTGCCTTTTGATATTTCACCAACCAGTATTGTTTGTTCTGCTGTTTATGTTTTATATTCTGTTAACCCTGTCTTTTGTCAATGATTGTTAAGTGTCTAACCTTTGTTGAATCCTGCCCCCTCGGGGCATCCTCTATACCCCCTGGTTTATGCCTGTTATGCTCCCAGTACTGTTCTTTCATTAAAAGATATATGGTTAAGGCTCATTGGTGATCTGGTTCTGCTCTACAGGGGGAGGAGAGTCCCTACATCTCCCACAGCACTTGTGCACATGATTTGTTCCCTTTAATTGGAGAGGGGGTACCTCTTGGAGTACCGCCCAGGTTACATCTAAAACACACGATAGCTCTCTTCTCGGTTTTGGGACTCATACTCAGATACCCATGTACAGAGTTGCATACCTGCCCAGTCAGAACTCAGCCTTCTAAGCAGGCTCAGAAAACATGTGGACACTATATATGGAGTAGGATCACAAACATTAAACACCCAAAGTGGCACTTACACAGCTGGGGACCTGACACCTGGATATGTAAAGG
Organism: Alligator sinensis; assembly: GCF_000455745.1. NCBI lineage: Eukaryota > Metazoa > Chordata > Crocodylia > Alligatoridae > Alligator > Alligator sinensis. Next base: position 2,292,371 of record NW_005841942.1, read on the forward strand.
GAAACAGGATTTTTATCCAGATGGTGAAGACAGCTGAGGCTGAAGTGTTGGGTATCACTATATTTTCTTACATACAACATGCCCCAAATAAGGCATGCACTTTGTTCTGAGAAGGCAGAATGAAGGAAAAAAGTCACGGCTCAGTCCTGACAGCAGAGTAAACACATCCGCTAAATCTACAGTGTTAACCCTCTTGGAATCACTGCTGAATTGACCAGCAGCTTTTGGCTATGCATGTGGTATGTGAGTAAATGGTGAATAGGTTTGGAATTTCTTGCAGAGATGCAGAAACTCCCTGGAATTTGAATCCTAAGCAAAGATAAATGTATAGTGAAAACTACAGATTAACTGGTTGAATAACTCACAAAGAATATTGCTTTCAACCTATCAACAATACCTATCATTAAATATTCTTCAAGGCACTGAAAAGAAGAAGTAATTTAAAAAAAGAACAGATCAACAAAACAAGCAATACTGTGAAAATCAAACTATAGAGAAAAAGTGAGACTTACCAAAAACTAAGCTGAATTGAACCTTGCAAATGATATTAAAACAAATAGCTAAAGGTTTTTCAGCCACATAAATTAAAAGGAACAAGAAAAAGTAGTGCAGCTGCAAGGCAAGGAAGATGGATGGAGTTGAGAGTAAATTAATGAATAAATGAATGCTTTGTCTTCATTTTCAATAAGAAGGAATATGTACAACATGGAGGAAAAGCTAGAAGGTTAATACAAATGAGTGTAAAGAGATGGAAAGACTACATCTGACATAGACGTACAATTTAAAGAGCTCTGACTGGGGTAACCAGATCAGCTTCATCTAAGAATTGTGGAAGACCCACCAATAAAATTAAAAGTGTGGTAGGAAGGATTTCTAATATATCTTTCAAATGGGGGCAAAACCATGTGACTGGAGAATGTAAATTGAGGGCAGAATATTATTTTGCCTCCAAGAAGTCTATACAACACAGTTTTTCAGCATCTGTCATAAAAAGAAATAGTCCTTTACTTTGAATCCTGCTAAGGTAGCTAATTCTCTTACATTTTTACCTTTCATGATTTAGCATGTCTTACTGTGTATGTCCAGAAGCGATCCATTACAGCCACCAGAGCATGAAACTCCATGTATGCCTTGTTTCAACTCTATTTTATTCTGGAAGTGGATAAATGTTGTAAAAGGCCACCAAACCTGTAGACAGCAAAAGCTGACAGCTAACAGCTGTTAGGTGCTGCTCAGACCATGGGAGCGCCAGTGTCCTAGTGGGTAAAGCACTATCCCTGGATAGAGAAAAGCCGGGTTTTAGACAAACTTTTCCCTGCTGGGATTTGAACACCGTTCTTCCTCACAGGGTAGAGACTGACTCACCAGGCCAAAATTGTTAAACTAAAAAGTGGAAGATTCCTGAAGTCTAAAAGTGAGTGAAGAGGAGAGAGCTGGACTCCATAACCCAAGGATTTTGACGCTGCCTTGATGAAGAGGGCATGAACCCTCCTGTTCATGGAGTTTTTTCCTATTTATGGAGTCTTTGTTAAATGCAGAAGCAAAGAGCAATTTCTTCATGCTTTACTTGCTTGAAACTCCCGTCCAGTAGGGATGGAATATAGACACTTATATTGTAGTATTTGGAAAACCTTCTAGTGATTGTCCTCATCAAAGCATTTCTTCATGCAGAAATGGCCTGTTGGAAGACAACAAAAAGAAATATATGCCTGTGTTTGAAGAGAGGCAAATGAGGCCTGGTAGATTGGTAGGTGCAAATCTGATGTGCCTTTCAAAAAATTAAAGCCCACATGTGTCCAGTATTCAACGTTTTCAAGCTCCCTATCACTAGCATAACCTGTCTTATTAGTAACCAACTTACTTTCCCCACTGTCAAATCTTTTCCGAAATTATATTTCTCTTTTGAAGCCTCTCATCATTCTATCTCCAGTACTTTGCATATAAGGGTGGAATGACCTAATAATTATTTCTGATCAATTTGTTTTTCAGATCACTTTATGTACTTCTAGTCAAACTCCCCTTGCTTTGATGCAACTCCATTTGTCCAGATCCTGCCCTCTGTTAACAAAGTGTAATCCCAAATAATGGCATTGTTTATAGTGTTGAAACCCTATTTCTGAGAAGGATCTGGAGGTCCTTAGTAAATAACAAGAAAAGCAAATGCAATTTGGAGTTGAATTCACAGAAGCCTGGTAAATGTATGAGAGGTGTCATACATTTCTGCATGGTGCTGGTTAGACTTCAACTGTGTCCAGTTTGGGGCAGTGCATTTCAAACCAGATGTAGAGAAACTGGAGAGGTTCCAGAAGGGAATGATGAAAATGATAAAAGAGGTATAATGCAAGCCATCTGAAAAAATGTTGACGTGACTAGGTATGTTTAGTCTGAAGAAAAGAAGATTAAGGAGGGGCATGGTAACAGTTTTCAAATATCTAAAAGGCTGCCATAAAAAGGGGATTTAAAAGCTTCTCCTTTGCCACACAGGGTAGGACACATGGCAATTGGTTTAAATTAGAGAAAAGCAGATTTATATTAAATCTCAGAAGAAGCTTCCTAGCTGTAAGAACAGTAGGGCAATGGAACAAGCTATCCAAGGAACTTGTAAGAATCTCTTTTACTGGAGACTTTCAAGAGAATGTTTTAGAGATGATGAATCTTGCATAAGTATATGGGGTTGGACTAGATGGTCCTATGATTCACCTCCCAGACTTCTCTTCTGATTCCCAATCTCTCTTCCTCTTCATGCCTAGACCTTATTCCACTCTCCTGCCACAGCCCACAACCCTAAGTCCCCATGCCTAAACAATCCCAGTTAATCACTCCTGTCTCCTTGTCTGTTCTGTCATTCCTACCTACCACTTCCCAAATCCTGAATCATTCCCTGGGTATAGTATAACTAGGGGTGGGAGAAAGGGGCACCTACCTTGAATGCCAAGTTAGGAATGACACCAGAATTGTTCCCCACCTCTGCAGACTCCATGCCCCAGCAGTATACCCGTGCCAGGAACTCCAACACAGTTCTCAACTGCTGCTGCAGCTTTAAGAGTAACAGCCAGGGCAGGAAAATGCATGGCAGCAGCAGCAGCAGCAGCAGCAGCAGCTCAGCTAGGGACTGTTCAGGAGGTCCTAGCATGGGAAAGACTGCTGCCCACCCCTCTATCCTCCAATCACCCACTTTCAGAACCCACTTGCTCCTACCAGTTCTCCAAACCAGCACATTCTACCCCTCCACTCTTCTTCAGAGTTTGCCCTGGGCACCAACTTGGCTTGTCACACTGCTGTTCCTAATCCAAATCACCTCCCTCCTGGTTTGTTAACCCAATCTTTTTGTCCAGCCATCACTGGTTTCCATTATCACCCTCTATTCATATATGGCCTCTTTTTACTTTTTGTTTTGTTTTGTTTTGTTTTTTGCCTTTGTTTCCAGACACCTGCTTTTCAGTACCTGCATCCTGATTTTTAGGGGTGTTGAATACCTGCAGCTCTCAATGTTTTAGGTTTTTTTATTAACAATGATCTCCACTTCACAGGTGTGTTGTGTGTGCCATTTCAAGATCCTTGAATGAAAAGCATTTTTGGGTCTTTTTCCTGTTTACATTGAGGGCCCCTTAACCGTGCTATGGAAGTGCAAAGGGGATTCTACTTGGGTGTAAGTCACACTACACATACTTGCAGACTGCTTTGTATTACCAGCATTTTGGATAAATGAGAAACGTGTACCTGCATAGTAATTTTAATTTTTATTAGTACACATGCCCTACAGCAGGTTGTACAGCACTTGTCACATACTTTCTCTTATTTGATACATTGGTGTTGGAGAGAACCTATGATACCAATAGCTTACAGGCACAATAGAACCTTTGTTACAATTGTAGAAGAGGCCAGATTCCTTGGGATGACTTTCCTCTTCTCCTTCCTACCAAGAAGCTGACAATATTTTTGCTGTATAAATGGAAAAGTAATTTGATCTGTCACTTATGAGATCTGCCTGATAACCAGCCTTTCATTGTTATGTGACTTTGCAAATGAACATAGAAGGGAAGGCTGACAAGAACTAAAAAACAAAGACTGTATCTGCCTTTTTTCATAAGTGTCTAACTATGCCTTACGGAAGAAAAAAATTATGATTAGTGTAGTCAATTCCTTCCTTGTAGCAGGAAATACTCTAAATCACCCCTACTAATGTGATGGATATAAAGGTTGTCTGTCTTGGAAAAGACTAGCAACATACAGTGAAGCAAAAGGTTTGGGGTCAGAGTGTCAACTAGTGCAAATCATCATGGATCTGGAGAAGACAAATTGAAAGGCCAAATACTTCACCCACACAACACATCAACTGTACAAAATATATTCATACTTGCTCTTCATTTGTGCCCAAAGGAATGTTTGCAGAAAGACTGGGGGATAGTTATGTGGATTCAGTGCAACAGCAGCTAATTCACAGGACATTTATGCTGGGTAACCTTCTAAAGCAATGTCCTTATCCTCTTAAGGCTGTAGCCTATTGTTCTTTGTTATTATGCTTATCAAGAAGGTACCGATCTGAAATGGCAGACAATACATTACACCACTCATCAAATCTTTCATTGCAAAAGCCAATTAAGCTAGGGACAGACATTCAAAAAGCCTGAGCCTGAATTGATCCAATCTTTGCAGGATAGTCTAACATGCCTAGGTTGAACTGGTTTGCAAGTACACAGACATTCCATCTGGACTGAGGAAATGCAGGCACATGCTTGTAGTGGTTCAGGCTAGAAGGCAGGGGCTGCTAAAGCAGTCCTCCCTTCCCTTCACTTCCATTGTGCTGAGGTGAGGGGCGGGGGGGGGGGGGGGGGCGGGAGGGGGGG
>NW_005841942.1:2297248-2301320 GCF_000455745.1 Alligator sinensis
GGAGGGATTTAAACTGCACAGTCCCAGGCTTTTCCCCATGTGCTGCTCAAGGAGTGGGAGTGTTGTCAGACCCCAGTACCCAGCTAGCACTCTGAGCCAAAGAGGGAGTGTGGACTTCATATATCTGTTGGTGATACTGTTTCAATCTCCCTCTCCTTGCTTCTTCATACTGTCTGAAAACCAGGCAAGGGAGCCAGCAAGAAGCTGATAACACAGCATTTAGCAGCCCATCAAGAAAACAAAAGCCTCTCTCATTAGTTCAAGGTCTTCTTAAACAGCTTTTTTCCAAGGAAGGAATGGAGGGACATTACCAGTGGACCTATTGATTAGCTCAAAAAGCCCTAAGAGGATACTGTCCTGTCTGCCTTTGTCCTGCCCCCATGAAATTGGAGACACACACACAGACACCTCTTAGCATTACCTAGCATACCACATGCCCAGGGTCCATGTGGCTGGGGCCTATGCTGAGGGAGATGGGAAGTAGGGAGGGAGCGGATCCCTGCTTGAGCAGCAAGTGAAGGGGGGAGGGGGCAGAGAGAAGCCAGCCAGACCCTGCTGTGCCTGCAGTCTCCCCTGGAGCTCTGTCTAGGGAGCAAAGGCGCAGGACCAGCCCTTATCTCTGGAGCAGGCAGCTCAGCCCAGCCTAGGGCTGCAAAGAATCTAGGATACTGAAGGAGTCTGTTTTAACTTAAACCAGTAAGGGGACTGGGACAGACATTGCATAAACTAGTTTGAGCCAAATTGGTTAAGTCTGATACTACATTCAACCAGATTTATCTTAAACCAGTTTCAGACATTTTTAAATCAGTTTATGTGCACTGAACTTATGTTGTGTTACAGGTTTAAACCAATTTCTGATCACTTAAACCAGTTTATGTGTAATGCCTGTCCCTAGTCTTAGAGTTGTTAAATGACAACCATATCCTATCATACCTAGAATTTACTTTGGATCAGTTAAGGTTTCTGGGGATACATGGTTTAAACATGGTTTCAGGGACTGAGGGCGGTCCATAACATACTACATATGCTTGAGTAGCATAGATTACTATCTACCCTACAAAACTGCAAACTGAACAAAGCAAGGACAGTCCTTTATTGCTTAAAGAAAGAGTTCTATTACTTCTGTGCTAAAGACAGATTCGTATTGTTCCAAAGTTACTATCAACCAACGTGGTCCCAGAAAAAAAGTCCCTCATCTTCCTTCTACTGAAGTCATTAATAATGAGAGAAAGAGATTAAAAAGTCTCCTACAGAAAACATTTTTAATCCTTTTGTTCACCTACATCCTATTTTATTCACTACTTACTAGCATAGGATGAATAATAGACTATTTCTTTGCGGACCAGAAATACAAATTTTGAAACTTTTTTCTGATAAATATTTATTTAATGAGGCAAGGATTTTTTGTGATATCCTTTATTGGATGAACTGAGAAAGCCATTGGACAAGCTTTCAGGCACCAATCAAGTGCTTCCTTCAGGAAACAGTTTGACTCATGTTCTTTGAACTTTACAAACTTATTCTCTTTTGCAGCATAAATAACTATAGCAATTGTCATGCTCAACCAGTGTTCAATCCAAAGTTATTGGGAGCCAAGATAGGACTTTGTAAGTGAAACTAGTTGAAATCTTTATTATGGAATGGCTCAGTTTGAACACTGTGGGACTGTAAGTACAACTCCTTTGGGAAGAGGAAAGAAATGAAAAGAAAAAATAACCTACTTCTTCATACCATACAAGAATAGAGATGAGAAAGATTAATACTGACAAATATAAAATCTTTTAAATACAAAGAATGCTAACACTGAATTTTTTACCATAGATTACCAAGTGACAGATATAAATGGAAATTGAAGAAAAACAAATAAAAGCAAAGTATTTTTCATGCAGAAAATATTCTAAGCAAGATCACAGCTACAAACATACAGGTTCCTTGAAGAAATAAATTCCATTCTAAGGCATGAACAGCAGTATAATTTGTGTAATTTTGGTATGTCTCTATATTTAAAGAGGAGATTGAGCACCTACATGAAACATGAAAATGATACTCTCCTGAAAAAGTTTTAAATCTAACTAACAAATATAGGAATTTCCTAAGATTCCAAAAACTTTTTTTTAAAGTTATACCATCTTTGAGTTCCTGCACTTTTACAGAGTCTTTCCATCAGCTTCTAAGGAGTTATTTTCCACCCTGTTGACTACAGACAGCTCAACATGCAAATAAATAGATACATAAAATCCTTTTAATGCACCAGCTGGTAATATATGGTTTGCCAATATTATTCACTATAAATAAACCTGCATGCTATTTTGCTGCATCCTATTTAAAAGCATCACAAAAGCAATCAGAACCTAAATGCATCATCCTAGGAGACCAGAAGAAAGTGGAATTTCCTGCAGTGAGAGAGCTTCAGAGATTCTGATGGGACTTTAGAAAATCTGCTTTATAGTCATTTCTGTAATTTCCTGCAAAACAAGATCTAACAGAAAGTATTGCACTTTTCACTGGTCATCACTGTATCAGTATGTGATTTGATACTATACTGATAGGTAATACTCTACTCAAGGTAGTTTCAAAGTACTGGACCATGTCCTGTTGATTTCATATTGCTCTACTATGGTACCTTAAGGCCATTATTGTCAATTTCTCAGAAGGGTGTTTTTTTAACAGTTTAAAGGAATTGACTCAGTGATCAGTAACTTAAATGTTTATGAAATATACAAGATAGATAATGCTGTGCACACAGTTAGAAGCAACTATTTTTACTTTCTATTTACTGTGGTTGATGCATCTGTCCTTATGGTGGAAGTCTTTTAAAAATACAATCCAGTACATTCTTCATCAAACTGGACAGCTGAACGTACCCCATTCCAATATATGGTTAGCGGATTACATTCTGTGAAAACACTTATGTTAAAACACAGACCAAACACAGAAGGTTTTAAAACTACGTGTTGAAATGCACAAAAGCAATTTACTTTGCATATGATATGTCACATATGATGAAACCATAAACGATGCTTCTAAGTGGCCCATTTCACAAGTCCAGTACATGGACTTCCATTTCCTTTCCTTTCTTTTTCCATTCTTTTCTTTGCCTGGTTTCTCCCCTCCCCCCTTTTCTTTTCAACCTTTTTTATGGGATTGTTGTTCTCAAGTTTGTGCTATATTAAATGGAAGGCATTTATACCAGAGGTAGGGACAAGCTTGGGGATAGCTCTATCAAGCCTTCAGTCAGCGCAGATGTAGTTAGAGATCTTCTGGAAGGGCTACACATTTTTAAATTTGCAGTCCAGATGCCCTCCACCCAAGGGTGTTGAGGGAGCTGGCAGGGGTCATCGCGGAGCCCTTGGCCCAGCTGTATGAGCATTCGTGGTCATCTGGCCAGGTGCTGGGGGATTGGAAACTCGCTAACGTGGTCCCAATTTTCAAGAAGGGGAGGAAGGAGGACCCAAGTAACTATAGGCCTGTAAGCCTCACCTTGGTGCTCGGGAAGATCTTGGAAAGAATCATCAAGGAGCACATCTGTGGGGGGCCAGCAGGGGAGATCATGCTCAGGGGCAATCAGCATGGGTTCACCAAAGGCAGGTCCTGCCAGAGCAACCTGATTACCTTTTATGACCAAGTAACTAAATCCTTGGATGATGGTATCACCATGGACGTAGTCTTTCTAGACTTTAAGAAGGCCTTTGACACTGTCTCTCACCCCATCCTCATCAATAAATTAAGCGACTGCAGCATTGATGCCTGCACAGTTGGATGGGTAAAAAATTGGCTGATGGGGCGCACCCAGAGGGTAGTGATGGACAGGTTGTACTCAACCGGGTAAGATGTGAGCAGTGGGTACCCCAGGGCTCAGTCCTTGGGCTTGCACTGTTTAACATCTTTATCAGTGACTTGGATGAGGGGGTGGAAAGCACGCTGTCCAAATTTGCTGATGACCCCAAAATGTGAGGCGAGGTGGTCACACATGAAGGGGGAGAGAGGCTGCAAATAGATATAGACAGACTACAAAAGTGGGCAGATGAGAATAGGATGGGGTTCAACGTAGACAAATGCAGGGTGCTGCACC
>NW_005841942.1:2301897-2326545 GCF_000455745.1 Alligator sinensis
CCCGGCCTGTGGCAGGGGGTCAGGCTAGGTGATCTGTTCAGGTCCCTCCTGACCCTAGCTACTATGAAACTATGAAACATTGTTTAGTTTATCTACCTTCTCTATGAATTAGTTTATTTACCTATCTTTGTTACAAAATGTTGACATAATATTACAAATGGTATACAGTGCAGCCATGTCAAACACTGAAATAAAACACTAGTCATTTTTCTTTTCTTTTCTTTTTCCTTCCTTTTTTAGAATCCCCAAGCCTTCCTGATCAAGTCAGACAACATAATAACTGAGCAAGCTCTTCTGGCATCCCAAGTGCTTGATTCACATTGTTGTATGGAATTAACTTGGTATTCCATATGAAACACAATTTCTTGCTTCTGGTTCCCCTCCTCCACCTCCCCCCCCACCCCCACACCTCGTGGAACACATGTAAATAATTTCTCAATGATTGCTTGTTAGGAAAATTAAATTTCTCTCTTGGTCTCTTTCTGCTTCCCTTTCTCTTTTGGGGATGAATGAATCCCAATGCTCATACAATGTTAGTTGCTCATGCAACAACGTGGCATGCATATATTGTATAGATGGCTTTCTCCCTCTCTCTCAGGAGCAGTAGTGAAATCATTTAGTAGGGAATTAGCAAACTAGTTTCAGGGGCAGGGTGGAGGAAGGGCTTAACATAAAGAACAGGCTCTTGGGGAAAATGGAGTTTGACTGTAGGCAGAAAATAATAGTCATGAGGGTGAGAATAGGGGGATTGTAAGATAAAAGGAAAAGAAAAGGAAGAGATAAGGATGTGAGAGATGCTGGAAATGGGGAAGTCTGAGGCCAGAAAAATCAAGGCTAAAAGCACTGAAAAAGAAATGAGCGCTGAAACATATTTCCATATAAGGAGGCTCTGGGCTGGAGTTTTGTCTTTTTTGGTTCTATTTTTTTTTTTTTATTCCAGAAGGCATAAACTAATTTATTTAATTAGAAAAACATGCTTGCGTCTCACTCTGAGTAATTTCCCAAGGGAAAACAATGTTTCTTTTAACTGTATTATAAAACATCCCACAAACTGTCTCGGTGCTGTTCTGGATAGTTGGTCTAAGGCCCTGGATACATCAAGGTTCAAATAGAATCCAGGAACCCTGTTGGAATAAGTTTCTAATGCAGTTCAGATGGCCTAGATAGACTGGCCATCATGGTTTAGCTTTAGTAAGGACCACATTACAAACTTAGAAATGGTAAAGTAACATTAGCAAAACAGTTATCCCAGAGAGAGATGTGAGCTACAATACATCTTTTATTGCAATTCTAAGTATGACTTCAATTACATGGATCAGAGCTGTTTAACTGGTGGTCCAAGCGCCCTGGCAGCTGCATGTCCTCCTGCCACATGGTAGGAGTCCATACACACTATCTGTGCAGCCCAGATGGGAGGGGGAGGGGAGCATTCATTGCCACTGCTGCCTGGGGTTCAGGGAAAGCTGTGTACTTAAGGATGTAGAAATTTGCCTAGACTTTGAAAATCCCACTAGCTGCCGAACTTTGTCACGGTGTTCTTAAATACTCTTAAAATATACTCCTGTGTTCCTTCTGCTGCTGAACAATATGCTACTAAAAGGTCCTTTTCTGTTAATGACAATTGTGATTCAGACACATCTTCCATATGAAACAGATAGAGATAACCAGTATGTTTCACATACCATAGGTCACAGCATGGCTATCCAATGGTAATGACTGCCACTCACTATTTATTGAATTTAAACCAATGACCTAGCAGTTACAGGTTCTGTATTGTATTACCACTTGCTTGGACATAAAGAGACAGGGTTGCACTAACACAAAGTCTCTTGAGCTGGATCCTGGGCAATGACCAGCTGAAATATATTGGTTTATTCCAGGTGAGAATTTGGACCCAAAATGTTTTGAGATTGAGCCCCAATATTAGGTTACATTAATGTCCTTTTTGGTGGGAAGTGGGGGTTGGCATTGAATAGTACATGGAGCTCACTATTTTTGTTAGGAGGAGTGATACATTATAAAAATGTAACACTGGGATGTCTATTTTGGAGGTTATTAAAATGAACACACCATAAGTTATTTTCCTTTTCCATACATATATAACACTCCATTAATATATGTTTTTCTTCATCAGTATCATAAAAAGATTATGTTCATTTGCATATAGCATTTTAGTGAACTGGTACAGAGCATAAATTTATCCTTACTTCTGGTATATAGAGCAGTTAAACTGATCCCAGATGAGTGCTGCAAGGGGGTCTATGCCAAACTGAAGTTCTAATGATACTTTCCTCTTTGTGAGATGTTGATTCCATGCTGGGTCAAAAGTATTTATATGTTTGCCCTGAGCACCAGCCTATAAGTGTGCATGAAAGATTGCTATCCCATAGGAAATTCATCTTTTTCTGTTCTATTGGAAATCCTGGCAGCATTTGTCACTTTATTCACTTAGGTAGCAAATATGTCACCCAGATTTTCATGGGAAATTAGAGCATTGTGCAACCTGACAATAATCAGTGTATTTTTAGCAACTATGACAGGTATCAGGTGTCTAAACACCCTTAGTCATAATTCTCTGAGCGGTTATCTTGGAAATAATCCCTTGGTGACAACTCCATGAGATTTCTTGTTGCCTGACGGGCAAACAATGCTGCACAATGAGAGAAGTGCAAACTGCTCCACTGTCTCTATTATGTTACTTTAGTAGCATTATAGCAAATTGCTACAGTAAATTGTTATAATAACTTGGCAAAGCACAGAGCACTCTACAGCAATCTACTCATAAAGTAACAAACTCAAGTGCAGTGTGTCCTCACCTGAAAGAAAAGAATGAAATCTCTTGGCCTGTGAAAAAACAACCTTCTAATAAAAAACTATTCTCAGGTACTGCAGTCTAGATAGACAGAAGCTGCTTAAGTTCCTGAAACATATTATGAACTCCAATAACAGAGGAGGAAGAAATACCCAAAAGGGCAAGAACTGATATCACCTCCAACATTTTTTCACTAGTTTTCCCTAATCCAAGAGTATAACCTTAGTATTCCATGTGTTGTAGCTGAAAACCAATGAAAAGTTCATTTAGCCAACTAAAAATAAAATATTTATCTTAGGTTTAAATCAAAATTTCCATTTTGTAAACAGAACCAAAACAAAATGAAACATGCTTTTTGTCTTCTACTTTTAGGCAGTTTCCCTAGAAAAAAATTAATTGACAATAGCATTTAGCTATGACAACATTTTATTGATACATAGTGGCCAACTCATCTCTGGATTAAGATGCAGTCAGTTTCCATTCATCCGAATCCTGATCTAAACAAAGCCAATCCAAATTCTAATCCCAAACAAAATAGGCTACTTTTATAATAAGTAGCCCCACTAAAACAGAGATATAGGGCACATCTACACATCGCCATACATCGCTATAGTGATGCACTATGTCACCATTTGGCATGTTATGGTGATGTAGCGATCATGTGAGTCTACACGTGATCGGCAGCTACTTCACTGTAGCAGCGCACTCCCTTTTGGAAGTACTAAAGCACGGTGCAGTAACAAGGTCTCCACAGGGCAGTATGCAGACACGCCCATAGAGTATCATCCACAGATTCGAGTCACTGTAGATTCACCCACTCCCCTAATATCTTATATATACCTTAAACAGAAGAAACAACAGAACAGAACTCAGAGGAATCCCAGACCCAGGTCCTAGGCATCTGAATGAACACATAAATCAGATACCTGTTTCACCTAAAGCCCCAGTAAAGTGCAGCCAGAGGCTGCCTCTGAGTTACCTATTGTGTAGACGTTATTTCATTACTCTCTCCTCTGAGTACATAAGCGGCTCCCATTATAGGAATAGGATCACCCTCAGGAGATCACAAATATCTCCCCATTCCACCAATGATGGTACTTCTGCACCTAGAGGTGAAACAGAATTCTGCCCATGGTTCTTCTATGTCCTTTAGAAAACAATAATAGTGAATATATATATATATCCCTATCAGGGTTTGCAGGTGTGTCAACAGTAGGCACATCTACATATACTGTTGCACTGGAGTTTATTGCTCCTAGGTGCTTTGAACATGCACCTGGGATTGCAACACATTGAGCCAGGTTGGAGCAGTCCCAGCTAGCAAAGGGTCCAGGGGTCAGCCTGCCATCCTGGTACTGCTCTGACCCAGCTCAACATTCTGCGGAAGGGGGCTGGCTGAAGCTGGCTGGGGCACAAGGGTGCTCCAATGCGGGGCTAGCTGGCAGGCAGCCCCCACACTGAACCACCCTCGTGCCCCAGCCAGCTAGGTCAGCATCTACATGTGGTTACTGCACTTGAAAAAACTCCACAACAGGATAGTACTTGTATTTACAAGAACTGCCATGCTGCAGGGTTAATTAGTTTCCTGCGGCCAAATAGGACTGCACATGTAGATGCAAGACATTGACAGAAGAGCTAATTAGTCTACTCCACAGTAAATGTCTTGTGTAGATGCACCCAGTTTAAAAAACATCAGCAGATGAATCTAAAAGGATCTACATTGGGCAATTGACTTTTACCACTCATGAGAAGGTCAGTGGAATCAAGCCTGTATATACAAAGGAACAGAAATACAGTATCTAAGCATTTAAAGACTTGCTGATATTTCTTATATAACATTACTCTAGATCATCCCCCAAAAGAAATATTACAGAATTTTAGCTGGTGTAAACATATGTAGTTCGACATTAACTGAAAATCTGTTTCTAAGGCATTCCTCACCGTAATATCGGGTTCTTTACACATTATTGAATTGAATCCCACAGTACTCATGTGAAGCAAATAAATATTATAATCCCTTTATCTCCTTGACATTGGAAATTGTTACTGTTAAATGTGTGTGGGCAGGAAACTCTAAAAAGGTTATTAAATGTTGTAACACTGTAATTTTTTTTCTTACTCCACACAAAAATTTTAAAGGTGTCTAGGATCCTAGGAAAGTAGGGCTTGAAGGGACCTCCAGCCCCCTGCTCAAGGCAGGATCATCCATGACTAACCAACCCATCCAAGTGTCTGTCCAGCCTATTCTTGAAGACATCCAGGGATGGAGATTTCACAACTTCTCTAGGTAGCCTGTTTCAATGCTTAATCTTCCTCATAGTCAGAAAGTTCCTTGTAATGTCTAACCTAAATTTCTTCTGCTGCAGCTTCAGCCTTACTTCTAGTCCTTCCCCTATTGCTACATAGAAAAGTCCATCTCCATACTCTCTATAATCACCCTACAGGTATTTAAAGACCATTAGCAAATCCCTCATTAGTCTTCTCTTCTGCAGACTAAATAACTCTAACTTTCTCAGTCTTTTGTCAGCCTTTCTTGATTAGTCATGCCATCCATGCCTTCTCTGGACTTTTTCTAATCTTTCCATGCTTCTTGAACTGCGGGGTCCAAAACTGGGCACAGTACTCAAAATGAGGTCTCCTACCAGGGCTGAATAGAGAGGAAGAATTACTTGCCTGGATTTGCAAGTGACAATCCTGTTAATGCAACCCAGTATACTTTTGGCCTTTTTTTCAACATAAGCACACTGCTGGTTGATAATCAGCTTATGGTCCACTGTAACCCCCAGGTCCTTCTCTGCAATACTACAGCCTAACCAGTCATCCCCCAGTCTGTATTTTTGCATACAGTTATTTCATCCCAAGTGCAGGGCTTTGCACTTTTCCTTGTTGAATCTCATCTGGTTGATTGTGGAACAGTTCTCCACTCTATGCAACAGATCTATTCTGGATCCTGGTCCTGCCCACCAGTGTCTGTAATTCCATCTACAAATATGGTAAATGTGGACTTGATTCCAATAATTAATGAAGAAATAATCCAAATAGTTAATTAAGATATTATAGGATAGTGGACACCATGGGGACCACATTTGACACCTCCTCCCAATAGGACATTGAGCCATTGATGACTATTTGTTGAGTATAATGATCCATTCAGTTAGGTATCTACCTTACAGTACTCTTATGTAATCTGTATTTCCTTATCTTTTTAATAAAAATATTGGAGAGAACATCAAAAGCCTTGCTAAAGTCAAGGAATATCATATCTATTGCTCTTTTTGCATCCATGGAGCCGGGCACCTTACCATAGAAGGAAATCAGGTTGGTCAGGCATGACTTGCTCTTGGTAAATCCATGTTGGCTGTTTCTGATCTCCTTGTTCTCCTTCAGATGCTTCACAATAGATTCATTGAGGACCTGGTCCATGATCTTTCCAAATATCCAGGTCAGACTGACAAGTCTGTAATTCTCTGGATCCTTTTCCTCTTTTTTAAAGATGGGCACTATATTTGCTCTTTTCCTACCTCTAGGATCTCATACAACCACTACAAAATATAAAAAAGGGTAGCTAATGGTTCCATAATTACCTCAGCCAATTTCTTTCTCCTTTCAAGTCAGCCCTGATTTAGACTTCTCAGGCTGCGCAGGTAGCATCACAAAAAATCCATTCATCAGTGCTACTGTGCAGTAACACAAGTAACTGAGCACTCATTTTGTACTAGTTTATAAAAGTACTAAATGACTGTGCGTTAATGACTGTGCAGTCAGTGTCTCATATAGATAAGGCCTAAGAGTAGGTAAGCTCCAAACTCCTACCTAATGTCTGTTGTAATCTAAATCAAAATTGGGACATTATCCCTATTGCTGGGATTTTTTCTGTTTTTCAACCATTGACTGCCTCATGTAAAATGTATTAACAGCCCTAGAAGCAGAGGTTAAAACTCAAGATTCATTCACTCCCTTTCAATGGGCCAGAGTCACACTGCCTCTTTCTTGGTCTCCTTCTGCCCCGACAACTCCTGCTTTTCTAATTGCTGAGTAGTTCAGCTATAACAGAAGTAATGGGATGAGCCCTAAAACAGCCTATTCTATAGCATCATGATTAGGAACCTCTCTTGGATAGTGGGAGATGTGGATACCTGGGTTCTAACCACTGTGCTATTACAGAAAAGGTGTGCATTACCACCAGTAAATTAAGTACTTCCCCTCTGGGAACTCTGCACCCTTAGATGATGAAGATGCTTAATATGAAGCACTCAGTTAAGCACATAAAGTCTAAGAAGGAGTCAAACTTCAGACATAGCACGCTGCCTAATATATTTTATTGGATAGCCATAGTCACCTCCATGCTCAGCACATAGATGGTTAGAATTGCTCTTCAGAGGTGCATGTGTTCCCCCATTGACCATAGAGGTTTTCTACATACCCACTCTTTTGTTTTGGATCATCTACCAGGAGTAAAGTGCCTATATTTTAAGTATTGTAGCACCTAAGTGGAGATGCCTGAAAAGTCAATCTGGATCTGACTCTGGGGCTCCTAAGGCCCAGATGGGAAGTTATAGGCCAAACTACCTCTTTAGGTACCTGTACCATGCACTAATTTCTCAATCCATTACTATCTAAGTAGGCACCCTAAATTCCTAAGCATCTAACTTTCTGTTGATGATGCTCTCTATATACCTCGATATGTCCTGCACAGTATGTGTCTAAATTTTGAGTGCCAAGATGAGCATTTTAACTATCTCATACCTAAGTCCCAGCAAGTTTTACAAATTATGTATCCCTTGTGTATACGGCCAGAGCACACCTAACTTCTCAGAAGACACAAGCAGTGGTTCTGCTCCTACTTCTACCAAAATGCTAATTGGAGCTCTGTAATGGGATCAAGCTCTCAGGGGTGGCCACGATGCTCCTTGGTGTCCATTTGCCTCCTGCCCCACTCTAGCTTCCTGGATACCCTCCTTTTTCTCTTTCCTGCCATGGCTTGATGTAATTAGTTGATGTATAAAAAAGGAGGTTGCCTTTGGGTCCCAGATCAAGCCCTTCTCTGTCTTTCAGCCAGCGGGTCCCTCTCAGGTCCTGCTGGTCCCAATACTGTCCGTCAAGTGTTGAGTGGGCCTTCTTGGCCCATCTGTGCCCCCAGGGCACCTGTTGCCTTAAGAGTTATTCATGGCCTTGTGCATGTCTCGTGGAGGTAACTTTAATCAATCCAATGTCAAGCCTCTCCAGGCCTTCATGCCCTTGTCAGGGCCTCGGTCTTCCCAGCCTCTGCCCCCTTCCTCTAGCTGACCCCCATAGCCTAGGTCCACTGCACAGGACCTAGTTTCTGGGCTTCAGCCCATCTCACCCTCTCAGACTTTGGCCCCCTGGCTCTGGCCCTCCCAGCTTCAGGTCACGTCTGTTGACCCTGTAGCTCAGGTTTTGGCCCTCCTGGCCTCTGCCTGCCTGGGTTGTGAGCCGAGCCCCTCGGAGGGCTCAAAACGCCAGTCGTCACTCAGATACTCATATGGCTTAAATCTCAGTGTGTCCCTCAGTCACTCCTCATCACCCCTTGTAGCCTCTTCCAGTCCACCAGTCTAATATGAACATAAACACAATCCCCCAGCTGTATAATTAAACTCTCCCCATACTGGGACATACTTACTGCAAGCTATAAGCTCTTTATTTGCAGTTCCCATGGCAGCTCAGATATCAGCCAGTCACTCTCCTACAGCCATCCTGTTCAGGAGCTCCTCTCCCTGCCACCTGCAAGCCAGACTGCATGCTCCAGCCTGGATCGTGGGCTTCTATGCCTCCTAAGGCCTGGCCCTTTTGATCAAATGGTTCCCCAGGCACCCACAGGGCTTTCCATTTTGTGTAACCTTCAGGGAAGCTTAAAGCTGCCACATGTGCTGCTTTAGCAGTAGTCTTATTGCACAAGCAGGGCTCTGCCCTATTCTACTATTGCTGGGCACACAATAGGCTAGCCCCAACCTGGGTCTCTCTCATTGTCCATCACTGTGCTACAATGCACCAGGCTACAGGTCAGCCGTTACTCAATGCCTTCTCTAGCATTTTTAAAAGTGCTCCCTTTTGAGGTTCTCAGTACCTCTTGTAATACTCTAAGCATCATTAGTTTTGATCTCTGATGGGATAATGCACAAATAAGGGAATAATATTACTAAATTGGTAGATGGCTCTTATCAGTGTCTGAATCGCATTACTGTGTTTGTACTCTCCCAGGTTGGTAGAAGACACAGGCTGAGAAGTTAAAAATTCATATTTTTCTAAAGCTCTTTCTAAGTCATACTCACAGAGTTGATTTAATTTGCTTTTAGTGATGCTTGATAGTTTCATATTTGTTTGTTAAGGCCTGTCAAGGCCTTGTATATGTAGAAAGCATACTGACATACAGCCATGAGTGAAGTGTAGACCATGTTTATTTTCCTTTTTAAAACCCTTAAGCTTTATTATTTAGTGAGAAAAAAATTACAAACATAATAATTATGGGCAATGCTTAGTGCCTTTACAAAAGCAGAGAAGCAAGCAGTTCATAATACAGTTGAATCATTTGGGGGTATTTCTGAATATTTTTTAAAGAGTAGGATGGATACATAAACACTATTTTTCTGTCCAATAAAAGTAATTATAATTATACTGCATTGGGATGCTATTCTACAATGCATCGTATGTGCTAAGAAATATTGGTAACATATTCTAACTTAGGGCTACTTAACTATACACAGATTTGTTCATCTTGAAGGTGTACCTGCAAATACCAGTTATACACACCGAGAAACAGAAATTTGCACATTAACATGACCAGTTATTTGGATATGTAGTTGGATATGACCATTTAATTGGATATTTGATTATGCATGCTGGGCTCATATTGTGCATAGCTCTATTCACCTGACTTTGACATTTACCTATTATTTGTACTGTAGATTTATTATCAAATATTCATGCTGATTGAACTTTAAACAATTCTTGGCTACAAATCTTACTTTTTTTAGTGTTCAGACATGAATGTATATAATACAGAAATCAATAAAAGACAACAGGTATTGTAGTTAAGGCATATATCTGTATTTTAAAAAATGTTTGCATTATTTGCTAAGTATACATATCAAAAACAAGGTTCTTAGATTTCTTTATCAATATAGCAAAAATGAGGGTCTTTTTAAACAAAACCTATAATTCTGCCTTTATATAAGTGGTTGTATTGCTCTGGGGGGGCCAACAAGTCTTTATGAAATGAACAAACTAATATTAAGAAAATCTTGACTTATTTAGGACTTGTTTCAAGACTGACTGAAGTCTTTCACCTCAATGTACTTTGGATCAGGCCCTTAGTTTATTGTTTTGAACTTGTTTATTGAAGTACGTTTAATTTGTTCAATTTGTTGTTGTTCAGAGACTCTTGAAATACATATGAGCAAAGGGTGGAATTCAGTTGACTGTGATTTATGAATAATGCAAAGGTCTAGGATGAGGAACTAGGATTATCCTGGTCTTTTCTAGTCCTATCTGAGGCAGTTAAGCACTCATTATCCTAATATTTCAGTCAATCACAGTTGAAAACTGTTTTTATCGAAACAAAAAAGCACCTAGTAGAAAACTGCCTCAACCTTGGCATAAACATCAAAAGCAAGTACAAAATAATTTGAAAGACTTTTTGTCATTTAAAACTGAGTTCAGGAAATTAAATAATTTCTCTTTCCAGGAAAATAGCAAAGACTGAAAATCCCATTCCATAGGAACCCATGGAAAATAGGGTTAAATTAGCCCATTCGTTTCCCCTGCTCTACACTGTAGAGAAGTCCATGAAGCAAAACTTGGCAAATCACTTTGATTCAGAATATGTTACCAAAAAATCAGAGCCCAATATCTCTTCACTCTCCTTCTTGATAGTGTGATCATATGGCAACACTTGAAGACTACATTAGCAAGTGAATGATTCTCTTGCATGTGAAAAAAGACAGACTGTAATATGGAAACACAGTAATATACGGTTTGCTAATATCATATAGTGCAAAGAACAGAAAAAGCAATCATGGAAGAGGGGAAATGAACAGTCTGGCAGCAGTAACATCTAAATCAATTACAAATCTTATCAGGGTGAGTTATAACCAGGTAGGTGCAAGAATTGCATTCTGCACAGTTTACAAAGCAAAACAGCCCACCATTTTCTGCTAAATCTTTGGAAGAAAGTAAAATCAGTTCTTGGATTTGTCTCAGTTCTAAAGCAAGGACACAGATATAGCACTGTCACCCATCTGGGATCCAGAGCCCAGAATTTTCTTTAAAGGGCCCCAGGGATAGTGGTACTGCCACACTATATTCCCCTTTATATAATAAAGCTTATTGTAGTATAAGCCTAGTACCTAAGACATTCATTGAAGAAGTGAGAAACATGGCCTCAGTTTCCTCCTCAGTGGGTGAATCTACACATGTAATTAGCACGTAGCAATAAACTCTGGTGCAGTTCATGCTGGAGTTTATTTTCCTCAGGTTCAGTGTTTATACATGCACCTGGGACCACAGTGCATTGAACTGGGACAGAGCAGGCCTGGGCTGGCAGGAGATCCTGGGGGGTCAGCCTGTCAGCCAGAGCTGCTGTGCCCCAGCTCAGTGTGCTGTGGAGGGGTTGACTGGAGCACATGGATGCTACAATGTGGGGGCTAGCCAGTAGGCAGCCCCTGCACTGTAGCACCCTCATGCCCCAGCCAGCCCAGTCACTGTCTACATGTGCATTTTGGTGCACTAAATGACTCCGCCATAGGATAGTACTTGTCCCAGACAGTGCTATCCTAGAGCAGAGTTAATTAATCTACTGTGCTCTAATACAAGCACTCATGTAGACTGAAACTTTATTGTGGAGCTAATTAGGCAACTCTGTAGTAAAGTGCACATGTAGATGTGCCCAGCCTGAGGGATTACAACTCATAACTACCATTTCCCAGCAGTGTCCTAACTACCAAGCTATTAAATAGTCAGAGATGGATTCCAGCCTCCATCTTTCGTGTTTAACCTTGGACAACTTTCCAGCCAACAATGTAGGTGTCATGAATCCCTGAAAGACATTCATGGTGCAATGGGATCTGATCTTCAATCCCAACAATTGTGCCTCCTGACATCCTACATAGGCATGGCAGGAGGCACAATTGTGGGATTAAGGATCAGATCCCAGGCTCCTCCTGCTCTGGCATGTAGCAAGCCAGTCAGGTGATCAGTGTTCCCATCCTCAGGAGCACATTGAAGTCAAGGACCCCACTGAGGCTGGAAGTCCTGACCAGCTGACTGATGATCCCAACCTTGGGGGTACAGTGAGTCCATGTGGCCAAGCCAATCAGCTGATTGGGTCCCCCAGCCTCAGGGGTCTGCTACAGCACTTGGCTCCAATGCACCTCCCAGGCTGGGAGTGGCAGTCAACTGATCAGCACTCCCAGCCTCAGAAGCTCATCAGAGTCATGGGCTACAATGTGCCCTCAAGTCTGGAAGCCCGGATCAGCTGATTGGCCTAGTCACATATTCAAGTTAAGGTCTGATAGGAACCAGCCACAAAGTTATTATACAATATGTGTTTTACAAAGTTTTTATTGTGTAATAACATATTGGGTAATAACTTTGTGACTGGTTCCTATCAGAACTGAACTTGAACATGTGACTAGGCCAATCAGTGGATCAGCAACAAAATATGAGTAATAACTTTGTGGCTTATTCCCATTTTATCGCACCATTAATTGCATGACTGTGTGGCCATGTTACTACTTAAGGTATGATTAACTGTCTAATCATGTCTTAAGTGTAATATCTACCAGGAGCAATGGAGACAGGAAGAGAACACAAAGAAGCAGGACTCTGCAACCTAGTAGTTAGGATAACCTGGTAAGACTGTCCTAGGACTGTCTTGAGTTGAGGCCTATGGCATATTTTTGAGTGAAAGTCACTACTGCTTTATACACTCTTTTTATTAGGAATACTTGGAACATGCCTACAGGATGCTCCATTAGGGACTAGGCAGGGTTTAGGTTTCAATACACTAGCATCTGGATCACAACAAAGATTAAGCAAGGCACTCAGCTGCTCATATTGGAGTGTTTTAGCTCATGCTTGGAAACCTTGTTATAGGTGCCTAAGAAACTTTGCAGTCCAAACCATAGGCAGCACGTTAATTTGGGGACTGAATGAGGTTTGTGGCTTCCTGAATAGGAGTGTTTTGAATCATTTTATGTGACACGGGCACCTAAAGTCTGTTGAATAAACATTTAGACACCTAATTTGCCAATCTGGATTTTGCCATAATTCTCTAGTCAATTTGTGGAGTGGGTCATGGCATCCTTTCTGGTCTGCCCAGAGTGGCCTTTAGGGTCTAAAAATTGGCACTTGGTTCCAGCTACATCCTGTACAAACTAGTCTTTTTAAATGAAAGCTTATTCAAAATGCAACTAGCACTAGTAATTGCTAGGAACTAAAATGCATAGGATTGTAGGCAGGCTGCCAAATACAAGGATATATTGAGGCACTTCATTGTCCCACCAGGGAGGTGTGTGTCAGCAAAAGTGGGTAGATTAGACATAGGCCTGGGTGGATGAATGGGTAGTACCATATCCATGTGCTCCTTTTCACTGACTATAGGCTGTCTTGATTTTCTTTTTTAAAACTGTATGAGAAGGAGGGGTTGGGGGTAGAAAAGGCCATGATGGAAATGGAATTGGGAAAAAAGATAGTTTTGCTTTCAGTGAGAACAGTTTAGCTCAGCTCTAGCTGAGACATAAGGCAATTTTCACGTGTGAAAGACAGGTCAATTGCATTTGCCAAGCCAAGGCAGAACACTGATGGAACTGTAATTGTCAGGCAACATGGTCTTCCTCTAAAGCGAAGACAGCCTTATTGTTTGAGGAAATGTTGCAAACACTAGAGACCAAAATGGCTGCTTTCAAACTTTCTCCTTTAACAGTTGAGAACAACGTTTGCTCACAAGATTAATGCTTTGCTGCGTGACACAATATAGAATGATGAAGCTATTTGAGTAACTAGTTGGAAAAATCCCAGACCTGAATTGCCTAGGGACTGTTGAGGATACATACTACACCTATTATTTAAAGGCAGCAAATCATGTGGGTCACATCAGTGTCTCACTTGGCCAGATCCTTTGTTCTGCCACTCCGGTGGCATAAATGGGAAGTAAATTGAGTAGAACCAGCCCCAGGGAAATTCATCTGACAGAAGGAGCAGAAAACAGCTGTATAGGCTTCACAGCCCACAGTGTGGGGAGGAGGTTATAATAAGGACTTGCCAGGAGAAAGAGACGTTTGCTCAGAGACCTCTGCACTCTGGCTATTCTTGGCTATGGAATGGCCCCCCAAGGACTGTTGCAACCAACCTAAGGTAGAGCATTTGCAGGATGATGGACAGTACTCCAAAGAGCTGAAAATATGGAAGATACAAAGGTGAATTAAGGGCACTTTTCCAACTATACACGCTCCCATTGTCTGAGCCAAGATCAGGAATTTAGATAAGAAAATCTGTCCCCCTGTGTCAATAACATATCTTAATTGTTTGCAGCCAATTTTATCAGTGTATTCTGTTCATTTATCAGAAACACTGCCTCCACTATTAAGATATTTTTTCCTGGAAAGGAAAGATGTACCACTAAAGAAAAAGGATGTCATCTATGGCCATGTATAGGCGACACTTATTTTCCAGGGGAAAAAAAAAATATTTAAAACATATAGGCTCCCATTCTTCACTGTATATATAGTATGGCATATGATGTTGACCTCTTCACCTGTTTATTTCTGCTTCCTGAAGAATTAGATATTCATTACATATTAAACTCTATTAAACAAAGACTCTTCTTTATTAGCAACCTGATTAAAAAGTCTGCTTAATCTGTCTATGAATAGGTTTCTCCCTGAAGTGCCAGAAACCATGAAAGTATGCAGTATTAATCCAATATCTGCTCCCTTCACCCTAGATCCCTTATCTAATGTTTTGTTCAATAGAAGCAGATTGCAGCAGCAGAGATGGGGACACTTTTGTTGTGAAATTGCAAAGCTGTGACCTCAAACATCTGCAGCTTCGAGGGACTGCTTGGAGAGGCAACGGCAATTCTCATCCTGATTACTGGAAACAGAAGGTCATTTGAGGACAGAAAGAAACCTAATGCTAACTAAAAATTGTAACTGCTAAGGTAGGAGAGATTCACTGAAGAGCTTTTCTCATCTTCTCATTATATGATTATTAACATGTTGATTATATCAAATAATTTGGCATTTTTAATTTGATCTCCCCCTTTTCCCACCCAGCCCAGCTTTTGGCACAGCTCCTTATCAGAGACTGACACACAAGGCAAAGGAGCTGTAACAAAGAGCAACCCCTCCCTGACTTACACTGAAGAGAGTGAGAGGAAATTTAAGTGGGGAAAAAAAATTGCACCTGACTGCAGGGAGTCCAATGCTGGAAATACAAGGCTGTACTGGAAAGTTGTGACAAGCGAGAGTAGGATAAAGGTAAGAGGGAGAGGGAAAAAGAGAGGGAGAGAGAAAATGGGAGTACAAGAGAGAACTTTCTCGTTCCAATATTTGAGGAGCTCCTGGAGACAAAAGGTATAGCACCAGGATAAGTCATCTAAGGCCAATGCTTTGTTTAGCAGAAGAGGGACTAAGTCTAAAGTAGAAGATGTGTCAAACATAGGCCATCCATAGGCTGCCATTACTTGTTAGGTCACTATGCTGCATGTGAAAGTGCTGCAGGGGAAACTAAACTGAGGATATTCTAATATTAGACTTTGCTAGCTGTCTTTATGTTGTAGAACCGAACAGCCATAATTCTCCTCCTTCCTGCTGTAGATAGATAAGACCACCCCCAAGCCATGCCTTCTTTTGTTCTTTTTTCCTAACCCCTTTCTTCAGGGAGACTTAACATATGCATATGTATTTATTTTATAATGAAAATGAAAAAAATCACCAAAGTCACACTCAAGACACATTGATTAACCTTCCAAGTGCCTGCAGCATTGCATTGTTTTCAGCCTTGTCCTTTATCACTTTCCAAGTTCTCCAAGGAAAGGAAGGAGAGAGGAGAGGACAGGACAGGACAGGACAGGACAGGACAGGACAACTCGGCATCCTTTCAGGGTTAATAATAGTCATGTAAGCCTTTCTGATTTGATTCCACAATATTTCAGCTAATGCTTTCTTCCAGCCATTCTTAAAATCACATTGGAGCCCTTACTAGTCAACTGTGGAAACTCACCAAAGGGAAAGGAATTTCCCTGAAATTAGCCCCCTGTTATAATACACTGTATTATATTCAGCCAATCAGAGTCCTAGAGTTATTGATGTTGTACACTACATAAAATATGTCTTGTTGATTTGGGCCTTTGGGATTATTCTGGTTGAGTGACAGGCTGCAACAATGAAGGGAATGGCATTTAGTTTGTGGTATTATTTCTTTCCCTTAGAGCTTTTTATTGATCTGAGGTCCCTGTGGCTCTGATCCTACAAATATCTATGCATATGTTTACATTTATGCATGTTAGCAGCTTTACTGAACTCAGTAAAATCAAATACAAGCAAGGGTAATCATATTTCCAGGGTTGGACACTAACACGTATTTGTATACTTAATTCCCAGTTTGAACACTATGAAACATGGGCTCATTTTTACTTTTTGGCCTTTTGTTTTCCTCACACCCAAAGTGCGAAGAGTCAACAGCTAAATTCAGGTAGAAGAAACCAATATTCAACAAACAAAATAGCAACTGTGGGGCTAGCTGTGATTATCCTACATAATATACTTATGTTTCCTTTTTATTCACCATTCCCCAGAAATCATGTCCTTTTTTCCACTGCAGCAGTTACCTGGATCTTGCCATTTAGTGGATGATGGTGCCAGAAGAAACAGGGAATTGAATCAAAAAAACACATAGGAAGTTGTTTGTTTTCACCTTACAAAAAAAGTCATTGACTCTCTGTTTATGAGATTTTTCAAGGTGAATATTTAGCAGTGGTCTGGAAAGCAATTAATGCCATCCCAGTTTCATAAGCAAAAGCACAGTAAAACTTCCACAAAAATTAGCTATCATTCAGATCTTTGGGAAATGAGTATAGATAGGGATAATATGGAGCAAGTACATACCTAGGTTTCACAGAGGCAGCCAGCCAGGCAGTATGTCTATGACTAAAACTTATCTTCCTTAATGTGCCATAATGTTAACTTAATGATTTGCCAGAGAGACATAAAAAAAAAAATCTGTTTTAGATTTATTTCTTGGGGGGGGGCATATCCAATACACTTCTCCCAGTAGTGATAACTTCTTCTGTCTAACACAGTTAGTTTAGTTTTATTATCTCTCTTTCATTGTTAGAAAGAGTACCATAATGTCTCCTGACTAAAATTAAGAAAGTGATCTTTCACCTTGTATGTATCTCAATTAATTTTGCTAGTGAAAAAAAGTTCCTGAATCTTTCTCCTTCATCCTATAGATCTTAATCCATTAGTACTTGGCTTTTCTCCATTTCTGCTGGTGGAGTTCAGAACATACCTGTCCTGGATTGCGGAGGGAATTTCTACACATACAAAACATATCCATGTAAGCACATATGTGTATAATTTTCCCCTATGTAATATTCAAGTTATTTCTTCTAGACCTTGGGAAGGAAGGAAAAACAAGTTAAGTTTTTTATTTGCGAATACTTCTGAGACATTTGGATGCCATTGTAATCAGAGCCATAAATGTACTGAGGTATATAGATAGTCCCATTTGCCTTTGAAGTGATTCAACATCTCTCACCTTAGCAAACAATATCTTCAGGTCAGCATGTCACTGAAAACTTAGGTGATCCTCCCCGCCATCCTTTCCATTCTCTATTTGAGTTTAAAATAGTTGGATGCATTTTTCACTTGACAACCACTTGCATCTCTTCCACTGCCAGCTGTGTCTCTAAGATAGTCATATGTCACTATCTATGACATATAGATAGTCCTTATATGCCATAGATAGTGGCATATAAAATTAAATTATTAAAACTTTTCATAGACTCGCCCTGTAATGAAGACAGCCTATATCTAGCCTGATGACAGAATTGCTGAGGTATGTAAGAAATTTGGACTCTGAACAGGAGAAATACATCCTCTCATCAAAGTTGTGTATGATTCTTATTCTCTTTCTGTTGTATATGAAAGGGACTGTTGTATATGACTTTCCCACCTCTGAGATACAAGTGTCTTCTATCACCTCAGGGGCCTCCTTCCTTTGTGAGATGTTTATCACATGCTGAAAGGGCAATTGGAAGCTACTTTATGGAGTGCTAAAACATAAGGCTCCTTTTATAGTAAATAAGTGGTTCAGATCTACAGCAGGGTAGGAGGACTGCAAAGTATCAATGGATTCTCAGACATAGCGTAGCATCCTACGTAAGTACAGCTACCTCCCCAAGAAACAGTTTGATGCTCTTCTCCCATTACTACAATTAAGATTCCTTTGTAAAGAGCATCTTTAAAAAATTACACTTTAGATCCTCTTGCACCATCTAAACAATCAGTATAGATATAAATACACATAATTTGGGACCAAGTCCAAGAAGAGGCATTTATCCAGAATGAAGTTTGGTCAGCAGTACCCCCCTAGGTTAAAAAAAAAAGATGAATTAATGGTTCAGATATTGCTGGTTCTAACTCTCACAAAAAGAAGGAATTTTTCCCTATGGAATTCTTCATGAAATATTAAAGGAAGTAATATACACCCACTTCCATTCTAGAAGAAAAAACAGGTATTAAGAAAGCAAAATATAAATTCCTTCATAGTAAACAGCTTCCAAAGGATAGTTTTGGCTTTACGTTTTCAATTCAATGACTGTTTATTCTAGGAGCATCTGGAGAAGGGCAGATGGCTAAACTGTCAAATAATGACATTTTATGAAATTTCAGCAATATAACTACAATGGTTCCAGTTCCAAAAGGTAAACAGGTAAACTGTGGTAGAGAAGTTAGAACCTGAGTGTCATGACCCAAAAGGCATGATTGTGTGTGTGCGCTTCGGCACCAGAATTATCCCCGCCAAGTTGCAGAGCATTGCACGGGAGAGTTTCCTGTAGCAAGAGGAAACCCCGGTGCAGGGGCGAGTTTCCCGCC
Source organism: Alligator sinensis (assembly GCF_000455745.1). Classification (NCBI taxonomy): domain Eukaryota; kingdom Metazoa; phylum Chordata; order Crocodylia; family Alligatoridae; genus Alligator; species Alligator sinensis. Next base: position 2,320,828 of record NW_005841942.1, read on the forward strand.
TTTTCTGCAGCTTCTTTTGCAGAGTGCATTGCTCATGTTGCAAGAGGAATGCACGGTGCAAAAGAGTTCCCGCCACCGATATGTAAATTCGTTCCCCGTGATTGGCTAGTGTTAAATTATTCACATGTGGCGGCTAACGATTGGCTTGTTAGCCGTATAAAAGGCTTGAGCAGTTTCCGCCCAAGCCGAAGAGGACTCCACATCCATCTTGTGGGGACTCTGGGTACACGGCAGGGTAATAGAAACCCTGTGTGAGATCCAGAGGAGCTTGGCGGCCTGATCCACCGCCCACCTTTTCCCGTCTTCGAGCGCGACTTTTATAAGACATATTTACGATTTCTATTTTGGTGGCTCGTTCACCCAGAGCATCCGGAGCTCTGCACCGTGGAGCCTAGCAACCTCCACGAGACCGTCTGTGTTGTCTGTCTGTAACTGCAACTCAATCAAGCTTTCCAGCCCACACCACTGCCATCTCGGTGTAAGTAAACAATCTTTAAAACTACCGATACGCGTCTGTGCCTAATTCCAGCTTGACGGCCTTCCCTCTCCAACCCGGCGTGCCCGGGCTGCTGGCCACAGCCTGTGTGCAGCACGGAAAAGGGCTCGGGTCGCTCCCGGCCCGCACACTGAGCAAATGATTATTTATTATAATTATTCTTGGAGGAGGTTTCTTATGAAAAGAATAAGCTGAAAAGAAAAGATCAAGAAACCTCCCAGAAATAATTTGGTAGCTGCCTCCTTGCATGGTTCACATATCTCTGTCCAGTACAAGCTTCTACAGAGGCCCTTGTTTGTTTGGTGAACTAAAAGAAATGGAAATCTCCAAAGATAAGATCTTCAACACTGCCATTCCTCTTCTATAAATCTTTCCTTGAATACCTCTACCATATCTCAGAGCTTTGCCATAACATCAGACACAGTTGCTCAAAGAAATGTCTCTCTCTGTCCTTGTTCGATGATCTACTGAGGTCCCTTCCGACCCTAGCATCTATGAATCTATGAATCTATAAACAAATGTTATCTTCCAGGTCCAAAGAAAAGAAAATTTGTTTGCAAAGATACTAGAAAATGGTAACTTATTCAATGGACAGAAACTTGAAAATCCTTGCCTTCATTTGAATCTCCAGGGAAACAAAACTGAGTTCTATAGGCACTTGCTCTTTAAATCTCAATAAATAAAAATAACCCTTTAAAAAGAGAATGAAATAAGTTATCTCTGGGAACCAGCAGGATTCAGCATATAAGTTTTGAAACAGAAGTAACAAACCAATTGACTCAAGACAAGATAATTTCATCTCTTTAAACAACAAATCCCATTCTACTGCACTGTATATAAAGACATAGTATGGACATTGAATTGTAATCTATGGTTTATAATTTTACTCCATTTTTAACTCCACCAGGTTAAATTGTCCTTCCTGAATTTCTTACAGTTGACAGCAGCCATTCATGCCATCAACCTTGAAATTTTGTTTAAGGACCTTGGAAGTCTTATAGAAGTGATAGTAAAAGACATTTTATCAATTTGTTTTGCCCTGTGACTCTAAGGTACACTAGTTCTTCATCCTTGATTATGTTTATGTATGCATATCTAAAGATTGTCCTGTTTAGTACCTATGAAAATTAAATAGTGGTGAGGTCCATATAATAAACTACATAAGTAACAGAGAGAAACAGAGACTTTTTTTTAGACTTTTATTATAAAAGTATATAAAGAAAAGGTAAACAGTATGCAAAATGTACACATGACCCCAAAAGTGGCCAGGCATGAAAGCATTCATCAAACTTACATCATAACTAAAAGATTGAAACCCCTTCCCCTCTCCCCTAATGTCATTCACATGGTCACACTTTTTGGACTAGCTGGGCACCTTCCATGGTGCAGGTTGCCCCATTGATGGCTCAGCATGACATACAATTTGTCTATGGTCTGCTGTTAGGATGAAGTACCCACAGTCAATACACACGTGTCCAGAACAGGAACTGAAAGATGTGGAGGATATCATCAGAGTCATTCCTTTACGATCAGCTCCAGAGGCTCTTTAAGGACTCTTTCTTGGCCCTGCCTTGGCTACACAGATCACACTCCCCTCAGCTGCCCAGAGTGGGATGGAGAAAACATGCACAGTTTCAGGAAAATCAAAGTCTAGAGTTCCAAAAAGGGTGATTACGGTGGCACAAAAACATCTGCTGCTGAGGGCAGTCAAAGAAGGGGTGGAAGAGTGTTTCCTCCACCTCATTCTTGCAGAAGATGTAGGCCACCAATGCCGCTGGCTGTAAGTGGTGGACAAAGTTGCTAGTAGCCAGGGTCCCATGCAGCTGTTGTGACTAGAGGTCATTAGTCCTCTTGGCAGTAGGCAGCTTGTACATGATGCTTCAGACCAAGTAGGTCTGCTCTGCCACTTGGTGTTGCTTACAGGTGAAATCAGGGTGAGCAGCAAGCATATGGGGTATAGCTCACCAGGATTGAGTGTACAGTGTTTCTTCTCAACAGGATCACAAAACAGATCCCATCACCATTCTTGTTGGACACAGGGAACAGGGAAGGGCAATAGGATAACAGGCCCGCTATTCTCTTTGCCATCTACTGCTAGGTCAACAGGCAACAATGGTGATTGCATATCTAGTGACCTACTATGGGGGGAGAGTTTATTACACAATGAAGTGATCCTCCATGGCCATAACAGGCAGCATCTGCATGGAAGGCATCCTTCATTTCAACAACAAGGAATGAAGCAAAGTGGATGGAATGTAGCCCCAGGTGGATGGCCAAGGTCTTGGCCAGGAGCCAGATGGACTGGGTTGGGTCAAGGAAGTGGACCAACTTGATAGATAGATAGCCAATAGAAAATAAGGCCTTATAGTGGTTTTATCAATATACAAAATGACACCCAAGCCTAAATCTGGTTTTCATTTACCTCATATAAATCAATATCCATGATTTACAGGACTTGACAGATGTGGAAAAATTAATGGATAGATTCAATTATCTCAGGCTTAATACAAATTAAATCTAAGTGATGCTGATAAGGAAGAGAAAAGATCTAATGGAATAAGCATGGTTGATGAGTGAATCTTTTGTTAGAGTTGTATATCTGAACATCCTATAAAATGCCTTGGTGTTTCTGTGTTCTTAAATAACAATGGTAGCCCAGAAGCTGTAAATACTCACTTTTGATTAATAACTTACCACAGTGTCCTAGGCCTCTAAGAACCTTACACTGGGCACATACACATTTGTGGCACACTAAATTTATTACCTGTAATAAGAGGTATTAATGCACAGTAACCAGTGCTACTGCACAGTAGCACTGGCACTTGCCTATTTAATGACACTAATGTGCAGTAGATTAATTCTACTGTGCATTAGTTCAATAGCATGGCTTTTGCCCTGACATGCTAGTGCTCACTAGAATTAGTCTACTGCATACTTGGCATCTTGTGTAGATGCACCCACTGTGAGCTGTACAAATGTTGATCAGTGTTGGTGCTAGTTTGACTTTGGAGCATCCACACGTCAGGCCAGCAGGGGCCTGGAGGGCTGAAAGTGTAGGATCCCCCCACCCTCCCATTCTGGGCTTCCCACCTGCCCCCTGCAGCTCCCCTGATTTGGCCCTGCCCCCAGGGCTCCCCACCCCTACCCCCGCTCCCACCCACTTTGGTTTCTCTTCTGCGCCCCTCTTCAAGGGTTCTCTTCTGCATGCCTCTTCAAGGCTCCCCCCCAGCCTCTCTCCACTTATTTATGGCTGCCTGTGCTGTCTGTCCTAAGGGAGCAGGGAAGATTAAGCTGCCTGCCCAGCTGCTGCCACCATGGCTACTAAACTGAGTCAGCCCACAGAGCAGTAGCCTTGGTGGCAGCAGCCAGGCAGATAGGTTAACCCTTCCCTGCCTGCTCCCCCAAGACAGACAGAATGGGCAGCTACAAATAAGTGGAGGGAGGGAGGACAGGGGGCAGTAAGCAGGGATCTGGGGTGCTGGGGAAGGCAAGGCAAGGTGGGCAGGGGGCAGTGGGCTGCATCCAGGCCAGTGGGGGGAAGTAGGTATTTATACTAAAGTGTAGCCTAGAGTGGCTACACCTTAGTGTAACATGAGCTGGGTAACAGGAATCAGAGATAATCCTGCCCTGGAATGGCATAACTTTGAGGCACCTAATGAGTGCTTAAAACTAGTTTCAGGTGTTAGTGTGCAGACTGGTATTCATATCCATAGTCTTCAGCAACTGCACACTACAATAATCCAGAAATACCATCTGCAATCTACTGTGTTAAATGGTTGAGGACTTTGTTTGTGATCTGTGAAGCACTATGTGGCTGTGTTCCAGCTAATTGTAACACTGCTTCTTTCCTCTGGTTACAATCTCACTTTTGGCACCTAAAATTAAAATTTCCAAGCCAGGGCCAGGGCACTTCAAAGAAGGACCGGTTTCCCTGAAATTAGCATTTGGTAGTTGTCTGGTTCTGCCCAAGTTTTATGAGCATTATTATATAAAGTGGGATTTATTGATTTAATTGTTTTTGTTTAGTGTATAGGAGTAGGAAACCAAATCCTCAATTGGTATGAATTAGGTTTATCAACATTGCTAAATTTCCTTACGTAATCTGAACATCTATCTATTTATGAGTTGTTTCTCTTATGGAAAAGAGGCTTTATTGCTGATTTTTAGGAACTGGGAAGATAGTATTCAGTTAATTGTAAACACTTGATTTTATAAACAAAAATTGCACAGGTTCCTCACAAGGGAAGACAAAGTGAACTTTGATATTGCCTTATGTCAATTAGCACTTTGTTCAGTGACTAAATGAAGCTTCACCTGGCATTTCTTGAAGAGTAAGGAGCCTCACTCTATGCATAAGTCTGGCAGAATCTAGTCCATTAGTGTGAAGGATGATGGCATTTTGCAGTGATGGCCTTAGTGGCAGGGTAACTGAATAATGGTATTTTGGACATGCTTGTAGTGTGCTTGATCTTGTAGACTATTTTAATATTGATTACAGAATGTGCTGCTCTGCTGGTTATGGTCAATGCTAGAACTGGAAATGTACCACCCCAGGGCTCAAGGTCAGGTATAAAACTAGGCATGGTGTACATGCCAAGAACCTGCCAGGACAAAGCTACTGACTTGTTCAATGATGCCTATTATTAGTTGCCATGTCAGAAGAGTCAGTATCTTATTCCTTATTTCTAAACTTATACATACATTCCTTTTTAGCATGTGTAAATCAGGAATCCTGTACTCCATTTGGAAGAGAGAGTCAGCTATTCAATGACCCTTCCTGCAATGATAAACATCAAGTTGCTAGTATAGGACTACCTATGCAAACTGGGTGATGTAAGGGAAATGAAATCAAGATTGTGTAAGTTAATGTCTATTGATAAAGATAGTCTAAGCTCCTCATGTGTGCTGATAGGCTACAAATGTAGAGCTCCTCTGAAAAAAAAGAAGTTGTATTCTGTCTTCATGAGGATATTTGACCATGATGCCTATAACACAGGCCAGGGTCCTTGTCACATTTAGAGGGGAAAGCAGCTGGCTGCTGCAGCAGAGGAAGGCAGGCTGGTCATCAAGCCCAAGTGGAAACTGGTGTGTGGCCGGGGAGTCACATGACAGAAAGGGGTAGGGCTTTAGGGTACATAAGCCCAGTACCTAAGGCAAAGCAAGTAGTTTGCCCCTGCATGCTGTAGGAAGAGGAGCTTCTAAGACAGAAGGGCTGCTAGGGA
>NW_005841942.1:2326576-2336182 GCF_000455745.1 Alligator sinensis
AGGAGCCCAAGCTACCTGGAATGAAAGGGCTCTAAGGGAGGTATGACCTGTGGGACACATTGACCCAGACTGGGAAGATTTGTTGTTTTTAAAGTAGCTTGCCTGTATTTATCTTGTATTTAAACTGGACACCAGAGTACCAGGTTGTGGATGCCACAGAGGGGTACTTGATGGGGCACTCTGAGACAGGTAGCCCCAGCCTGGGGCCAGAGGCCCAGAGCTGACATAGCAAAGGCAACCCAGTCTGGGGCAATGGGCCAAGAGTTTGAGACCAGGGCCAGGGGCTCAGAGTGCACAAACGCAAGATAGGGCTAGGCCCAGGATCCATGTTCCAGGGTAGTGGAGCTGGGCTGAAAGGCATAGCCAAACTAAAAAGGTCAAGGCCAGGGAAGCTGAGGCTCAGACAAAAGGTTCAGGACTTAAGAGGCAAAAGCTGCACTGGGGCTAGGAATCTCTTTCAAACAAATGTGGAATAACATCTGTATGGGTGTGACTATAGGGATGGACAGAAGCCACAAATGTAATCCATAAGGTGCCTGGTGTCCTATGGCCCTAATAGAGCCAGAAGGACCACAACTGATTGCCTGAGGAGCAAAACTGAGAACCACTGGGTATGAGAGGTGCCAGCTGACTGAAGTGAACTATGGCTCACTCTGGGATCCTGGGGCAGCCTCCTGTAATAGGTTGCAGGCTTGCAGCCTGGCTCAATTAGCCAGCTGATAACAAGCTGACAATTGAAATGGCCTCAGCTGGTTCAAGCAATAGGCAATAATGAGGGGAAGTTGACTGGCTGGCCAGAAATAAGAAGGGCAGGAAAAGGAAGCAAGTGTGTGAAGAGAGGAAGGACTCTTCCAAGGAAGACTACAGGTTGAGAACTAGCCCATGCTTGTGGGTGTTCATTTTGGATTTGTTTTATATTTTCTGCAGAGCTCTGGTGCAGGTTAACCTAGGGCTTTGAAGCTTGTGTTGCTGGGACCAGGTTAAAGGTATGGGTATTTTGGACTGTTTATGCTTCCGGCTGAGCCCTGCGGAGCAAAAGAACCCAGGGCATTACAGCCTGAGTTGCTGAGCCCAGAGAGACTGTTGCTGGGACCAGATTAAAGGAGTGGGTTAAAGGGTTCAAGGACTGATATAAGCCTGGCAATTCTAAGCTAACCCAGACCCTGCTACACCACCCTTAATACCATAATAGTTCTGTCACAACCCAAAGTTGTGATTTTTGTTTTTGTGTGTGCTTTGGCACTGCTAAATTATTGTTCCTGCTAAATTGCAGCTTCTTTGCACGGTGGAGTTTTCTGCTGCAGAGGAAAACCCCAGTGCAAGGGAGAATTTCCCACTAATTCGTAGCTTTCTTTGCATGGTGCATTTCTTTTTGCATCTAAGAAATGTTCGGTGCAAAGAGTTCCCGCCATTTGTATTCTAATTCAAGCCCCGTTATTGGCTTGCATTAAATTATGCACACGTGGCGGGTCGTGCTTGGTATAAAAAGCTTGAGTGGTTTCCGCCCAAGTTGGAGGACTCCACGAACACCAGGAGGAGGAGACTTCACGCTGTGTGAAGATCTCTAAGTGCTGCGGAGCCTATTGGACCCAGTGCATTTAAAGCAGACAACAGGGGTCTGATCAGCCTCTAGCCTCTCCCCGTCGCCGCCTGATCCCTTGACGTACCCTTCCCTGCGTGCAAAAAAGGATCCACGGAGCCTAACAAACTTCGTGTGAGTGAATTGTGAGTGATGAATAAAAGGATCCACGGAGCCTCGACAACTCCGTGGGAGTGATCCGAATATTGTCTGAGTCCTCAAACGAGGATTTAAGCGGAGCTGTGCCTGGGAAACTGTCCAGCCTACACCGCGACCATCATCGGTGTAAGTAAACAATCTTTAAATCAACCATTAAGTGTCCGTTTTTAATTCTAGCGTGCTGCCCATTCTCTCTGACCCCGCGTGCCCGGGCTGCTGGCCACAGCCCACGCAAAGCACAAAAAGGGCCCGGATCGCTCCCGGCCTGCACAAGTTCCATCAAGGCATGGCAGGTAAGAGAGAGAGAGTACCTTGAGGAGAAAAGCTGGGGCAAAGGGAGGAGTCATGTGGCCACTGTGGGGCATCATGGTCACCTGTCCTGCTACAGTGCCATATTAAATGGCTAAGAGAAGGGTATATTATAAACAGGAGTTGAAAATCACCATCGGGCATAACTGTTTTGGACATTGGTGTGTACCTCTGGCTTCCCCTACCCCTAATGTAGGTGCATATTGAAGGAAAGGTCATGGTAGGGCTCTAAGGACCTTGATAAATTGTACAACTTATATTTGCCCCACAGCATCACTGCATGGTTTCAGGGATGGAACTGAAAACTATCAAGGAGTCACAAGACTGAACATGGCCCATAATTGGAACTAAGAAGGTTAACAGAAGAGTTAAAGACATGACATGAATTTATATATATATATGCATAAGTTCATGTATATGATTACATATAAAGACAACCTGCAAAACAGTAGAATTAAGTTTGCCTAGTAAAGAAGAGTGCAGCAAAGTTATTTGAAGCACTCAAGGTAATTATGGCAATAGTGAAAAGTGTTTATCCCTCTTCATTGATCTCTTCTTTCCCTCCTACAATTCCCGGTACCATAGTATAGGAACAAAAGATCAATCATTTAAACTAGACACCAGTAAACATAGAAGCAGTAAAAGAAATACTACTTCACATAGCTTAAAATCAACTCCTGAAATGTATTGCCACAGTCATCCCCCATATAGTATGGCTGGAGTTTTAAAAGGAGCTGATAATTTTATGACTATTAATAATACTTGTAGTTATAAAAAGACAAGGGTGCAGCTGAACCTCATGTTTCAGGGCATGCAAACTGATCACCTGAAATCAAGAAGGAATTTTTCTCACATTGTAGGTAGTGTTGCGCAGTTCGTTAAGTGCATTGTGGTAGGTTTTACTTGCCCTTGAGGCATCAGTTAGAACAGTGGTTCTCAACCTTTTTAAGCTCAAGGCATCCCTCATTAGACTTGAGGCTCCCCTAGTTAGACTCAAGACTCCCATTGGAAAATACCAACTCTTAGATCTCACTTGTTTTTTGACTATGGAAAAAATAATAGAGCCATGTTTCTGTTGCAAAGCACTCGGAGTATCCAGAACAGGTCAGAATGTTTATAAAAACTATGGATTCCTCTTTGAAATCTGAGGTTTCTTTTGCGAGTCATGTTTGCACATCTAATAATCCTGACATTGCATGGCATGGCATGGCACCCTTAAAATGATCTCAAGGCACCCCAGAGTGCCATGGTACCATAGCAGAGAATTATCAAGTTTGAGGCATGATACTAGATTTGACAGAATAATGGTCCATTCTAGAATTACAAACTCTGTGCTCCTAATAGAAAATGTTTATGGTTTTAAATAACTTTTCAATAAAGGATGAATTGACAATATAATTAAGGCTTATGAGAAGCCAATTAATTAGCTGCTTCACCAAAAATAAGTTTTGAAGCAGACTTAATTGCAGTGTGCATGAGGGCACAGGAGCAGAGAAGTTGAGTTGCCTCACTGTGCCTCCAGAAGCATGAGTACAAGCCCTATTCTGTTGATCTCTCTTGTCCTTCTAACTGGCTCATCTCTTAATAGGAATCACAGGTGGTTAAACTTGCATGGTGGGGGGGCGGGGGGAGGAGGAAGGCAGAGGAGGAAACTCTTTTCAACTTGGTGTTCACAAAAAGGGAGGAATTGGTGGGAAATATGAAGGTGGATGGTAACTTGGGTTTCAGTGGGTGCATCTACATGTAAAATTAGTACACATAACTAAGCTCCAGAGCTTATTGCTCTAGAGTATTTTGCTTCTGGGTGTTCCATTTGAATATGGGGAGCAATTAATTCTGGAGCAATTGGCTCTGGCGTTTATTCATTGGCTGCATGTGGAGTTCAGTCATAGCAGCCGTGGCTGGCAGGGGGTCCGGGGGGTCCACCTGCCAGCATGGGTCTGCTCTGAGAGGGCTCAATGTGCTGCAGAAGGGATGGCTGGGGCATAAGGGTGCTTCAATGTGGGGCTAGCCAGCAGGCAGCCCCTACACTGAGGCACCCTTGTGCCCAGCCAGCTGGGTCAGCATCTACACATTCACTGCTGCACATGAAAAAACTCTACAACAACTTTTACAAATACTACTCTGCTACAGAGTTAATTAGTTTCCTGCAGCCTAATAGGGGTGCACATGTATATACTGAGACATTGAATGCAGGGCTAATTAGTCTGCTCCACAATAAATCTCTCATGTAGACGCACCCAAAATAGTTCAATATTTTAAGGGGAGGAAGAAAGGACAGTGGCAGCATAAAGACACTGGACTTCTGAAAAGGAGACTTTAGCAAACTGGGGTAACTGTTGGAAAGGAGTCCAGGGGAACTGGCTGTAATTAAAGGAGGCACTTTTACAGGTATAGGAGCAAGCTATCTTGATGCAACAAAAGAATGGAGGATGCAACATTAGACCAACCTGGCAAGACAGCAGTCTCTTCAGTAAGCTGAAACCCAAAAATTGAATCTATTCAAAAGTGGATAATCAGTCATAGTAGTGTCTGACTATTACACAGGTGCTCAGAAAAAAATTAGGAAGACCAAGGCATGATCTGTGATGCACCTGGCAAGGGATAGAAAAGGCAATAAAAAAGGATAAGAGGAACACCAAAAAAGTTGTAGATCCCTTATGGAATGCATAAAGCAATCTAGTTATGGATGATGCAGAGGAGGCAAGGATTTAATGCCTTTTATTCTTCAGGTTTCACAGATAGGGGCACCTACAGATGATGAGCCCTGTTGGCAGCAAAGATAAAACATCAAACAGCTTTCATGTCAGCAGGTCCAGATAGCACATACCCTAGAATAACAGAAAGAATCAGCTGAGGTAATTTCAAAGCCACTGGCTATGCTCTTTGAGAACTCACTGAGGTAGGGTGAGCTCCTGGATGACTAGAAAAAGGCAAATATAGTGCCCATCTTTAAAAAAGAGGAGGAGGATCTGGGGAATTACAGACCCCAAAAATTCTGACCCCAATACCTAGAAAGATCATGGAGCAGGTCCTCAAGGAACCTATTGTGAATCACCTAGAGAAAGGCAAGGTGATCAGAAACAGTCCAATATGGATTCACCAACAGCAAGTCATGCTTGACCAACCTAATTTCCTTCTATGATAAGGTGGATCATTATACTCAATGAGTCATGAATGTCTCAATGTCCTGTTGGGAGATGATGTTAAGTGTGGTCCCCCTGATGTTCACTATTCTATAATATCTTCATTAATTATTTGAATTATTTCTTCATTAATTATTAGAATCAAGTCCATGCTTTGCAAATCTGTGGATGGAATTACAGACGCTGGAGGGTGGGACCAGGATTCGGAATGTGCTGGATAGACTGGAGAACTGGTCCACAATCAACCAGATGAAGTTCAACAAGGACAAATGCAATGTCCTGTACTTGGGATCAAATAACTGCATGCCCAAATACATACTGGGAAATGAATGACTAGGTTGTAGTATTACAGAGAAGGATCTGGAGGTTACAGTAGACCATAAGCTGATTATGAGCCAGCAGTGTGCTTGTGTTGCAAAAAAGGTCAAAAGTATACTAGGCTGCATTAACAGAAGTGTCACTGGCAAATCAAGGCAAATAATTCTTCTCTTTTATTCAGCACTGGTGAGGCCTCACCTTGAGTACTGTGACCAGGTTTGGGCTTCACATTCCAAAAAGGATGTGGATAATTTTTTTTTAAAGTCAGTGGAGAGCAATAAAAATTATTAGAGGCCTGGGAACCATGACCTATGAGGAAAAGCTGAAAGAGCAAGGATTATTTTGTCTGGAGAAGAATAGACTTGCAAGAAGAATAGACCTGAATGGCAGAGGATTGAGAAGATGGGCTTTTCTCTTTGGTTGTAGAGAACAGGACTAGAAGTAAAGGCCTCAAGCTGCAGCAGAGGAAATTTAGGTTGGAGATTACGAGGAGCTACCATTCAATGAGGGTGGTTAAGCATTTGAACAAGCTACCTACAGAAGCTGTGGCATCTCCATCCCTGACGGGGTGGGTTGAACTTTCAAGAATGCGTTGGCTAGGATAGTTTAGTTAGAAATGGTCCTACTTTAAGTAGGTGTTGGATTAGATGAGTTTTTGAGGTCCCTACTTTCCTAGGATGCTATTATAACGGGCCATTAGATGCAGATGGAACTTCCTAAACAGAGCTTGTAAGTATGTATCTAGAAAGAAAATATTGAGCACCAAAGTGAAGAAACAATAAAAATCAACAGCTGGAAGCTGTAGCAGACCAATTCAAATTAGAATTTAAGTACAAAACCTTAATAGTGAAAAGGGATCCTATTTTTCTCTGTTTAAAAACAACAAATTCTCTGATAATCAAAAATTCTCTGATTAAAGCAGAAAAGTCTGAATTTTTCTGCAATTAAAATGAAATAACACTATAATGTGTGTGTATGTATGTATCAGTTGAAAACAATGTTTTATTGATATATTTAAAATGATACTGCAATTTGGAAGCCTACTAATTATAAAGTAATGTGGAATGAAGAGAGGGAGAAGAGATTGATATCATATATCTGGATGTTAAAAAAGCTTTTGATCTGGTGTCCCATGGCCTCCTCATGGAAAACTAGCCAACTGTGGCTTTGGCTACACCACAACCCGATCGCTGGGAAATTGGCTCCAAGGTCGGACCCAGAGAGTAGTGGTGGATGGTAGCAAATCATTATGGTGTGCTATGACCAGTGGTGTCCCCCAAGGCTCTGTCCTTGGACCAGTTCTCTTTAACATATTTATCAATGATGTGGACATTGGTGTCAGAAGTGCACTGGCTAAGTTTGCCGATGACACTAAGCTTTGGGGCATAGCGTCTACACATGCAGGCAAGCTAGTGATCCAGGCTCACTTGGATAAACTTAGTAAGTGGGAGGATACTAACCTGATGATGTTCAATACCAATAAATGTAAGGTATTACACCTCCCAGCATACTTATAGGCTCAGTAGTGCTACCACTGCTGAAAGAGAGTTAGGGTTCATGATTGATCACAAGATGAACATGAGCCACCAATGCAATGTCACAGCTGGCAAAGCAAGCCAAACTCTGTCTTGCATCCATAGATGCTTCTCAAACAAATCTCAGGATGTTGTCCTCCAGGCGTACTGGGCCTTGGTGAGGCTGCAGCTGGAGTACTGCATCCAATTCTGGGCTCTGCAAATCAAGAAGGATGTCGAGAACCTTGAGAGAGTCCAGAGGAGAGCCACGCGCATGATCAGAGGGCAAGAGAATATGTCTTATGAAGACAGGCTGAGAGCCATGAGGCTCTTCAGCCTGGAAAGGTGCAGGCTCAGTGGGGACCTGGTGGCTGCTTATAAGTACATAAGGGGTGTGCATCAGCATCTGGGATAACATCTGTTCACCAAAGTGCTCCAAGGAAAAACAAGGACCAATTGTCATTAACTCCTCCAAAACTGTTTTAGGCTTGACATAAGAAAAAAATTCTTTATGGTTCAAACCCCCAAGACCTGGAATAGACTCCCTCCAGAAGTGGTGCAGGCATCTACTCTGGATTCTTTCAAGAAACGTCTGGATGTATATCTTGCTGGGATCCTTTGACCCTAGCTGACTTCCTGCCCCTAGGGCAGGATGCTGGACTTGATCTTCAAGGTCCCTTCCAGCCCTAATGTCTATGACACTATGAATGATGGAGTGCCTCAATCATTATAAGATACATAAGATACATTCTAAATGCCTATATATTTAGGCATTTTATTTTAGTTTTTTATCCTAGAAAATCAGATTCCCTCTGCCCCCTTCATTCACCAGGATACAGGTTCAGCTGCAAATAGCCCCCCACCCTGCTTTGTGGCACTAAGCAGCCCTGATATGCCGGTTTCCTGACCCTGCTCATGCTGTTGCCCCTCAGTCCCAGCCCATAGCCCCAGCCCCCGAGCCCTGCCGATGCCCCTCACTTCCAATCCACAGCCCTATGGCCCTACCACTGCCTGGCCCTGCCAGTGTCCCCTTACTCCTGATCAGCAGCCCCCCCTAGCCCTGCTTGTATCACTCAATCCCAGCCTGCAGCCCATCACCCCCAAGGTGCTCCTCACTCCCAGCTCACAGCCCCTGGACCTGCTGGTGCCCCACAGCTCCCACCCTACTAGCGCCCCTCACTCACGACCTGCAGCCCTCTACCTACCCCAGCCCTGCAAGGGGGGCCACCAGGGCCAGGGCCTGCAGCCCCCTGAGCCCCACCCCCTTCCCTGCAGTGCTTGAGCCTCGGGAGGGCAGATGTGGGCTGCCTGCTGCAGACTCAGGGCTCCCCACCCTGCTCCAGCAGTGCAGGCAAACACAGTACTACTGCCAGGAGCCATACATCAGCCTGCAAGGGAAAAGCCAGAGTTTCCTACATTTTTCTCCTTTAAAGGAGAATCCATTTTTAAAACTTTGTTCGTGACCCTTTCATTTATTCTTGTGACCCACAGGTGGAGAAACGCTGTGCTGGAGTATATACTTTCATCAAACATATATTACTTGTTTCTGAAATTAAATGGCCTATGAGATAGAGCAGGGATAGCCAACCTGGGGCATAGGCTCCATAAGTGGCATGGAAGCTCTGTGTGTGGCACGTGGTGGACTGAGAAAGAGACAGGCAGTACAGTGGCAGCAGGGGTAGGAAGCAGAAAGCACAGCATCTGATCAATCAGTGAACACACAGCAGAAAGCGGAGCAACAGCTTGGTCAGGGAGCACAGGGCAGGAAGCAGAAAGTTGGGCAGTAGATTGGGTAAGGGAAAAGGATCAGGGTGACACTCAGGGAGGGTGGGAGGTAATTTGTAACACACCTGCCAAAAAGGCTGGCCACCATTGAGATGGAGAATGGCATACTTTATGATCTAATGGTCCCTTTAGACTCTAACACCTATACATCTGTGAAAAATCTTAAAAGGTGCACAGAAAAGCATATGGATAACTCTTCTGTGTTAGTTTAAAGTGGAAATAATTGGAGTATCTTTTACGTATGGTGGAAATGTTAAGAGCTTCCAGATATTTCTACCTTGTAAAGAAGAACTTTGGAGAAATAGAATAGAGGCAGTTGTAGGGGAATGGGGGTAAATAGAATAGAGGCAGTTGTAGGGGAATGGAGTTAAACAGAAGGAAAAAAAAATAATGTGGCTCTGTGCACAGCCAAACACCTCACTGAACTTGCAACTCTAAGGCTAAATTCCACCCTATTTAATTAGATAAGCTGCCTCTGCCTAAAATCAGTTCACCTGCTTTCCTGAATCTAGTCAACAGGATTTGGTCCTTATGTGAACTTTTCAACAGATCCAGGTCTGAAAAGACAAAAATTCCAGGTGAATCAGTTACAGGTTACATCTTTGATACTTGATTGAACTGACATAAGAAATCTAGGAGGTCAAGACACTATTGTAATAGCAAGCCTTTAACATAACAGCAGAGATTAAAGAGAAGTCCAGTCACTCAACTCCCAATCAATAATAAAGCAGTTCTCATTTTTCCAACAGTCAGATTGGTTTTCTGCCTCTGTCATGAATGAAAACCGTCTGTTCAG
>NW_005841942.1:2336213-2359024 GCF_000455745.1 Alligator sinensis
GCACCACACAGCCAGCCCCAGACCAACATGTATCACATTCTTTCATCAGGTCTAGAAGGGTCTTTATAAACTCATTTTGTTTAGTGAATAAACAGCTCAAGCCTAATGAAAAAAATACCTGCTCCATCAAAAGCCAAGTTACTGGGTTTCATGTTATATTTGTTTGTTGTCTTCACTCTCCACTTCCTTGCCCCCATGCAGTGATTGATAAACCTTGGTCTATTACAGTTGGCAAGGCCCAGAAAAATTGGGATAATACCAGTGGTCAACAAGCCAGTCTATACAGAAAAACACTGCTGATAAGATAAACAGCTTGTGATATACTTAATTACAATATTTCATACTCATTTAGCCATCTCCACATCACAGCACTAACAAAGTGGATTTCAAACAGGAAATAAGACTCCTTCCCAGAAGCCCAGAGGGCTAATTATAAAATAGCAACCTACTTTTTTTGTAGCAAACGTATTTTTTTCCAACAGAATTTATTGAGCTCATTACCGAGCTGCTTATGAAGTGATTTGAAATGAGGCAACATTAAAGCATTCTGAAAATCCCTTGTACTTAGTCATCTTGACACTTTGTTTGAACTTGGAGCATTAATATGAAATAACTGTAACAGCCCCATATTTCTGATTCCTTTGTCTGACAGCATATTTAAAAGCTAAAAGACAATATGATCAAGCTTTTTTAATCAGCAGAGTAATTTGTAGAAGTGTCTCAAGTATTCTTAACTTTGAAAAGACCAAAGGGGCATGACTGTGAGAAACAAAACTGGTACAGTTCATGTCAGCTTGGAGTAACAAGGCAATGTTAAACTAGCAATACTAGCACTGCTGGCACTATTTTTTAGGGCTGAAAACTGAAAGATACACATCAAAGCCTCCAAAGGACTTCCTATACTGTACCTTATTAGCCTGGTTTTACCTTCTGTAATCACATTATACAATATGCATCAGCAGATTAACCTACCAGGACCATCAGAGGGGCCACCCTAAATATATTTGAAGCGCAGACTGTGAAGGTTTCAAAGTAAAACATATCAGTAAAGAGGACTAGTAAAGCCTATCATGTATTCAAGGGAAATCTGTGATCACTTTGCTTTTCATCACTTTTCCCTTCATTTTTTGAACTAATAATTAGAGCCAATGGAAATGCTTCTATTAAAATAAAAGGTCTAACGTAATTCCTTGCTCCAGCTAAATTCTTATGTTCTGCCCACCATATTACAAGGCTCCTCAAAGGAAAGGGGAAATAATTTGTAAGAGAACAAATATGCACTGGGAATATAAGCACCAAATGATGAAGTATGGTCTACCCAGAAGAAGAATTCTTCAAGATTTACCAGTTTTGCAGCAAACAGGAATTACATTCCAGACAGTTCTTGTGCTCCCCTTGTACACAGGGGATGAGGAAGTCATAGAAAATCCCCTTTTCCTTCCATAATTCTGCTCAGGACAGGGCCAAATACCCACTCCCACTTGCTCCTCTTCCAATACTAGAAGCCTGAAAGGGAATAATGAAGTGTATGAATGGAAGGCTTATGTCAGCCCTGTCTGTCCCAAGCAGCAGAACTATCTGGGAATACAAAGGAAGAATTTTGACTCTGAGAGCTCCAACTTTCAGTCTGTGATGGCTGCTAGTACGATGTAACCCTAAGTCAATAAAAAGATATGCAGATAATTCTTTTGTAGGCTCCAGATTTGTGATATCTCATAAATTTAGTGAATTGTTACTTAGGTAGGACACTTCCAAGGTTCCAAGGATTTCCCATGTGGTTATAGAGAAATATTATTGGACACCACTTTTGTTGGAACTGTGCAGAGACTGAAGAAAGGTCTCTGCCTCAAAGGGCACACAGTCTAAAAGATTAGATGGAACAGGTACATAAGATAAGCAAATCAGGATGAATAAAGGGAAATAGGTGATAAAATCTAAGAGGAACACAGTTCCTCTCTGGTGTATAATAGTAATAAAAACTCCCCCCGTCTTAGCTACAATCAGTAGTTTGTAGTTGTTTCTATTCTTTATGAAATGTTGATGACATGGACCTCTACTGGCACACACGCCCTGGTACAATAGTTTTATACCACTGACAATTACACTGGATCAGGAACAGACAGAGTGCAGCTATCCTACGCTACCTCACAGAATAGGTGTCTTGCCATTAGCTGCCAAGGGAGCAGGTAACATCCTGTTTGCCTTTAGGAGACTGGTGCCCTGAGATAGACACAGACAGGTCAAACCTAAACCTGTGTAGGTTATACCAATATAGTTTTACCCTGACACTTCAGGGTACATCAATTTTTTACTGGCAAAATTATCCCAGTTTAGGAATTTGCATCAATCATCTGTCCGCTACTTTTTTTTTTTTTTTTACAGTAGGTTGTCAGGTTTGTCAAGCACAGCCTTTATTTTTTTAAGGCACGCTTGTTTCTCAAGCAACAGCATAAAACATAAACATAGTTCATAAGGGGTTAGCTCATGCTCTACGGTCCTTTCTCTGACCCTGAGAAGGCAACTGCAGCTCTATGATGCTCTCTCATCCCTGCAGTCTTCTTTCTCCCTTTCTGGAGTGAGTTCCCTGTCTGGACACTGCTGCTTCTAGCCTCGCAGAAGAGAGTACCTTGGCTCAGTGTTGCAGCTTATAGCCTGGTAGCTCTTGCACTCACTTTTTCCCTTGCTGTGTCTGTCTGTCTGTCCTTAGCTAGCTCCCACCAGCTTCCTCCCCTGGGAGTTTTAACTTTCTCTGGGCCAGCCAACTGTCCTCCTCAGGTAGCCCAGTCCTCCTAGACAGGCTTGCAAGTACTTGCTTACCATCTGCAGCGCATTTCAGCCCCTGCAAACATGCTGATATAACACACTAATATAAAAAATTCATAGAGGAATGACTTGAAGGAGAACTGAATGGTATCTTTATCAATTTGTTTGGGAGCTTTGAAGATGTTTCAAATTCACCCCCTTCCAAGCCTCGTTCAGTTTCCATGTCTACTTAGATGCTGTGATTGTAAGGAAACCATTTGACATCAGCTTACAAGGACACAAAATAACCTACAAAAGGATATAATGGAACACTCAAGTGTCATCAGAGAATCAACCATCACTTTACATAACCAAAAACCATCAGTTGTTCAGTGGCCTGCATGAGAGATACTTACTGGTCTCGGTCCATCTTTGTGTGATTGGGTGTCCACGTCACAAAGAAGAAATCAAGTTAGCACTAACTGTGTATCTACCTGTACTATTAAGGCAACATGATAAACTCTGGCACAGTTCGTGCTGGAGTTGGCTGCTCCCAGGAACAGTATCTGCACATGTGCCTGGGGCAGCAGCACTTTGATCCAGAATGGAGTAGTCCCATGCTGATACGGAGTCTGGGGGGTCATTACTGAGCTCCAAGTGTCAGCCTCAAGTGCCAGAGGGACTGGCTGGGACATGAGAGTGCAACAGTGCGGGGCTAGGTGGCAGACAGCCCCTGCTCTGTAGCACCATTGCACCCCAGCCAGCCCCTGTCACCATCTACACATGCGTTCCAGCGGAGTAAATTACTCTGCCATAGGACAGTACTGTCCCTGACAGTACTATCTTACAGCAGAGATCATTTACTACACCCTAATACCAGTGCATGTGTTGACTGTGACACTCTACTGCATAGCTAATTAGTCAACTCCACAATAAAGTGAACGGGTAGATGCACTTACTAATACTTCGTTTGGAACACTGAACACTTGGCACCATATTTCTAGAAAGTACGTCTCTGTATTTTTAATTTTTTTTTGAAGCAGCAAGATGGGGCAATGTCAAGAAACTTGCCTTGTTGTGCCTGTGCACAAACTGTGTTGTGCTTATTCTGTGGAAAAACAGAGGTTTCAGCCCTCAAGGCTACCTATCTAGCTCTTTACAGTCACCTGAAGAATATTCAAATAAATGGAGGATGTTTTTCTTCATCGCTCAAGAAAAGCGCATACACTGTTTTCACCCTGGGCAATATTATATTGCTTTTGCCCTCCAACCAAGTACCTATTTATATAATAGTTCATTTTACTCATTTTTACATTTGGTTTTGTGTAAGGGCAAAAAACAAAAGTGAAAATGAGCTATTATATAAATAGATGCTTGCTTGGAGGGCAAAAGCAATATAGTATTGCTCAAGGTTAAAATGGTTCCATCAATTTACAGAGTACAAGGAAATAATTTTATCCTGAAGCAATATTTTTATCTGCTGGTTTTCCAGAAGAAAGTCACAAATATGTTTCATTATTCCTCTTGGATTTTTTTCCCCCATAAACTAAAGTCATATTTAGGACAACATTGGCTACACCGGTGAGTTTGTTTTGTTGCTGAAAGGGTTTTAAATAGCTGTCCAGCTCTTTTTACCAGTAGCAAGGACCTGAGGAGGCAACTGGCTCCTTTTGCAGTTGGCTCTAAAGTTATGTTTACGTACAATAAACTCATTGTCCCTAAGCAGTGAACCAAGCCTATGGTCATTCTTTCTATAACATCAAAAGTCTTCTAGAAAAACTACACACTAGCTGCAGCAAGAACAGTAGTATAAATAACACTACAACAGCTGCAGTAACAACACACACAAAAAAGCAGCCTCTATACCAGCAGTTCCCAAACTGTCGCAACATCAGTGGATATGGGGTCCCCGGGATTGGGGGCTGTGTGTTGGAAGAGTAGGGCCATGCTGAGGAAAGGAGGTCATAAACAGGGTCATGCTGAGGAAACGGGGTCATAAACGGGGTCATGCTGAGGAAAAGTTTGGGAGGCACTGCTCTATACCCTAAACAAGCTGGGCAAAGAAGCTAGCTATCCAGGACAAAATCCTATTTCACTTTATGTGCCCAAATGGCAATTATCCAGTTGTGCAGCTGCAATTTTTGGCACATAGGCATCAATTTTATGCAAACTTTTCATTTTTTGGAAATACTGCACCCCACCCAGAGCTCTTTTTTTCCCCCCCCATAAATCAGCTGTTTTACCTGTACATTTTTAAAGGCTAAGCCCCAGATTTTGAATCCCTGTCACTTTTCAGTCTTACAACACTTAGGAAGTTAAGAACGTCAGTTGCCTGGACTTTCCCTCCCATACTCCCACTTACCTGCATGTCGATTCTAACCATGGAAGTACACTGGTGAAGGCAATTCGGGGGCAGCTTATAAGAGCTGCTCTTAAGCACACTGGAAAACAAGGTCTTGAGAATAGTTGCAGAGAGTTGATCCAGAGGGATCCTTACTGTATTTCATGTTTGGAGCACGTCTGTGAGAGGGATGGCCAAAATACGCTTGAGAACAGCCCATGCTGGAGCACTCTCCTGCCTCTGGGGTGGAGACATGCCTCAGTCTTCTCAAAAGTTATATGAAGCTAGGTTGTGAAAGTTAGTTGAGTGCCCAAAGTTGCAAGCAGGCACCTAATATGATTTTTAAAATGCCTAAGCATCTAACTCCTATTGCAATCACACTTCTTCCAGCTCCTGACCAATGTAACTATACTAAGATTATATACCTCAAAATGAGACACGTTCCTTAGTCAGGGTTTGGCATGCTGAATGGAACAATGCTAATAAAAAAATTAAATATCTCAGCCTAAGTATCTGACTGCAGTGGTAACTGTTGCCACAGTAACTTGTAAGCAAACCATTTCTGGAACTGGGTGCAAAGCGTCATGGTTTTGGAATCAACAGAGCTGAGCAAAAGTGTTTGTGAAGGAGCAATGAAAGGCACTGCAGTCTGGTTATTTAAAATCAGCTGATCTTTTTCTAGTTAAACATTTTATAAAACCTTTTTCAGCTCAGAAAAATGGCTCAGGAAAATAACTCCCCAGCTGTTTTTTACTGATAACTGGAAGAACTAGGAGAAAACTGTAGCTGCATCCTCCAGGAATTCCTGACTACTAGTCAAAGGAACATTTTATATTTCAAGACTATAAGAAAACTCTTTTTAACAATATTGTAATCCACGCATGAAGATGCATTTCACATATGTTCAATAGCTATGGATATTGAATATGCATGATATTTGTCATGCAGCTGTTACAGATAGTTGATGTGAATCTAGAGAAGTGTATAATCTTAAGAAAATTCTATCTAAAGAGCAGATATGCAGAGCTGTTGAAATCAGGTAAAAATATTATTCTATCCTCTGTAGACCTACTTAACATGAGAGACTGGGTCCATTAGAATATTGCCCTAGGTCTTAAAGTTTCCTCTACCTGTGGCTAAGAGTATTCTTCTACAAAACTTTTGCTTGAAACCCATAGACGGGAAAATGCTGTTGTGCATCCCCCTTGTGCCACTTTTCTGCTCAACTGATGACTAGTTAGACAGCCAGCAACAAATTTCTCCTCTTAACATCCTATTTAAGGTTCTCCTCACATTGAAAGATGGGAATGGCGCTCTAAGTGGAGTGCCTGGAGGGGAAAGATACCACTACGGAACAGGTACAGCAGGCTGAAAAGCAAGCTCAACCCAGGGCTGGGAAGTATCTCTTACAAACCTGTCCCTTACTGTGCAAGGAACAGTACAGGTGGGGGCTACTATGTATCATGAAACCAGAAAAGGAAACCTAGGCCTCTAACCTAGAACTTGATGATCCTAGAGGTCAAGATAGTTTGGGTTCCTGTGTGAAATGCTGTGTAATATCACATTCTATTCTCTTTGAAACGAACATTCACTATTGTTCTGTCTTCACTAACAGAGGTATTGAAACACATCTGTGTATTTAAGTGAGTCCTTGGTAAACTCCAGCATCTCTAAAGCCTGTGAATGGTTAGCCACTCTAAGGTAAATAGCCAGCCTATAAAAGAAACAAGGCATAGTGATAGAGCAGGTAAGACAGAGCAGTTACTCTTTGCTATGGTTCTAACCTACTTTGGAGTATCTGGTCATCCAGGCTGGAAAGACAAAAGGTGGCCAGATGTTGTGGTAGCAACACTCCTTTGTGTGACTATAGAAATTGTCATGTCTTAACCATCAAACCTAATATGTTATAAGGCTTGTATGGAACCAGGACTACAAGAAGAAAAAAAAAAAGATTTTGCAGCATCTCTTAAAAATAGTCAGATTCTGAATTGCCTACACTCTTCTGAATGTTCATTGTCTATCTAGTCCCTGCTTAATCAAGACTGATTTGTATGCAGGTTTCATTCATTTTGCCTTGGGCTTTGTGATCTGCATTGTCACAGAGAAACACAGCTGTCTCAGTGCTTCACTGAATGAAATTCAGTCTTTAATGAAGCTGGGGCTTGATCCAACAATTGCTTTAGAGATTAATACCGAGATCCTAAACTTGCATCTGAGTCCAGAGGCAACACTTGAAAAAGGGCCCACTATAGTGACTGGTGCTTGTGCAGCTGAATTTAACTCAGGCAAACACAAAACCACACCTATGAAGTCACATAGTTGCATTTTTGGACAAACCAAATTTTATCCAGAAGTGAATACCAACTATCAAGTGAATGCTTCCAGAAGGAAGCATAAACAATACCGCATGACTTACTAACAAATCAAAGTTTTCTAACACAACCTATACAGTGAAAGATTTGTGTCAGGTAAAAGAAGCCAGAGTTTAATCCAGAGAGATTAAAGAGTCACAACGCATCATAAAATAGTTCTGAATATAGAATACATTTAACAAAATCATAAATGATGATTTAAACAGGAAAAAGAGGCTTAATATATTGGACAGATTATTCTGTGTGAATTGCTTCAATCTAAAACTTAGTTTGATCCCTTAATTTTAAAAAAATCCATGTGGTAAAAGCCATAGTTCTACAATTTTAATTTACTTTTTCTGTCTGCTGTGTAAGAACTTAAAACTTTTCTATTTTTAATTATTGCAATTAGTAAAATTGCCTTTAACTCATGTATTACCTGTTTATCCTAAAAGGAAAGAACTGATTCTTGCTTCCTCAAACTGTCTCATACACTTTTCACCTCACTTATTGTATTTCCTCAATATCTTCTTGAACTAGATTCTTCTTCAAAGCCAGTTCTCTGAATGGTTAATTGACAACCAGATGTGACTAATTAATTAGGCATCAGCCTGCCAGTGGAGTTGAAAAGCTTCCACAGTTGCTATACTTTCATAGTTGCAAAAGTTGCTTTCCAATGAATTTTTAGAATGCTTCCTCTCTTCTAAACTTAGAACAGCTTGTTTGCAGTGCTGAAGTTAAGGGTCTGCCAGCTTTTCCATTATAAAACCCATTTTTGAGCCTCGATAGCTTTGGAGCATCTGAAATAATTTGCATCAGGTTGAAACAGTAGCCTACTGTTTCTTTTCCCAGATGTGACAGTAGACAAAAATATTGTTTTACATATGTGCAACTTTAAAAAAAATGCTTTTTATTCTAGAAAGAGCTCTTGCTATCTATGATGTTCATTGGCTTAGTATTTTACTCACTGCATCCATAAAAGGGGAAAAGTGCAGTAGCCTTGAATCGACCTTGACAGGCTTAGAAAGTGGGTGGATAAAAACCTGATGACATTCAATACGGAAAAATGCAAGGTACTTCACCTTGAGAAAAAAAGCCCAAATCACACTTCTAGGCTTGGCAGTACTACACTCACTAGCACCATGGCCAAAAGGGAATTGTGCGTCATGACTGAGCACAAGATGAACATGAGCCACCAATGCGATGTCGCAGCTGGTAAAGTGAGCAAAACTCTGACTTGCATCAATAGATGCTTCTCAAGCAAATCTCAGGATGTCATCCTCCCACTGTACTCGACCTTGGTGAGGCCACAGCTGGAGTACTGCGTCCAATTCTGGGCTCCACAATTTTAGAAGGATGCGGAGAAGCTTGAAAGAGTCCAGAGGAGAGCCACGTGCATGATCAGAGGGCAAGAGAACAGGCCTTATGAAGACAGGCTGAGAGCCATGAGGCTCTTCAGCCTGGAAAAGCGCAGGCTCAGTGGGGACCTGGTGGCTGCTTATAAGTACATAAGGGGTGTGCATCAGCATCTGGGATAACATCTGTTCACCAAAGTGCTCCAAGGAAAAACAAGGACCAATGGTCATTAACTCCTCCAAAACTGTTTTAGGCTTGACATAAGAAAAAAATTCTTTATGGTTCAAACCCCCAAGACCTGGAATAGACTCCCTCCAGAAGTGGTGCAGGCATCTACTCTGGATTCCTTCAAGAAACGTCTGGATGTTTATCTTGCTGGGATCCTTTGACCCTAGCTGACTTCCTGCCCCTAGGGCAGGACGCTGGACTTGATCTTCAAGGTCCCTTCCAGCCCTAATGTCTATGACACTATGAATGATGGAGTGCCTCAATCATTATAAGATACATAAGATACATTCTAAATGCCTATATATTTAGGCATTTTATTTTAGTTTTTTATCCTAGAAAATCAGATTCCCTCTGCCCCCTTCATTCACCAGGATACAGGTTCAGCTGCAAATAGCCCCCCACCCTGCTTTGTGGCACTAAGCAGCCCTGATATGCCGGTTTCCTGACCCTGCTCATGCTGTTGCCCCTCAGTCCCAGCCCATAGCCCCAGCCCCCGAGCCCTGCCGATGCCCCTCACTTCCAACCCACAGCCCTATGGCCCTACCGCTGCCTGGCCCTGCCAGTGCCCCCTTACTCCTGATCAGTAGCCCCGCCTAGCCCTGCCTGTATCACTCAATCCCAGCCTGCAGCCCACCACCCCCAAGGTGCTCCTCACTCCCAGCCCACAGCACCTGGACCTGCTGGTGCCCCACAGCTCCCACCCTTCTAGAGCCCCTCACTCATGACCTGCAGCCCTCTACCCACCCCAGCCCTGCAAGGGGGGCCACCAGGTGCCATGGGACTCTTCAGCCTGAAAAAGTGCAGACTCAGGGGTGATCTGGTGTCAGCCTATAAGTATATAAGGGGTGTGCATCAGGATCTGGGGGAATGCCTGTTTACCAGAGTGCCCCAAGGGATGACCAGGTCCAATTATCACAAACTCCTCCAAGACCCTTTTAGGTTGGACGTAAGGAAAAACTTCACTGTCCGAGCCCCCAAGACCTGGAATAGACTGCCTCCAGAGGTAGCACCTACTCTGGACTCTTTTAAGAAATGTCTGGATGCTTATCTTGCTGGGATCCTTTGACCCTAGCTGACTTCCTGCCCCTGGGGTAGGGGGCTGGACTCGATGATCTTCCGAGGTCACTTCCAGCCCTAATGTCTATGAATCTAGGAATCAGATGATGAACTTTGACAGGCAGTTATTTTACATGAGTGAAAACTGTTCCATTACTTGTCCTCCTGCTTTTGTTTCACATGAGTGAAACAGGCATCATAGGAGAACTTTTAAAAAGTATTAATTGAGGCTGGCTGCCTTGGAGTAATACTCTCATGCAGATCACTAGATGGACAAATAATCTAGGACATTTATCTGGCTCAACATTATCAACTAACAAGAAAAGTTGTTTTGTTTTGTTTTGTTTTGTTTGAATGGCAATTATTTATTGATAAATATGACCAAAGAATATAAGTGAATTCTGATAAAACTAGTAGGCTAGTCTTACATTGTAAGGCCCTGATCCACTGCATCATTCACACATGTATCCACCTCTAATCTTGGGATCTACTTATGTTCCTAATTTAAGTACATGCTTAAGTGATTAGCTAGATCAGGGCCACACAGACTGATCCAAAACCCATTGAAACCAATCTCCCACTGATTTCACAGGCACCGGCTCTTTCGACATTTAAGCTAAATATACACAGATAAAAACCCTAAGTCTGAATGGATTCAATCTTCACAGGTTAGTCTAAACTGTGTGGATTGAACCAATAAACAAGTGAACAGACGTTCACTTTTGATTCCAGAAACGCACCCACGTGCCTGCAGTATCCCAGGCCAGAAGCTTGGTGGAGGGGGTCGTGTGCTAGAACATGCCTCCCTGCTCTGCTGGAACAGACAGCTGGGGCAAGGCTAGCTCATCCATCCTGTGAGGGGGGGATTGTGAGGGAAGGTGCAAAGCATCCTGGGATGCTGGTGGATTATGAGTTAACTTGAATCTGGAGGGGATCTGGGATAGAAGTTTAACAAACAAGTTTAACCTAAATCAGTTAAGTCTGATGCTACATCCATCAAGATTTATCTTAAACTGTTTTCAGCCATTTTGAAAGTGGTTTATGTGCACTGAACTTCTGTTGTAATACAGATTTGAAATGGCTTCCAATCACTTATGCCGGTTTATGTATAATTTCTGTCCCTAGCCTGATGGACATAAACATCTTTACACATAGGAGTGATCCCACTGATTTCAAAGAATATTGTGAATATATGCAAACTTCATTACATAGCTAAATTCATGCTGAAGTATTTGTTAGCCATAAGGAATATACCAAAAGGAACAGTCAATTTCATAGTCATGTACGCAGGGATTCTTTTTTTGTGGGGGAAAACCCCCACTTGTTACATTTCTCAATATACTTCACTGCTGGCACACTGTGAGAAATCTGAAATACATTCCCATATCACTGGAATGTTGTCTGATTCCTATTGTTTTCTGTTTGTTCAACATCATCCATAAGAATGCCATACAAGAGATATATCATTGAATCCAAGGCAAATTTTTCATTCTGCTATGTTTTTTCATTCACTATTTATCAGGCTGCCTCCCAGTACTTCTACTCTTTGCTGTTTTACACAGTTCCATAGTGCAGTGAGTGTCGACCTTTCTCAGTACCAGTCCCCTTCTCCTTATCCAAGATTTGCTTAAATCTAGCTAGGACACTGGTCTAATTTAACAGCAGGAAAAGGACAGCTTTATGCAACTCCTTGGCACCTCTTCATGATCCTTTTGGAGTCGTGACCTCCAGGATGAGAAGCTCTGCCACAGTATAAAGATTCAGTCAGCATTTTCTCTATTACGCTGCCAGTGTTTGTTGATCTCTGTTACGCATTTCAGTTTCAGTTTATTTGGAGACCAGTAAAAATCATGAATCCAAACTGTTGCAAAAATAGATGTCAAGGGAGAGGGTGGGAGTGAGTTTTACAGTTTTCTTTAAACCTGTGGTTCATGTCGCTTTCCTGAACAGTGGGGAAAGATTGCTCTGAATACAAAGGCAGTTTTCACTTGCATAAATCCCGGATTTTTTCACTTTTTCATAAATGTGTGTGAACATGTTTGCACTGTTCTTATATGTGAACCATTTTAGAGCTTCCTGAACATATGCTTAAGGATTCAAAATGGCAAACAGTTCCAGTACAGAGATTACAAGCAATAGGAGACATGGGCTTTTCTTTCTGTCCAACCCACTCATCACAGATCATTTACTCCATGTTTTTGGTGCCTATCTGTAACATGGGCAACATTATAAGTTTTTTGCTTGAAAAGATCATAAACCCAGCTCTACCCACAAAGCCCCCTGTCTGGACAAAGCTATGGTAACAGAAAAGTGCTTCTCACAACCTAGTCTAAGGAGCTGGCATTGTAAAAGTTACAGTAAATCTCTTCTTACCATTATATACTATGTCTCTACCAGGGGCTCTGTCATAGCTATGCTGGCAAAATTGTGGCACATATGAGCCCTCAACTTGGCCTTCGAAACACCTAAAGGATGTTGCAACTAGAGATTTATTTTGGTCTTGCTGCATGAGACAGAAAACTCAGGAGGTTCTTAAGTTTAGGGTGGTGCCTCCATTTTGGATCAAAGTCCCCTACCTACCTACACTGGGACTTCTCAGCAAGCACAAAAGGGATACATTATGCTTAAAGGCATGTAGTTTAATTATCCAGATACCTCACCTAGGTTCTGTTTTTATCTAATTTGGTGCTGGAGAGGCACCAAAATCCCTAGGGGACTCCAAGTCCATTTAGCATGCTTCAAGTACGCCTGACTTCCACTGACAGTATTGAGTTCACTTCAGAAAGGTAGTGTACACTTTTGTTCAATATTCTAATGGTTAGAGCATTTGCCAAGAAAGTGGGAGACAGGGTTATAGAATCATAGAAAATTAGAGTTGGAAGGGACCTCAGGAGATCATCTAGGCGAACCCCCTGCTCAAAGCAGGGCCATCCACAACTAGATCAGCCCGGCCAGGGCTTTGTCAAGCCAGGCCTTAAAAACCCCTAAAGATAGAAATTCCACCACCATTCTCGGTAACCCCATTCCAGTGCTTTACCGTCCCCCTCCCCCAGGTAAGAAAGTTTTTCCTAATATCTAACCTAAACCTCCCTTGCTGCAACTTGAGACCATCGCTCCTTGTTCTGTCATCTGAGACCACTAAGAACAGTCTAGCTCCATCCTCTCTGGAGCCGCCTTCAGGTAGTTAAAGGCTGCTATCAAAGCCCCTCTCAGTCTTCTCTTCTGAAGACTAAATAAAACCAGTTTCCCTCCGCCTCTTTTTATAAGTCATGTCCCCCAGCCCCTTCACCTTTTTCATTGCCTTCTGCTAGATTCTCTCCAATTTGTCTACAGCTTTCTGTAGTGGGGGGCCCAAAACTGAACACAGTACTCCAGATGTGGCCTCATCCATGCAGAATGGAGCAGAATAATTATTTCCCTCAGTCTGCTGGAAACACTCCTACTAATGCAGCCCAGTACGCTGTTAGCCTTCTTGGCAACAAGGGCACACTGCTGGCTCATCCATCTTATTGCCCACTGAAACCCGCAGGTCCTTTTCTGTAGAGTTGCTGCTTAGCCAGTCATTCCCCAGGCTCTAGCAGTGCATGGGATTCTTCCATCCTAAGTGCAGAACTTTGTACTTGCCCTTACTGAACCTCATGATGATTCTTTTGGCCCAATTTGTCTAGGTCACTCTGAATCCTAGCCCTACACTCCAGTGTATCTATTACACCCCCCAGCTTGGTGTCATCCACAAACTTGCTCAGGATTCACTCCATCCCATCTTCCAGATTGTTAATGAAGATGTTGAATAAAACCAGCCCCAGGACTGACCCTTGTGGTACTCCACTTGATACCAGCTGCCAACTAGACATAGAGCCATTGGTTACTACCTCTTGAGCTCGACAATCCAGACAGCTTTCTATCCACCTTACTGTCCATTCATCCAACCCATACTTCCTCAGTTTGCTTACAGTAATGCTGGGGAGATGGTATCAAAAGCACTGCTAAAGTCAAGATATATTACATACACTGCTTTTCCCCACATCCACAGAGCCAGTTATTTCATCATAGAAGGTAATCAGGTTGGTCAAGCATGGGAAGATTCAAACCCACATAAGTTTCTTCCTCAGGCAGTGCCATACACACTAGCAATAAAGTACATGATGGTACCTTCACAGAGTCATGGAATTATAAGGTAGAATGGATTTTCAGGGCATTTATACATGTGCTCTAGGAGCATGTTTAATTACAGCAGCTCTGAGAGGCACTCCAATTAAAGTGCCCAGAGTGTCTTGTCTATTGGCATCCCCATTCTTCAAAATGGTGGCAGGGGCACTTTATCTAAAGCTCATTGAATGAGCTTTAGATAAAGCAACCCCGTCACCATTTTGATGCACTGGGATGCTGATACAACAAGGCACAGGAGGCTGCTGGAGCGCAGTAATTGCCACACTCCAGCAGCCTGCTCTGATGTGCTGGAATTCCAATGCATCAGAGCAGCCTCCCTACTCATGTATAGGCACCCTCAGACATCATCTCATCCATTCCCCTGTGTAAGTGCAGGATTTGCTGTTCCTAAACTATCCCAAACAGATGCCTACCAGCCTCTTCTTGAAAACCTTCAGTGAAAGAGAGATCATTCTTTATCAAATAAATTTGTTCCACTGTCCTACTGGCCTAAGACTTGTTCTATATCTGCTTCCTGGGCCTTAAAATCATTGTCATGTGTCTAGCCACTTTTCATCCTTGGTGTTGAAGCTGATCTTTCGGTCAGTCAAGAATACAAAATCAATCAAGAGGCAGCATTACTTTGTTTAGGTCATTTGGCTAAGGAGGAAATCCTGGTTTCTGGGTCCCAGGGTTGTTTCTTTGCTCTTTTTGTTTTAATAGGTGTGTAATGTAAAATGCAAGAGCAGGAACCAGGGCTCCCTAATCCCAGGACAGCCCATAACTAGTAAGCTAGAGAGTCATATTCTCCCATATGTGTTCCCAGGACTCTTAGTAGATGCTTAAAACAGATTGTTTGGGCACCTGACCCCAGTCATATTAGAGCAGAAGCATTTTCAGAGGCATATAAGCATACACATTGACTGTATAGGAAACCTAGGAACATAAAGCAAGTCGAAGTGAACTGCTCTTTGAGCTAAGGACTTATCTTGTTGCTGTGGGGGCCCCTAAATGTAGGATCTGGCCCTCTGAAATTGACAGATGTAATGTTTTGTAGAAGTGCTGAGTATTGCTATTTTTATTCATTTAGGTGGGGATTTAGACATGTTTCCTGATGTGCAGTGATCAGAAAGCAACTGCATTTCATTAATATGCCTGACCCCAAATGATGTTTCCTTGAAATGTTCCACATCAGTAACAGTTTTCAGTGACTATAAAATATTCCTTCCTGTTCCCTCTTGTCACCACCTTGAAACAACTGTGTACAATGTGTCTTGAGGAGGATAATGTGGATTAGCAGACTCCATAGGCCAGATTCTAACCTTTAAAGCACGGGTGGAAATATGCTGATTTCAGTGCTACCTCATCAGATTTACACTTGTGGTCTGAACAGTAACGTTTGGTTACCCAAATTAAATTCTCCACTGCTAAGCAGCTTGTGCCTCTCATATATGGGGCTGCATTTGGGACTCGGGGGGTAAAAGCACAAGGTGCATACCCCTATCAGACACCTGAGATGTCACATGTACAAATGAAGCAAAACTGCTGTAATGATCATGTGCAATCTGATGCAACTATCGTCTCTAATGCAGGGAGACATGCATATTGCTCCCTCTGCATGAATTAAGGGCGTACAAAATCCCACAGGAGGCTGAGAGGACTAAGAAAGACCTGTAGTCATAACCCCACTTTTTTTCCCTGTTTCTCACATCAATGTCCAAAACTGATGTGTGAAACTGGAGCAGAAAGCAGCAGGGCTATAGTGTAGAGGCTATTAGTCTCCTGGAATCCAAGTTAAATAAAAGCTTAATATCTTTGAGAAGTTTTAAGAGAATTTTCCTAAAGAAAAAGACCAAATTAAATAAGAATATGATATAGCCCAAGACATGACTCACAGCTCTATCCATGTAGTAAACTAAAGTCTCCTTTTATTACTGCCTGTTAAGAGCAAGAAAGCAGAAAACAAGGTCATATTACAAGACTCTTTTATAGTTTATACATTGCACTGCAAAACCAATCGAAAACCATGTTACTGAGCTTCCTTTGGTTAGAAGTATTCATTGCCAATTAATTAAATAACAGACTGAATTGAGGCAAAAGTTTGGTCTTGAAATACTCAAGAAAGATATTAAAACTTCGATGTTATTTAAACATTATTCTCTTTTCCCTGTAAATATCAAGGATTTGCAAATTGCACCTGTAAAATTTGTGCAGTTTAAAGATGTTTTTAGCTGCACATTAAGGTAGAAAGTCTTAAGGGTTACTTTAGCTAAGCCCGTAGGCCACATATTTTTGAGCCTTAGGGTGGAATTCTATTTCCCCTTGTGCACCTCGCCGACGAGGGTGCCTCAATTAACACAGTGGATCTGTTTGCATGTGTGCATAGACTAAGCATACGCAGTAGGTTGTAGGTGCCCTTCACTGAGAGGTTTTAAATCTGTACCTTTTTCATGACCCAGCACAGTGTGCTAATTACTGTACCATAGGTCAGGCATTTTTTACCCGTCTCTCAAGCATCTCTCTTGAGGCTGAGCCACTCATGGGTCACTGGCTACCTACATTTTCAGAACTTAGGGCATGTTTGGTTGAAATGGGGGCCCTAGATTGACGCGGTGGGTTTTTAAAAACACTGCTTCAATTTAGGGCCAATTAAACCCCCATGTCATGCTCACGCCTCACTGATTCACCTGCCTCTCCAGCAGCGGGCAGGGGAGGACAAGCTGCCGGTGGGCGAAGAGGTCCCTGGACTGTGGGGGAGCTGGTGCTTCCCTCTTTAGCATCCCTCCCCACCAGGCAGCACCTGCCTGCAGGCACCCAGCTTGGGTGGCCCCAGGGGGCACCGCAGCCACAGAGTGAATCACCGGGCCCCAACGCAGCTCAGGTAGGCAGGCAGGCTCCAGTGCAGGGGTGGGAATCAGGCTTGCTGCTTTTCTTGGGCAGAGCCTGCTTTCCCAGGCTCCTGCCAGACTGCCTGCAGGGCTGTGGAGCTGCATGGAGTCAGTGCTTCTCTCCACGGCTGTAGGCACAGCAAACTAAAACTCCTCAGAGTTTTAGTTTGCTGCACTCTAAGTCATTTAAGACACATTACGCTGCTGAATTTCCTACAGTAGCTGGAATTCATGCACAATACACTGGCAAGGTGTGCAAACACAGACACCATTAAAGTGGTGCAAAAGCATTTAGCCTGCTTTAAAGTGTTATGCATACATGCCCCTCATTTCGTCAACCCACAACCTTAGATGCAGGTATGTCCTTAGACCAGTGGTGCTCAACCTTTCCAGTAAGTGGGCCAAAGGAGTGGGGCACAGTCAGTCCAACATGTCAGAGCTGATGCATAGGGCCAGGTCTGAAGTTTGCAGTTAACGTGCAGACTGACCCTGCATGTCACCCCTGTGTTCCAGGTCTGGCCATAGACTAGCTCCATGTACCAGATAGAGAGCTGCAAACTAACCCTATGCACAAGGCCCAGGGCCAAGCACCAGGTTTAGACACACAAAGGGAAATAGTTACAACTTTAGCTTTTCAGGAGTATATCCTGTGCGGACCGGGAGTGACCTGAGCCCTTTTCCGTGCTGCACGCGGGCTGTGGCCAGCAGCCCAGGCACGCTGGATCGGAGAGGGAGGGCGACGAGCTGGAATTAGGCACAAACGCTTAGCGGTAATTTTAAAGATTGTTTACTTACAGCGAGATGGCAGTGGTGTAGGCTGGAGAACTTGCTTGAGTTGCGGTTATAGACACAGACAACACGGACGGTCACGTGGAGTTTGCTAGGCTCCACGGAACAGAGCTCCGGATGCTCTGGGTGAACACGCCACCAAAACTGAAATCGGAGATACGTCTTATAAAATTTGCGATCGAAGACGGGAAGAGGTGGGCGATGGATCAGGTCGCCACGCTCCTCTGAATCTCACACAGGGTCTCTATTACCCTGCCGTGTATCCAGAGTCCCCACGAGATGGATGTGGAGTCCTCTTCGGCTTGGGCGGAAACTGCTCAAGCCTCTTATACGGCTAACAGGCCAATCGTTAGCCGCCACGTGGGAATAATTTAAAACTAGCCAATAGCGGGGAACGAATTTGCATACTGGTGGCGGGAACTCTTTTGCACCGTGCATTCTTCTTGCAACTTGAGCAATGCACTCTGCAAAAGAAGCTGCAGAAAAGGCGGGAAACTCGTCCCTGCACCGGGGTTTTCCTCTGCAACAGGAAACTCTCCCGTGCAATGAAGCTGCAACTTGTCGGGGATAATTCTGGTGCCGAAGCACACACAAAATCATGCCTTTGGGTCATGACATATCCAAGTACGAACATACTTAGATTCTGTCCATATATACTCCAAAGTAGAAGAGAAAGCACTGGAATGAATATGTAGAAAAGGACCTTCTGATTCCCAAGTCAAATTTGTCTCTTTCTCTTGCTGTACTCATCAAGTAAGAATCTTCCTAGATCTCTGTCTGGAAGCATCCTGCTGTTGTCTCAATAAAATAATTCTTTTATCTTTTTCCTCTTTCCTATACCACTAACCAGAAGACAAACCATTTTCACCTAAAGTCATAGCATTTCCAACTAGAACATTTTTTAGTCATTCCTCAGGTAAGCGTGTGTGCCTAAAATACAGCACTTGTGGCACTTGCTAAAGGGGTATAGCAGGAAGCACTCAGCCCTTTGTTCAAAGGAAACATTCCCAAAAATGTTCACTATTAGATTAATCTTTCAGTATGCAACAAGACCATGAGCCCTAAAGAAGAAATATGAAAACTTGTCACAAAAATAAATAAATAAAACTGATAGAAGTTTTACCACTGGAAATTAAGAAATGATGCTGGGGAGGGTTAAAATTGGAAATTCATCACAGATGAGAGAGAGGAATATGGTAATTTCCCTGTTGTGTCTCCTGGGAGCTTGTCAAAATAAATCTATTCAGGGACTGCATGCTGATGCTTTCATCGTTTTCAGCATTGTGCACAACCATATGAAAAAGGGATTAGCGCTACAGAAATAAACAGGCATTTTCTTAGTTCTTTCCAAGATATACGGGAAGGGAGAAGAAGAATCCCTTTCCTAATTAGAAAAAGAACAAATGAAAAAGTAAGTAGACTGGAAAAACTAAAGAGGAGAAAGAATGCCATATACTCAGGTTTTCTACTGAACTTCTTGAAGAAATCAGAGTGCAGGAATGTGCTGCAACAGATATATGGTTAGATGAAAAAAGTCCAATTTCTCTTCACTCAAGGGAGAATATTTTTCTGCAGCTAAGAGCAGGATTCTTGCTGGTGCCAGCGTTATGATATAAACTGCATTTTCAAGCAATCATTTCTATTCAGCCTTAGATGAAGTAGCCTTCGATGAAGCCTCTTTTTCGTTTGTGCTTTTTCTGATTCTGATTTTTATTTATTTTAATTTTGATTAAAACATGGGAACATTAATGATTTTCTTCCATTTACCAATCAGTTCTAAGACTGATAACTGAATCTATACTGCACATTTAACTTATGTTTACTACTCAGATTTATGTACTGCACCCTAATATAACTGCAAGTTTTAAAAAGCATGTCTATAGAATTATAGAAAAATAGGGTTGGAAGGGACCTCAGGACATCAGCTAACCCAACCCCCTGCTCAAAGCAAGATTATCTCTGTCTAAAACCATCCTAGTCAAGTTCTTATTTAACTCACATGTACAATCTTCCAATGATAGAGATCCCACAGCCTCATTAGGTAATCTGTTCTAGTGCTTAAGTACCCTCATAGTTAGAAAGTTCTGTTTTCATATTCAACTATAGATTTCATAGACATTAGGGCTGGAAGGGACCTCGGAAGATCATTGAGTCCAGCCCCCCGCCCAAAGGGCAGGAAGTCAGCTGAGGTCATAGGATCCCAATAAGATAAGCATCCAGTTTGCTCTTGAAGGTGTTTAATGTAGGTGCTTGAACCACCTATGGTGGCAGGCTGTTCCAGACCTTGGGGGCTCGGACAGTAAAGAAAGTCTTCCTTATGTCCAGCCTGAAACGGTCTTGTAGTAGTTTATGACCATTCGACCTAGTAATGACCATTCGACCTAGTAATGACCATTCGACCTAGTGAAGAAGAGAAACTATATTTCTCTTGTTGCAGTTTCAAACCATTGCTTCAGGTCCTATCTCTTCTGAACAGAAACTAACTACACTCTGTATAACAACCATTTCTGTATTTGAAAACTGGGATCAAATCCTTCTTCTGTCTTTACTCCAGCCTAAATAATCCTGATCCTTTCAACTTTTTCTTGTATACAACATTTTGTAGATCTCTAGTTATTTTTGTTCCTTTCAATTTGACTCTTGAATTCATCTATGTCTTTCCTGAAGTGCAGTGCCCAGAATTAGACTGAATACTCCAGGCAAATGCTGAATGTAGTAGAGAAATAAATTTCCCATGACTGGTGTATTACACTTAGTAATATGCCCCAATATGCTTTTGCTTATTTTTATTTTTTTTGCAACAATAGCATACTACTGACTCATAGTTCAATCATTCTTTGTTCCTTTATTAGTGTAATGGGATATTTGGTGAACTGAGATATGCATTAGTGTAATAGGATATTTGGTTACGAAGATATGCATCCCCTTTGACTTTGTTAGCTAACAAAAGATTGCTGCACAGTATTACAGGTGCTATTTTCAATGAAGCCTAAAGGAGTCACAGGCACAATACGTATTGGATTTCATTGGAATCTGGGAGCCTAAATCCTGAAAATTCATGGAAAATCTCAACTGTTAGCATAGATTACAAGAAGACAAAGGCTGGATTTAGCAGCACTGTACTCATAGACTAGCCATCACTTATGAAAATTGGTCCTTTGAACTCAAAGGAGCTGTTTGTGTTCAACACTTAGAAAATCAGGCCACTTAGGTGACTAAATATAGATTCATAGATTTTAAGGCCAAAAGGACAATTAGATCATCCTGTGTTCATATCACAGACCACTAAATTGCACCTAATTGCCCTTGTATTCAGCTCTGCTTGACTAAAGCATACCTTCCAGAAACACATCTGGTCTTGATCCAAGGACATCAAAAATGGAAAATCAACCACTTCCTTTGATAGTTTGTTCAAATGGTTAACCCCCCCCCACATTGCCATGCTAAAACTGTGTTAATTTATAATTTGAGTTAAGTTTGGCTTCAGGTTTCAGCCATTGGTTCTTCTTAAGCTTTTCCTTACTAGATTAAAGAGCCCTTTCGTATGTGGTATTTTCTTCCCATGAAATCTCTTATGCACTGTAATAAACTGACCTCTCAGTCTTTTTTTTTCCATTGAATTAAAAAGATCAAGAACTTCAAGTTTCTAAATATAACACTTTTTTTCTCCAGCTTTTGTTTTATTTCTGTGGTTCTTTTATACATCTTCTCTAATATTTCAACTTCCTCTTTCAAAAGTGGACATCAAAACTCTATGCAACATGCAATGTCAGTCTCAGCAATGCCATATAGAGAGACAAAACCACCTTGCTACTGTCTACTTACTTGTTTCTACACCCAAGGGTCACATCAGATAAGTTTGTTACAGCATCCCTGCAATTAGGCACCTAAATCCATATGTATAAGTTTGGTCTGATTTTCAGAAGTTATGAGTTCAATAGAAGCTGTGACTGTCTGTTTTCAAAATGAGGTCTATGAGTGGACCTGAAGCCCCGACTTTTGCAAACTTTGTTTCATGTGATCACCTCTTGTTGATTAATGACCACCATAATAACATGGTTATTCCCTTAAACAGTAAAAAGGACTAAAGATCAACCAACTCCTGTTCCCTGGCATGACCTCTTAAGGTTTTCAGAGTTTTGGAGCAGAGAAAGATTTAGAGAAGGGCAAAGGCAGGTATTAGGAAGCGTTCAAGGAATAGTTTGTGTATGGGATGGAAAAATCCAGGCTATTACATCTACAATGTCACAGGACCAGAAACTGTGTAATATAGGATAAGACAATGTCTTCGTGTCTCTTAGGCAACCAGGCATACCTCATTCAACATATACCCTCAGTCAGAATGGAAAAACATTTTAAAGTATAATTAATAGGGCAAATAAGTTGAAAATCCCTTTGCCAGTCACACATTGTAACAGAAAAAAAATGATTGAATGATAAATCTAGTCATAGACATTCCAAAACAACACTGCCTGTCAGAAATGAAACATTTTGTGGTTCAATCTTGTTCATGTTTACCTGGAAAAGCAGCTTCCTTATGGATTCCTGTCTGCGTGGTTACTCAGCAACCCAGGCTTGCAGAGTTTCAGTTCAGGATCAATCTGCCATGCATTCTGTCCTACCGCTGGGTGTCACAACCCAAAGTTGTGATTTTCTTGTTTGTGTGTGCTTCGGCATCGCTAAATTGTGTTCCTGCTAAATTGCAGCTCTTTTGCACGGTGGAGTGTTCTGTTGCAATTAAGAACCCGCTTGCAGGAGTTTTTCCCACCAGTTCTGTAGCCTTCTTTGCATTGTGCATTTCTTTTGCATTATGGTGATGCACGGTACAAAGAAGTTCCCACCATTTGTATTAAGATTTCCGCCACATTATTGGCCAGTCTTAATATAGGCACACGTGGCGGCTAGCTATTG